>NC_143576.1:180755529-181093258 GCF_048544385.1 Mastigoproctus giganteus
TTGGTTCTTTGCGTGAAAGTAATATTAAGTACCCTACATAACACCAGCAGCTCAATCAAACTCGAGCGAAAAGACAGATAACGATCATAAAGAAATATACAGGGTGATTCACTACCAGTGCGACAAACTTGCAGGAAGTGTAGGTGGCACAAAGACGAATCGGAATCACACAACATTGCAGGGTCCGAAATGCCTTCGTCATGCGGTAGAGGACGTTGAACGGGAGGTCGCGTGAACAGCGATCCCGCTGGAAGTCAGCATTTGCGAACCGCTTCCCGAGGCAGTAGGATGGATAAAGTCCTCCGGAGTGGATAATCCGCAGGCTCCAATGATTGGACGCGTTGCAGATGGTATGAACTCATTTGGTTTGTTGACAGTATCCTCCATACAGTGGATTTGGATATACCCAATCGTTGGCCTATCGCTCGAGTACTCGTACTCGGATTGCCTTCTGCAAGACGTAGGACATTCTCTTCATTGTATGGCGTCTTCGTCGTTCGCTCTCGATTCATGGTACCTCTCGTGAAACAACCATTCTCACGTAATCTTCTGTGCACACGTGCGAAAATCGTATGATGAGGAGCACGCCTGTGCGGGAAACGTTCCTGGTACAAGCGCAGAACGGCGCGCCCGTTACAGTCCGCAGCTCCATGCGCGAGGTGCATGTCGGCCAGTTCAACATTTGAATACTCGTCCATCCTACTGCCTGGGGAACCGGTTCGCAAATGCTGACTTCCAGCGGGATCGCTGTTCACACGACCTTCCGTTCAACGTCCTCTGCCGCATGACGAAGGCATTTCGGACCCTGCAATGCTATGTGATTTCGATTCATCTTTGTGCCCCCTACACATCCTGCAAGTTGGCCGCACTGGTAGTGAATCACCCTGTATACATATGACAAAAAAACAACAGGTTTTACAACACTGAGAAGATACCGTAAATGAGTACCAATGAGTTATTCTATTTTAACAAATATTTTATCTGTGACTCACCTGAAGCATGAATTAGAGAACAGACAAACCTTTTCAAATATAGAAGATACCGTCAACATCTCCTTCAGTAGCATATTATGTACATAAGCGCAGAAGGCAACGGGAAACCATGTTAGTTTGTATACTGTTTCCAAGACCGGTCTGGTTCAAAACACTAGACCAGACTAGGAAAGAAAGTTCATCGATAAGGAGTGATGAACTTTATTTTTTATTTTATTTAAACGCGTAGTCATTTGCACCCGGTTGCAATGTATTACATCGTATGACATCGTTATAGTTGCAAGGTTAATGGAACATATATTTAGTATTACATTAAAAATAACTGTAACCTCTGCCGTTTAATGCTCAAATTTCACCTGCAAATTCTAGAAAAGGGGTATGTCCCCCCCTGAGGCACAACGTTCAAATGACCACATGGAGGACGATGCTCTTCTTGCAGTGGGAAATTTATGTCCTATTGGGCTGTCTTTTTCTTTTAGTCAGATGGCCGTAGAGCAAGAGCCAATCGATCAAAACCTAAGTAGAAGAACCACTTATGCACAAGTGGCAACTCACCACCATACCCGCACCATTTGAAACCTGCCATGTCCACCTGATAATCCCACTGTAACCTAATCCAGAAACATAAATCCCGATTATATTACTAGTGCGTCTCGGAGTGCGCAATTTAGAGACAAGAAGATGTCTACCGCATAACTGCTGTAGAAATAAAAGAGAAGATTTTTGTATCAAGAGTTAGTTCCAAGACGCGAGCGGATGGTGTTGTAGGGGTGGGGTGTTTGATATATGTTTATTATTTGTTTCTATTTTTTTTCTTTCTTTATTTACTATATTATTTATTATTATTCTTAAAAATCCCCACTTTGCATCTGACTTGTTATCTCACAGAGGGATTCCGGTTCTGAGGGAGTTCCTATATTGGTGCACTCTTCCTTTGGATTTTGCTGTGAGTTCAGAAATGACCAAACACTATTTATATTAAGTTAAATACAATTAGTTTATTATACATATTTACAAATAAAAAAATCTAGCAAATCGTTACACATTATTCACTTCATATATAAGTACATGGCATGGATTACGTTCCTGGTCATTAGGCTCCCCTATCCATCATCTTCTTCTTACTATTGGGCCACTAACACTCTCCTACGATCAGTTTAACTTAACTCTTTCTTAAATACAATTGACATTTTTTTTTGCTTATTATTCACACTTATCTAGTACAATCTTACATTATTCTTCATGGTTAATACAATTCTTCTTCTGGAATTTAATGTCCACTTTACAAATTATTCTAGTCTAGTCTCGCCCTAACACAACCCAATTACCCGTTAATGAAATATACATTGGTTTATTTATTTCTTGATTCTCTCAGGTAAATTTCACCATTTAGCGACCAATTGCACCACTTTTCTACTCCAGTAACATCATACAAGTTAACATACAACCCTACCTACTCTATTGATTAACCCTTCCAAAAGTTTTTTTTTTTCTACATTCATTAAAGTTAGGCAGGTGAAACGTAACTATGAACTGCCCTCTTATTAAACAATCCTTATGACATTTCTGCATTTATCTATAGAATAAGTTTTGAATTAACTATATGCATCCCAAAAAAATTCCCTTTAACTATCATCTATCTTGAGCTACAGTGTGTTGTACTACCTAATAGTACATATGCCGTTAAGCACTTACTTCGGGTGAACTGAATTCCTCAGCTAATACAAGGATTGGTATATGACTTTCTGCTCTGCATCGGGATCCACCATCAGTCTGAGATCGTTCTTCTTCAGCTTCGGGACTGCTAACATCAGCCAGGGATACTATTCGCTTCGCCGATCATTCCTGGTGTCATATCTTTCTTTGCTGTGTAGGCTACAGGACGGTCCGGTGTTCTTCCGTAAGCATTATCTCGCTGCCCTCCTTCTAAAAATATCTCTCGGTGGACGCTTTCGGACTTCTATTTTCCATCTCGAGAAAGTTCCCTTTTCTGTAGCTTATCTATACTTTATTAAAACTATCAGAACTTAGTCAACTCACCATAACTGGTTCTACTGGTGGATCACTTCCAGGGACTGTTTCCCGAGCCTACCTCTCCGAAAAAAACTTTAATCACCCCTCCAAAACAAACTTTCATCGCCCCTTTCTCGCGCGCGCTCCCCTTTTTATTTTCAAAATTTCGTAACGCCCCTCCCTTTCTCAACCAATCATTTCTATCTGACCATCATCAT
The DNA here is from genome assembly GCF_048544385.1 of Mastigoproctus giganteus. NCBI lineage: Eukaryota > Metazoa > Arthropoda > Arachnida > Uropygi > Thelyphonidae > Mastigoproctus > Mastigoproctus giganteus. The sequence continues at coordinate 180,758,753 of NC_143576.1, forward strand.
CTCCATTCTCATTAGCCTAGTGCACTTCACATTGCCTCGACCCATGACAGGAAGGTAGAGCTACTTATGGTGTAGAAAGGACTTCCGTTTTCCACAAATTTCTCGAACTTTCTAGAAAGGTGACCGGAAATTCCGGTGCTCAGTATCTTTCCAGAACCATCGGGAAAACATCTGCGTCCATTTACTTGATTCGTCTCGCCTTATTATAAAATGACCACGCCTGTTCTGTTAAAGGAAACCAGGACCGCTCCCTGCTGGTACCCCTATTGTAATCTCTGGAGCACTCTGTCCCTTGCCATTCCATCAATTAGCCCCCCACTTTCCGTCTCGCTTTCTTCACTTGCTGCTTCAGCTAGTGGGCGCTGATCGTATATCTCTTTCTAATGTTTATTTTCACGGTATATTTGCTTGTACATTAAATTTAACCTTCTCTTAAATTAATTCCATTAGCGTGAGACCCACTATTTTAAACAATATTTGTGATTTTAAGTGTTTTCTTGTATCTAGCGTTCTTTCTTTAATTATATTGATATTTAATTTAACTTGTAAGACTTTGTGACTTTCAGTGTGAAGCTCTTTTTTAAAAGGAATGCAGGATATCTGTTGAGGAAAGGGCATTTATAACTAAACACCAGACCTATGCATCTTTCATAGTCACATTCCATAATAGTATTAGACACATGGTTTAGAGTTAAATTGCTGTGTGGGGGGTGGATTTTTTTTGTTGTTGTTTCTTTATCTATTTATTTATAGTATTATTTTTTTTTGTTGAATATATTTATTATCTCCCTGTTCACCCCTCCCACTTTAACACCTGACTTGTTTGATTCTCAGAAAATCCTAGACTCAAAGGGGGTCACAATATTATAAGTATTCCTCCTCTGGACTGGCTGATGTTTAGAATGACAGACAAACTCATATGTGTTGAATATAACAATATTTATTGGCATTTCTTACATAAAAACTGGCAACAACATCTAACTGAGTACAATAATTAGTGGGAACTTGTTATACTGCTAGCGATTAACTGTGTTTATATCTTGTAATCAAAGTCAACCTTTCTTCAAAAAACTACCAATTCTAATACATATATATCATTGTGTTTCTTCATGTTGTTCTACATAGGTTCCAGTAGGTCCAGGTATTTATTACCTCTCACAACACACAATCCATCTCTTTACTCCTTAACAGTCCATGTAAGTCAATAAACAACTATCAGCCAATGAACAGACAAATATCATTCATTATGAGTCCCATTCCCAAAATTATTAGGAAATACATATATTCAATCAGAAACCTCTCCTTCGATCTCAGATCAAACAGTCAACAATAATCAACCAAATTAACTAGTTATCTTCCCGTTCAATTAATCCACAATTCTTTAATTAGTGCTAGACGCTCATTTAATTGTCTACCTGTTTAATCAATTTCTACCCAAATAAGATATACTCACAATAAATCAACATTCACAATGATTCAAAGTTCAACTTTTACTCTACACTAGTTAGTAATCTATTACCCAATTGTTAACCATTCTTAGTTACTTATTTGATCATTTCTTTCAAATCTAATATTAAGACAGGACTTCACTTCCAACTACAGATTAACTTACACTTTACTTGCATTACTCTTATTCCCTCTACTAATTTGAATTATCTCTCTTTATGTATTACAATTGTACATATATATATATATATATATATATATATTTATTACTTTGGCATTCTCTCCTAAAATTTATAGCGTTCTTCTAGAGTCCTTTCCATTACTAAGTTAGGTTTTTTTCCAGTACTTATTCTAGCACTTACGCAATTGGCTGGGCATTTCTCCCTGCTCGGTCTCCCTTCCTATCTGCTCGAGGCGTGGACTGGAAGGCGAAAGGTTGCTTATCCGGGGAACACAGTAATCTATCCGAGGTTTTCCCTACCGGGTACTGCACTGCTGAAGTTAATACAGGATTCTATCTCCTTTCTTGGTCTGCGTTGCGTCCGTGGACTGAGATACCTTCCGGGTCGGCCAGTCGCTCAACTGCTCAGTTGAGTAGTTTGCCTCTAGGATTCTCTGTGGGCGTTTCTCCTTTCTTTCTCCATAGACTGCATTAGCTTCTTCAAGGGAACATTCCTTCCGACTCTAGACTTTCACAAAGTTCTTATAACAAATTCTCCCACTACAGCTTCCATCTCTCCCAGGACTGCAGCCACCACCCTAACTTCACCACGACTCTCTCACGAATACCCCCACAAACCTCTCTCTTGGTTCTCTTCAAAATTCCCTCCGCTTTTCCCTCTGGCCAATCGCTGACATCTACATCCCTTCCCTCGTGATTCCCATTCGTCTCCTCTCCTCTTCCGTGGGCGTGCCTTCCATCCTTTAAGTGAGAACTTCCGTTTGTCCAGCAATTTCTGGAACTTTCTAGAAGGTAAACGGAAGTTCCGGTCAGCTAAGAAGTTTCCAGATCTTTCTTGTGACCTCACACCCCCACCCACTACTACGTCGCTCTACGCCCGCCATTAGATGCACCATGAAATTTTTAAGAGCGCACTCCTGTACTCAGTGCCCCTTTCTATTGAGTACTGCCCCTTTCTTAAGTGGGATTTGTTTCGGTCTATTTCAATTAACGACTCACTTAAGGAATCGTTTTCAAACAAGAGATATAACTAAAGCTGGGAGTGTCTGGAATAAACTTTCAAATTCCATTGTTTCCTAACATTTGAACGGTATTTGAACTGAAAGCTGACTGTTTAAACTACAATTAACTCCCCCAATATTAAAAAAAACTTTATTAAATATTTGTAAGGATGGGCCCTTACAGCTGACGACAGGCACCATTGTAAAACCCTTCAGTGCTTGGCAGCTCCAGCAAGAAATCAGGAGAACCACCGATCAGCAGTCAGCATAGAAGTCAATTTGAAGCCCATGCCCAGAAAATTACATTATCAGATACACTAATTTTTTACTAAAAAAATAAGAGATTACCTCAGTCTTTTTCGTGGAATGGCTTCCATTCAGTTCTCTCCAAATGTGACGAATAAAATAAGATTAGAGATACGACTAAATTCGATGCGCAACGGAATCGAAAGCCAAGAGCCCTAACCCGACACTGAAACATCAAACCACCTCAGAAATACCATAAGTGTGAGAAAACATTTTGTCAGAATACATGATTAAAACCGCTTCCGATAATAAATAATTAAATTCACTATTAAAATCACGATTAAAAAGATTAAAATCATGATTAAAAAAGATTAAAATCATGATTAAAAAAGATTAAAATCATGATTAAAAAAGATTAAAATCACAAATAAAAATGGGATGAACACTCAAATTAAACGGAATGCACAGCTGTTTCCCTTCCTTAAGCAAACGACGCTTTTTGGAATTCTGTTCAGGATCTAATAAACTACAGATACTCCAGATTCTATATTCTTACGGAATTGGGTTTTACTTTCCTCATTCAGACCTCGCTGAAACCAAATATGATTTTCTACAAATTGCATATAAGAGTACGGTGAATGCAAGGGTCAATAAAGAGGTGATGGCATTGGTGTCCAGTTATTTGTTGCTGAGCGCTGGCACATAACTAAAGTGGCAATGAGTGAGGGAGATGGATTTGAAGCAGCTGTATCTGCGATTACTAAATACCTAAAACAGAGTATTCAACTCTGTTTAATATACTTACCTCCGGTCTCTTCTGATGCTACGAGACGGGAACATTCGCCATGGTCAGTGACCAAACGTTTACCACACTTCCCTAGAGTGGCTTTTGCGGAATTTAATAAGCCTCTCCTAAGACACGAAGCAGCAACATGAGATAATCAGCTGTAGAACTGATTTTTCACAATCTGCCAGATGTATAAATTCAACCATACTCATTTTCTTTCTCTTCTGGCCACTCTCCGATCACCTGTTTATTATCTGTTCCTCCCAATGATAATAAGTAAATTATCAAAAAAAAAAAGTCATACAAAACATGACTCTATTAAATTCCTTAAACCTGAAATTGTGCTCTCGTTGGAAGAACAGTTGGTAGAATCGCCGTCCTCTCCACACTTTGTGGGAAATACCTGACTGGGAGTCCCGTCGATGCTGAGATTTTTAATGTTTCTTCAAAACGTGGCTGATTCAGTTGTTCTCAACTAAGGATAACATGGTTTTCTCCTGTAAACTATGTTTTGTCCTCCAGCAAACAGAAGATTGACCATAGAAGACACGCAATTTACTGACAGTATACACGGGGCAATATGGCTTTTGTCGCTGATGTTCGTACAACCCTCTTACAATAACAACAACAACCTGAAATTGTGATATATGATCTCTCAAGTTATAATCGGGTTTATCTTTTTCTCAATGAAAATTGAGCAGGCAGCCCAGTTTCATCCTGCTCAACTAAGACACCTTTCTGCAGTGGAGCTTCCAAAGAAGTTAGGATTACATCTTAGTGTTGGTTCAATCCAAATATCAAAGAGTCCTTCAAGGAGAGAGAGAAATCATATAGGAAGTGCACGAGGACTAGAGCAATTACAGACCTCGAAACATACAAGAGAAAAAGAGCCATTTTTCTCAGACTTAAAAGTAGGGCCCAACATTTACACCATCTTGCGGATAAAACTGCATCGTAGAATTCTCAACCAGTGAAACCGCAAATTAGACATAGACCGAAAAATATATGTCAGGAGAGAGGTGATATTACCTTTATCCAATTGGAAACTCCTCTTATAACCAATTCTCCTTAATGGTACTTAGGATCAAGGACGGGCAATATTGGCATCACAAATAAGAATTTGATAAAAGTAATTAATAGCTATCCTTAGTAGGACCTGATGATTTCCCCCTCTTTCAGTGAAAACTTGTCCACACCACGGAAATTGTGCCAGTTCCAGTAGGAAAGACGCTAAGGGTCCCAGTTTATGAGACAAAAGAAAACAGAAAAAAAAAAAAAAAAAAAAAAACACCTCTGGGAGCTAGGAGCCCAATCCAGAGGAGAAAGAAAACAAATCGGAAAAGAAAAATCAATGGGGGATTTAAAATAGAAAGAAAAGAAGTTAAAATTCTTAACTTAATAATTTAACTACTCATTCTAATTCTTAACACTTATGCACTGTCTTCATAAAGTCTTTATAATATAGATATTCTTATTCTTTATAAAAATTATTATCTGTCCACTTAATTATAACAGCATACTGTATTAGACCCGTCTAATGCCATTTGTGTCAGCAGAACGTTTTGCCTTTTAAACACATTAATTTAAACCCAGTAGCTTCGAGTCCCATCTGATGTCGAAATAGTGTGGGCAGTCATATAAAACATGACTTCAACTATTGGCCTCTCCACAAAAACAGAGTATTGCGCAAGCCGAACTTATACAGTTTCTGTTTTAACGAACCATGTCTTGTAAGAATATAATAGCTAAACATGGAATAAATTTCTTCGTCACTAATGCAGCTTCGGATGTATCTCTTCTCTCTTGCTATTTTTTCACCCACTCAATCCAATACCTTTGTTTCTCTCTCATAGCGTTTTGTTGTTTGTCAATCTCAATAACCGTTAAAAACAGTTGAAACCTGTCTACGAATATGAAAAAAATAGTCCTGGAAATACTAAGAAAAAGTCCAATGGTAACACTCCGGCTAATACCTGTTTTTGTAGTAGTGTTTTTAGGAGCATTAGCGACTAAAGCATATTGTTCACGTATAGCGTCGTATATTGCATATGTTCTGTGCTCGATTTTCTATTTGCTGGACGAAAAACCAGAATTTCATGGGAAAATCACGCTACCCTCTCCTGAGTGAGGGGGGATAAGGAATTCTTCACATATATAAATGCCAAGAAGTGCAGGGCAAACCAGAACAGACCTTGACGTAAGGGAAAGGGGATATTATTAAATACCCCAGCTGCCGTTGCAGATGAACTCAACAGTTATTTTGCATTGATATTTGCAGGTGAAAAATCTTTTGTGGCAATGGGAAATTGTGGGAGCGAAGTTGAAAAAAATATATAATTAATAATATTGAAATTTCGCAAGATTATTTAATGAAAAAACTTTCGCTCCTACAGGCCAGTAAGACTCCTGGAGTTGATGGAATATATCCTATAATCTTAAGGGAGGCGGCAAGTGAGTGCATTGAAACATTGAAGCTAATTATGCGAGTATTACTAGAATCTGGGGAGATTCTAGTAATACTCGCATATTACTAGAATCTCCCCAGATTCTAGTAATATGCGAGTATTACATATGCTAAATCTGGGGGATTTAGTCATATGTTAACGTCATTGACACTACTAAAGGATTTTGATTGAAAATTATTTTAAAGAGGGATTATTTCTTTCTCCTGAGTGATAATTGTTTAATTAGACAGCCAATATATAGCGGTTGAGGAAATATAAATTTTTCCCCTCCTGGTTTAGCCACCAGGAGCCTCTACATTCTTTCCCTCTTTTTTATTATTTTAAATAAAATAAAATAAATAAATTTTCTGTTTGTACTCCGGGACGACCAAACAGTCAGAGGATTTTATTAATACACCATGGGAACTTCTCTCATTTTTTTCTTTGAGGAATGTGTCCCGCCTTTTGGCAACATCAGACTGGTCGGAGTCTCGAATTTAGACAGTACGAGCACCATTGGGACTTGCCCACCGTCACGTGATGTGGACGACTCAGGGTCTTCTCTGCAGATAACTGATGCTTCTGGGCAGCCAAGTGACTAGGCACAACAGAACACGCAAACGCACACATAATACACATAAAACTATTTCTCATATATCTGGCCCATTTGCAGCAGTACCGTTCTTCTTAGAGACACGAGGGGCAGATGAAATGACGTTCTAGGGCCGCCCTTTACAAACACGCATGTCCACATGTGTACACATCCGGAACATTACCTATGTTGCAGGTATGTCGAAGAATATCCACACTTGTCAGTAGGACAATGCTGTACTATATCATACACTCGACATGTGAATGGACTGGTTTGAGAACAGGAGAATTGAAAATTGCACTAGCTAGCCCAGAGCCCTGACGTCAATTCTACAGAAAATCTCTAGAAAGAATCAGATCATCGATTGCATGTGAGCAAGGATCGCCCGAAAAACAGTTAAACAAGTAGCCACTTTGAAGGCAGAATGGCAGAAAATATCGCACTGAGATTAGATGCTGTCACGAATGCTAAAGTTTCGCTGTACTTTATTAGTTTTCCTGTGAATAACGGTCGTATGTTATATGGAGGTGACTTGATATTAATGATAGGGTGATTGATATATTGTATATACAGACAATAAGTGAATTAATTTTGACTTTTAAGAGGACCACCCCAGAAGACGACCTCCCAACCAGAAACATAACCACCCCCCAAATAGACCTACCGAATTGAGACCCACAATGCAACGCTACAAAATTAACGTTAAAATTATTCACAAAAATTCATTATGACGTCACAATCGATACATTCAAAGACTGCATCTAACCTTTGCCACCATAATAATAATATTACGGTGCCAACGATCTAACTCGGAGATAATGGGGAACCCGCAGATTCACGAGGAAACTTGTTCACTCGCCAACTTGAAATCAATGGCCTGTGCCCTACCCTAAAACAAAAGAAACATAGTCTGAAATTACAAATATTGCCATCTACCGAGATGAAAACAAACTAACACCAGAAATTGTAAACCAACTTTGTTCCTAATCCCCTCAGGCTATGATAAAATCAAACGCGTGTACTGAAAAGCTTTCGGTACAAACCTACTCCCAATACTACTAACGCTTCACTAAGGTAGTCATCTCTATTAGTGCAATGCTTGGTAACTCCTTGTGAAGGATGAGCACAATATGAGATACAGATGAAATAACGCCTTTCAGACTACTGTCGAGTTTTTATTTGAGAATGTTTATTTGAAAATACACCACAGACAAATAATTGTCTGTGGTGTATCTACACCCATATCATATAGACGTAGAATCCTAAACTCTTAAAATATTATGCATAGTTGCATTTACTTTATTTAAATAATATAGTATTATAAAACATATTGGGGCATACAGTTGAATTAATAAATTACGATACAGAAAGAACGGATGCGCTCTGAATTTCTGTCTCTTACTAAACTATTTAATGAATCCTAAACTTTATCAATTTGCGTTTGTAACAGCTCGAAATATTAACACTTTTCATTTAGTTTTTAACTTTTCCACTCTGTTACTATAAATCCTTACATTTGTGAGATCCTTTTGAAAAAGTTTGATTCATCATCATCAGCCATTTTCAATCCACTGCAGGATGAAGGCCTCTCCAACAACTTTCCAGTTCCTTCTGCTTTGAGCGCAGGCCATCCATTTACTACCTATAAACTCATGAATTTCATCTATCCATCTCCGCCTTTGTCTTCCAGGTTTTCTTCTAGCTCCTCTTGGATACCATTCTGTTATTTTCTTAGTCTATCTGTCATCATATCTTCGAGCTATGTGTCCTGCCCAAGACCATTTTAGTTCTTTAGTTTTGATAAGAATGTCCTTTACTTGAGTTTGCTGCCTAATCCATGTGTTTCTCTTCTTATCTAACAGTCTGATTCCCAATATAATTCGTTCCATTCTTCGCTGTGTAGTTCTCAGCTTCTCTTCCATTCATTTGTTGAGTGCCGAAGTTTCACTTCCATACGTCATGGTGGGGAGTATATATTGGTTCATTATTTTACGTTTCAGAGAAACTGCGATATTGCTCTTCAGTATATGACTATATTTCCTGAATGCTATCCATCCCAAATTTATTCTTCTCTTGACTTCCAGCCATTTATCATTATTACAGCTAATAACTTGTCCCAGATAAGCATATGACTCCACCTTTTCAATTACTGCTCCTTCAATCATTATGACCCTTTCTGTGGCATACTTGTTCATCATTACTTTTGCTTTAGCCATATTCATCTTTAGTCCAAAATACTTACTAGCGTGCATAACTGATTAAGATTGTCTTCTAATTCTTTGGGATCGTGGCTTATGACCACAATGTCATCTGCAAATCGTAAATGGTTTAGGTACTCTCCGTTCACATTGACTCCTTTCTGCAACCAGTCTAATCTTCTGAAAGCTTCCTCAAGGGTAGCAGTAAACAGCTTCGGAGATATTGTGTCTCTTTGTCGGACTTCTTTCTCAATTTTAAATTTCCTACTGTCTTTGTCTAGTCTAATTAAGGAGGTAGCACTCTCATATATTTCCTTCAAAATTATAATATATGGGATATCTATGTCTTGTTTTTCCAGTGTCCGAAACATTGCCTTATGCTGTATGGAGTCAAATGCCTTTTCATAATCCACAAATGCCAGGCATAATGGTGTTTTATATTCATTTGCTTTCTCCATTAGCTGTAATATTACGTGAAGGTGATCCATAGTTGAGAATCCTGTCCTAAAGCCAGCTTGCTCTTTCGGTTGATTCTCATCAAGTATTCTTTCTAATCTGTTAGTAATAACTCTTGTGGACAACTTGTAGATGTGGGATAACAAGCTAATTGGTCTACAATTTCCAATTTCTGATTTATCTCCTTTCTTATGCAGCAAAACTATGATTGCATTATTCCACTGCTTAGGGATCACACCTTTTCTAATGCACTTTGTGAAGAGCCTTGCCAGTTTTTGTGTTATGTCTCTTCCTCCCAAATTTAACAACTCTACAGTAACTTCATCTTCCCCCGGGGCTTTCTGATTCTTCATTTTCTTCAATGCATGTTCTACCTGATCAGGAAGAATATCGGGTATGTCGTATGTGTTGCTGCTTTGCAATCCATCTTCACCACTGCTGGTATCATTCCCCTGCTCCTTGTATAATTCTCTATAGTAGTCTTCTGCTATTTGAATTATGTCTTTTCTGCTATTTGAATTATGCCTTTTCTGCTATTTGAATTATGCCTTTTCTGCTGTTTATAAGTACACCATCGCTATTTTTCAGTTCCAGTATCATTTGTCTTTCTGTATTACTGCTCATGGCTGCTGATTTAAATCCTTTGTTTTCCCTTAATGCTTGTTCTACTTTTCTTGTGTTAAATCTTCTTATGTCCTCTCCGAGTCTCTTTCTAATGGCTTTGCATAACTCAGTATACTCAATTTTCTCCCTGTCAGTGTTTTTCTTGCTTTTCATTTGTTGTCTTCGGTTCATCATGACAAGTGTTTCTTGACTAATATTTTCTTCTTTGGGTTTCTTTTTCCCTATAGGTTTCTTGGGCTTTATCACTTTCAGAAAATTGTAATATTCCTCGTCAATATCTTAGTCCTCAGTAGTCTGCAGAAGCTCAAACTTGTTCTTACGTTCCAGTATATACTGCTTTTTCTCCTCTTCTGTTATCTCAAAGACCTTTGTATTATTTACTCGAGTCAGTTTTTTCCTTTCCTTTCCTACATCTATATCAAGTGTACATCTCACCATTCTGTGATCACTTCCAACATTTACCTTATTCAGGACGGTAACATCATTCACAATATATCTTCTGTTAGTGAGGATGAAGTCAATTTCATTAGTAGTTAATACATTTGGACTCTTCCATGTCCAATTTCTGTTCATCCTTTTCTTGAAAAAAGTGTTCATTGCTGACAGTCCTTGAGATTCTGTAAATTCCACAAGTCTTTCACCGCTTTCATTTCTTTCACCAATTCCAAAATATCCTATAGTTCCCCTTTCTGCGGTGTTTTCTCTTTTTCCAACCTTAGCATTGAAGTCCCCCATAATAATAGTGTAGTGGGTTTTCTGCTCATCTAGAAGACTCTCAGTTTCGGTGTACATTTCATCAACCTCTTCATTATCATGGCTCGATGTTGGTGGATAAATCATTATAATCTTTAGTTTGTACCTCTTAGAAATCATGAGTATTAGTCTTGACACCCTTGGTGATGTACTTTTGAATTCCAAAATGTTGTTTTTAAAATCTTTATGGACCAAAAACCCAACTCCACCTTCACTCCTTTCAATGTTTCCATTGGAGTATAGCAGATTAACACTTGATAAATTTATAAGTGATTCATTTCTTCTTCATGTTTCAGCCAAACCGATGATGTTCCAATTAACATTTTCTAATTCCTTTTCCAACTTTAATATCTTGTCTTCACCGATGAGTGATCTAAAGTTATAACAGGCCAAGTTCAGTTTCCGTGCATGGCACCCTGGTCGAACCGAAAGATTCTTAGCACCCTCTGCTTCCACTCTAATCCTGTCGCTGCCGTCAGAGGGAGAGTGAAAGCTGGCGGGGACTGAGGGCCATTCGTTACGTTGTGCTGTCATATGCTGGAGGATTTGGTCTTTTCCTCTTCACACTGATCAGGCGTCTTGTAGAGAACCACTCTACACGTTCGTTGCCACCTAAGTGACGTAACAGGGCTTACCATCGAGAAGGTGTGCATGAGTGGATTTTAGGGAGGCAGGCAGGCCAACCATACTTCTCTTAATCTTCTGTAATAGAGAGATATTGAATCCATCAGTGTTTTAGGCTGAGTGTCCGAAAATACACAGGATACCTGTTCCCCTCTAAGCTCCAAGTTTGGTTAAGGTGATTCAAGTAAAAACCAACAAGTAAAAATAAGTAAAGTGTGTTATTTAGTTATTTATTTTTGATAAATAGAGAGAATAATTCGTTTCGGTCTTAAGATCATTCAGGTACGCATAGGCAAATTATAAAAAAATAACAGTAATGTTAAAATTAACTGTGCAGTTTTTAAACTAAAGAATTATAAGAAAAGATTAGGGTGAGCTTGAGCTTGTAAGGAGAAAGGAAAGGTTTGAATAAGGAAATTTTTAGAAAAGTATCATTGGCTCCGTTAAATTTGAATTAATGCATTTTCTAAATTAATTTAGAAGCGAGCACATTCATTCTGAAGCACTCTTTATCTCAATATATCCCCTCTCCTTCCTTCATTTGTTGCTATAGTCCATATTGGTGACTGGCATATTCCCATTTTATATTCAATTTAGGTAATGCTTTGCAGCTATCGAGGTTTACTATACTGTAGGCATATAAACGAAAAATAAACGTAAATTAAATTTAACAGAATATTTCGTATGTATCATGGCACTATTTAGGAGGAAATTAGTACAGCCTTGTTCAAAAATCAGCACAAAATGAATAACTCTTTAATATAAAGATAATTTACTTTCTCGGTCACATCTCGATCTCCACACACATTTGATGAGTCATAAGCTCACCTGTCTTTTTGTCACTGTACGCCAAGTTGGGTGACTGCACCCAACTTGTCTGTGTGTGTGTAAAGTTGTAATTCTGGAGTAGATTTTTCACCTTTCAAAGGATGTTTCTCAACGGAGTATAAACAAGTACACTCATGAAGTGGGTGTTTCGAAACTTTATCTACATTTATTATTACAAACAGGCCACGTTGGTTGTTGCAATCGAATTTCATGTGTTTCAAACTCCAAATGATGGTAAGGTCACTTGTTGCAATCAAATTTGACGTGTTTCAACTACAAATAATGGTTATTCTAATTCTTGAGCAGATTTTTCACCTTTCAAAGGATGTTTCTCAACGGAGTATAAACAAGTACACTCATGAAGTGCGTTTTTCGAAACTTTATCTACATTTATTATTACAAAGAGGCCACGTTAGTTGTTGCAATCGAATTTCACGTGTCTCAAACTCCAAATAATGGTACAGGTCACTTGTGGCAATCAAATTTGACGTGTTTCAAACTACAAATAATGATACAGGTCACTGCTCAATATTATTTATTCATTACGAGCAATTAGTTTAATTTTTATTTGTATTTTAAAAGGCATTCCTTTTTGTTGTTGTTGTTGTTTGTTTCCTAGGTTTTGAAAATCATGTAGCTACAGTCACAAATATTATGATTTTTATCAATGAATTTATAAATTAATTAAGGTATCCGAATGGGTTATAAGTCATGTTGCTCAATGATTATCAGTAATTGGATTTGGACGGTAGAGGTAACCTTCATTTCTGCGTGAATTCAATACAATATTCGTTTCAAAAGTATTACCATGGATACTGGCATCATCCGATACTGAAATTTGGAAACTTATTGGGGCCTTAACCATAGATCCAAATTTCTGCAGGAAAATAAGTATGTTGGTCGATGCAGGTATTATAAATTTAAGGCAGGATTAATACAAACAAAACTGGGTATTCTAACATTATATTTTAAGTAAATAATTATACAACTTTACATTAAAGCAATGAAGATAGTTTATAAGCTGGTCTTCTGTTAAAACTGTAATGAAAATAAAAAAAGCTTCGTTTCGGTTTTATGCTGCTTCTGTAGAGAATTTAGAATGATGAAATTTTGAATTTATGATATCATAGAACATATTCAATATAACAGATTCTAGCGTTTAATTTCACAAATTCCAATATTTGATTTAACAAAATTAATTTGAACAAATTCAAATGTTGTAATTTAAATGATGTTATTATCCACTGGTATGGCAACAAAGACAATTGACAACCGTATAATCCTATACAAAACTTTTGTAGAATAAGAGGGAGGTATTATTATAAGACTTAATTAGATTTAATTTAAAAATAAGCATGCCTGCATTTTCATGAATATAGTCGTGAGATCTTCACTGTTCAAAACTGCTGGTCACTCCTTCAAAATTCAGGCATTGATGAGAAAATATTATTACTCCTCACAGTGTAGCAAATTTGACAAAGAGCTCTCATGCTGTTTACAAGTCTGATAGTAATAATATTAATAAAGCATTGAAATACAGTGCAAGGAAGCCAAAATTTTCTGGACCAGCAAAAAAAAAAAAAAAAAATCACCACCGCTTGGGTCTCTCTTCATGTCTGAGCTCTCAATTTCAATATATATGGAGGTAATGACACAGCTTTATAATAATATTGACAGAGCTTTATAATAATATAGAATAAATAAACCTTTATAATAACTAATTAGATAATAATGTGCATAGTAAAACAGTATAAATTTAAATTTATGTATTATAGAAATAATAATACAGCACTTCTTTCAAGGTTTCAGGGAACACCTTGAAAGAAGTGCTGTACGTGGCTGAATCATCACCAATTCTCTATCAAAGAAAAATAGCAACATATGCGCTAAAAGCCAGCGAATGCGACCAAACCCAAGATTTTCCCCATGGTAGTGTGGGGGGGGTGTATTTATGAAAATGTTATTTTATATATTATTTATATTTTATTCCCCTTTTAACAACTCCCCTTTATAATAACTCCCCACTTGCGCATCTGACTATTTTACTTCAGAAAATTCCAAGTTCTAGGGGAAAATCTCCTTGATGAGTTTAATTCCCTTTGGATAGGCTTTTTCTCAGAATAACAAAGAGACACACAAATGTTGTATAATAAAAATACAGTTTATTGGACACTTTTACATAGATACATCAAACAAAAGAAATTTATTAAACTCATGACCAAATAGATTTAATTTCATCTTCTTATAACAGAATGTAAATGAGCAAAGTAATTTGCCTATTGAGCAAACTCAAGGAGGGCTATTTCCTTTACATAAATCATAAACAACTATCTCCTCCTTTAAACTAACAAAATGTTTCTACTTCCTTACTCCTGAGTTCAATTGACTTTCAAAAGAATCTATTAACATTCTCCTTTCATTACAAAACAATTCCTACTCCAAATTGATAAAGCTCCGATACTCTTAATTTCAGTATAAATCATTACTCTGTTTTCTAACAGATTATAGCCTACAACCTTCTCTAATCTAGGTAATTATTACTATCAAATTTCTACAATTAACTACTTGCACATTCGGGGGTTACTGACATCCGTCTATCCCCTTCCAAAATTCATACTTAGTCATTCACTTATTTAACCAAATATTAACAAGTATCAATCACATCAAAAATTTTATATCTATTCCCTTCCAAAATTTATTTATATATATATATGACTTGCCCTGGGTAATGTCCTTCAGTCCATAACATTCACTAACTTATTCATTACAATAAAGTACTACTTATACATATGTGTTCAATCAAAAGTTCTGATAAATTGGTTATCGAGTGCCTATAGGCGGTGTGATGGTGCTTAAGCAAACTAATCACTTACTTACATAACTTGGCAGACTTCACGGTACATCCTTCTCTAAGCGAGTAGGGGATCCTTTCTATCTGGGTCGCATCTCACAATCACTGGGGGCGTTCGACATAAGATGCTGGATTCCTTCCTGGGTACCTTTGTATTTCTTTATGGACGCATTAATTTCATCTGATCAGAATGGCTGTACTCTTTTTGTCCGGCTTCGGATTTCATCAGCTCCAGCGTACTTGCTCTCAGAATATCAGGCAATCTCGTTCCTTCATAATGGAGTTGACTCCTTCTCATCTACTTTAAGGATCTTGAAAATTTTTCCCTCTTTTCTATGGCACGTGTTCATCTCTCACTTCAAAACTCAGTCTACTTTTGACTGACTGTCTGACCGACTTCTGCCCCTCAACTTCATCTTTCCACTTACTCGACTGCCTCTCTCACTAACTTATTAGATTAACGACTTAACTGTTCACTTAAAGCTTATCTCCCCCTCATACTGACTACACATTAAAACTTAGCCACTTTTCTCCACCGGCTACTCTATCTAAAAGAACTCATTCCTTTCTTTTCTTCTCCAACTCTCATCTTACTGCCCCACTCACTGACACTGACCCACTCTCATCTTACTGCCCAACTCACTGACACTCTCTCCCTCTTACTGCCCAACTCACTGACACTGACCCACTCTCCTCTTACTGCCCAACTCCCTCTTTTTTTGTCCGTCTCCATCCACAAATTTTTCTTACCAGTCTGTCACGCCTCTCCACAGTGTTCTACCAATCTCCTCCTTTCTATATTCATTTTTATCCTTTCATTTGTTGGCAGGTCAGCCAGCCCTGTGTCACGTGATTCACAATACCCCTCTCCTTTTTTATTTCCTACCTGTTGACATCCGTTGAGCTCTTTCATGTAGGCCGAATGCATCAAAACAACTCCTTCTGGGTCATCACAGCTTGTCTCCAAAGCACTACAGACAAACCACAAATGTGTCACTGGAGACCATCGCGTCTATTTTTAGAGGCTTGTGTGTGCGTTTAGCCATATGCGTTTCCGGTGCGTGACCCCTCATAAACTTGTTGCGCCGTACCACCTGCTGGGCTTGCTATAGTATTTTCCGTCAGTTTTCTGTTTTGACGGATGCAAAGCTAATTTTTCTGTTTTTCGTTCTTCCTACCTTTTAAGTTTTACAATCCTTACTGGATAATTCTTGTTTATTGAAACTGACGCTATTAACATTTCTCCCAACGGCAAGAATCCAAAAAGGAAAACTAACTTCAGAAGTCAAAAAAAATATTTTATTTTTGTAAGATTTTCAGATCTTACAGTAGGACTATTGTTACCTAGGGTGGACTCAGTTAGTAAGTTGTGAAAAGAAAAACAAGATAAAAGATTCTGATAGGTTATATACAAGGTTTTCGTCTGGTAAAGTGTAGCGGAGAGTAGGCAGTTTTGCTGAGTGGGAAGGAGTGCGGTCTTCGTGCTTCGTGGAGAAAGAGTGTGCCAGGTACTAAGTACAAAGTACAAAGTATGTTGAGGGTCAAACGGCACTAGGAATTTCTCCCATCTCCGAGAGTGTTCGCTGTATCGAGGGACAGTACTCTGTCAAGACCAGAGATTTAAAAGTGTGTGGATCATGTGTTGTGTAGTATGTTGTGCCCATTGTTCTTCTGGCCTATTGGCCGTCGAGCCCCTGATGAGACCCGACTTTGTCCGTACTATGCCAACGAGGAGGCTGGCCAGGTGTACCTTGAAATTTATTATACTCTGGCAGGTCCCGCCGCCTAATTTCCTGGGATTTCAGCGGCTGGGTCCTATAGAAAAAAAAAAAAAAAATAAATAAATAAAATAAAAAAAAATAATAAAAAAATAATAATAAAAAAAATAAAATAAAAAAAAATAATAAAAAAAAAAAAATATAGATAATCGCGGTGGTATAATTGCAAATTCGCTATTAAGTTAGTATGTGGGGTTTGTTCCCCGAAATTACCATGGGGTTGTACGCTAAAATGACAAGTTCTAGAGGCCTAATGGGGCAGGCAATAATTTTGGTGCTAATTTAAATTTGGATGCGTGGGGCTATCGCGGTGTATAGTCAAAGAGAAGGGTAGGGAGACTGAAGGCTGGGGGAAGGAAGAGAAGTAAGGGACCGATAGGGTAAATGGCCCCTGCAGTCAGTGGGGCATGCCCATGCCCCACCAGAGGGAAAGGGTAATAAATAAAATAAAAGTTTATTTTATTAATTATTAGCCTCATGGCTTCAATGCACTCACTTGCCGCCTCCTTTAAGATTATAGGATATATTCCATCAACTCTAGGAGCCTTACTGGCCTGTAGTCTCGAAAGTTTTTTCATTAAATAATCTTGCGAAATTTCAATATCATTAATTACATATTTTTCAACTTCGCTCCCACAATCTACCATTGCTACAAAAGGTTCTTCATTTGTAAATATCGATGCAAAATAACTGTTGAGTTCATCTGCAACGGAAGCTGGTGTATTTAATACATCAACTTTCCCCTTTCCCCTACGTAAAGGTCCGATCTGGTTTGTCCTGCTCTTCTTGGCATTTATATATATGTTAAGAATTCCTTATCCCTCCCTCTTCGCTCTGTTTGCTAGTGATTTCTCATAAACTGCCTTTGCCTGTCGAACCTTTTCTGGGGCTCTTTACAGATCATCTTGTAGCTGTTATAGGTTTCAGTACTTTTTATTGCTCTGTAACCTTTCCATGCCACCTCTTTCTGCTCAAGTAATGTAGCAACTTCACTATTCATCCAACTTGGAACCCTTCTTGTGGAGTATTTTTTTAATGGTAAATACACATTCAAGGCATCTCTGATTAATGTTTTAAATGCATACCACAGTTCAATTCTATTCATTCTCTGTGCGATATCTACCCAGTTAATAGAGGCCATGTAGTACCTTAAGGCATCGTAATTTCCTTTTCTGAAATTAAAACCCATCCCTTTGCCTTTTACTGCTGCTACCTCCCTCATCATCATCCACCGTAGAACTCTGTGATCACTTCCTGCCACTAGTTCCTCTACTGTCAGCCCTGTTATGTCATATGATTCATGGGTGATGATGAAGTCTAGGATATTTTTTTCCCTAGTACTTTCCCTGACATGTTGATACAAATAAAAGTCATCTGGTTGATTTAAAAATTTTGTTCCCCATGTCGAGTTTCCTTCCCAGTTACTCCAATCAATTAGAGGCATATTGAAATCACCCATGACGAGACATTGATGCTTACTTGCCCATTCCATTTGCATGTAGAGGCGTTCGTCATAATCTTCACGATCACCTGGTCTATAGATTACTCCTACTCGCATTTTACCTTTGTTTCCAACTATCTCACACCATACAGATTCTATACTAGCATGTGAAACGTCTGAATCCGGGAAAGCTATCGTCGCACTCAGGCTGCTTCTGATAAGAAGCATAACCCCACCACCCCTTTTATCTACCCTATCCTTCCTAAATACATTATACAAGCTGTACTGAAACTCATCATTCCCAATTTCCTGGTGACATCACGTCTCCCGCGCTTTTTTTTATTTTCCTCAGTTAGAATCATAACTACTTAATTCTCTTATTATTAGTTTGTCCATCTTTCTTTTTAAGGAACTTCTCCACTGAAACAAATGCGTTTTTATGGCTTCCCTTGAATACTTCCATAATCGACTCGTTTCCAACAGCATATAATTGTCTCTCCAGTTAGCAGAGTGCAAGAAATATCTCAATCTACCACAGACCTCTTGAAATTCAAGCCTCTCACCTTTTCTTCTAACCACAGAAATCTCTTTGAACAAATTACCATTTTGTGATACTGTAGTCACTACTCGCTATTGTTTCCTATGTCCTAAAAATTTATGCGGCTTGGATCCTTGGGAAATTGAGAACTAAACTGATGATATCAGAGCAGCTTTTACCTTCTGAGACCTTTTGGATCTCAAATTTTCTCACAACATTACTAGAACTAAATGTTCATCTGAGCTTCATCCTCTGGAGACAGTCTAGCCTGAACGTGATACACTGGGAGACAAGTTTGTGGTAGTCTGGCCACTTTCTCTGCGGTTTTGATAATACATGTAGATATATATAGTACCTTATGTGGGACGGCACCTGAATGTGAATGCAACTCCGCCTTTGTACACTGTGATGATTACAGATCACTGTAACAGGCCAGAATTGGGTGTAATATTATGTTTGTGCAGTGTGTGTTGTTGTGTTGTTTAGTTGTTTCTGGCCTCTTTGTCACCAGGCAGGCGATCACCTGGAAAGCCTGCCCAATGTCCGTCTACACCACGGGGAGGTGGGCCACAACTACGCCTGTAATGTGGCGGGCCTCGAGTATCTCGTACTAAAGGCCCAAGAGTTTGGGATCATTCAAAGAGAAAAACGAAATGTAATAAAATAAATAATAATAAAAAAAGAGAGAGAGAACATCTAAAGTCCATTGGTTAAGTGCCAGACTAGTGGATGCTACCATCCAGTACCTAGGGAGCCCGATCCCAGGCACCAACAAACTCCCGAAATGGGTTTGTTTTCAAGTAACTAATTAGGAACATATTTAAGCAACCAGAAACATATCAATTCAGTCAGTACCAAAATAAAAACTTGTGCAAAGTAAATCAGCAGAAAAATCTTCAAAATAACAAATGTGTGATGAAATTGAATGACAAA
Organism: Mastigoproctus giganteus; assembly: GCF_048544385.1. Taxonomy (NCBI): domain Eukaryota; kingdom Metazoa; phylum Arthropoda; class Arachnida; order Uropygi; family Thelyphonidae; genus Mastigoproctus; species Mastigoproctus giganteus. Next base: position 180,778,474 of record NC_143576.1, read on the forward strand.
AAGTGTGTTTTTTTAAAACATTTTAAGTAAATTAATAATTAAATGCATCTGTTTTAATGTATAGTAAAACTCATTGATTCAAACCCCCCTGTAGTTCGGACTACTTTATTTTTTATCTATGCAAAAGGTGTTGATGTTTGGTAATGACCGAGCCCAGGATTAAAGCCGTGGGGTAAAAATATTATGAAAATTTGGCATGAATAATGAATAACTGTATACAAGATCTTGGCCATTGAGTTTCATAGCATTATAGAAAGCGTAGAAGATATTATCGTTATAGAAGTTCAATAATACTTGAAGAGAGAGCCTATACTGTAAACCTTCTTTCAATGATCGGTTAATTGAGTCTATAACAGGATATAATAGATTTTATTGTTTGAACAGCCCAATTTACAAAATATTATTTATGAAGATATAGATATATTTTGAAATAATGATGAATTGATTAATTCTATGCTAATATATATAATAATTTATTTATTCATATAATATATATATATGTATTCATTATAATATAATTTTAATTAATTGGTTAATAATCATTAAATCATTATTGATAGTCAGATCTCACAGATATTCATTTTTGAAAATAAAATGTTTCTTAGATAACATATAACAATATTAATCAAAACTCAATAAATCATCTTATTTGTCAAAAAAACAAGGGTTGAAAAGGTTGAGAGGCAGACATACCCGAAGTGTTCAACGATTTCTGAAGGTGTTGTGGACTAAGTGACGATGGTGATGTTTTATGGAACGTGTAGTACTAGTGTTATTATTATTATTATTATTATTTATTATTATTATTATTATTATTATTATTATTATTATTATTATTATTGTTGTAAAATACAGTATGTTAAAATAGATTTTCTTCCTAACATTTCTAAATTCAGGAATAAACCTCGTTTTTTGTTGGAATTTAGAAAAGTTCATATCATTTGCTATCTTCAATAGAATATATTAGATTTGAAACAATATTAGCCAGTTTCTTGACTGATTTCGCTCAGTAAAATAATATACAGCAGCAGTAGTACAGCATTTTATCTGAGGGTACGAGAGAAATTTTCAATTTATTGCTTTTGAGATATATAAAATATTATATATCTCAATTTGGTGAACAAATTGAGATATATAATATTTTAATTTTATTTGAGGTTTTTGGTGTTTTATTAAATATAAATGCGAATAAAAAATTATTCTCATGTATATTAAAAAAAATTCGTCATATTCATAAAAATCATGAACATTTTGCTAATGTCCAGGAGCTGATTAGATTCAATTGGGATTCCATTGTAATTTATTTTTATGACATTCCTGTTAATTAAAATTTTCATGTTAAAACCCCAGTGATCACACAGTTTTCAATGTGTGTTTAAAAAAAAAAAATAGCACTGTAATAAAATTGCAATAAGAGAAACCCAGAGAACTTGTTCAAAAATATGCGATCATTAGTATGTTAAATAATTAAATACTATCATACTATATGTTGCGTTAAACAAAAAACTGAAAGTTTGCAAAACGTAAAGTGCGTTATTTGGCATGTAGTCCATGTTTGCGCGAATTTTATTCGTTACATTTAAAAGGTCAATAGAAACAATTTCACACTGAAAAGTGGACGAGTGAATTCTTTGTTGAAGTTCTATTTATATTTTAAATGGAGAGTCATTTCATAACGGGTAAGTTATTCTCATGCACTCTTTTATTATTATTAATTAAATTTTTGTTCGCATTTCATAGAAGTACTCCGTCTCTGATACGAGTCATATCAATTATCATTAGTCTACAGCAAAGCTTTAGCACAATTTTTGTTTACAGTTTTCTTAAAACGAACCATAGTACATACATTTAATATAAATGGCCCATTAAATATTACTTTAAAACTTCAAAAGAACAGATGAACTTTTGAGCAGATTGTGCATTTTTAATTTAAAAACAAATCTAGACCTTTATGTTCAGGAATGCGATTATTCGAATTTAAAATGTAAAATTTTCAATTTGAGATGCCTGCTTAAAATTAAAGTGTTTTTTTTTTAATAAATGAAAATTGAATATTTAAAATTGTAATTTGCTACATTAATAATTTACGTTGAATCCGAATGCTTTATCCAGACACATCAGAAAATTTTTGTGAGGCTCAACTGCTAAAACTGTGAAATAAGAATAATATCTTATATTAAGTAAAATTTGTCTCCCATCAACTGGCACTTATGTTAATCACTTTCACAAAATTAATTTATGTTAAAAGATGAATTTATTTTATTTTCCCAGTTCATTTTTTCTACTTAATTCCAAATAACAACAATCGGCACTATTATACTTTTTTTTTTAAATTTTAATGTGAGGCTGTTAACAGATAACTATCAAATTCTCTTTATTAAATCGAAATTTGACACTTCTGGGCGACCATGGGCTAATAATCAATACATGAATATATTATTCCAATAATTTTAAGCAATATATTTATCTTCTTTGCAATACATTCATCTTAGAATGATACATATTCACATATTGCTCCAAGAATTATTGGGTAATATATTTATGAGGTTAGGTGAAAGATTAAATTGAAATCAGTTTCACGGGCCAAAAAAAAAAAAAAAAAAAAAAAATATGAAAACAAGAATTTCCGATCATCAAAGCATTATATAAAAACTTGGCCATATGTTCCAATGTCCGTGAAAAGCTTTTTCTTAGCAAAAAATCTAATTTTCCATAGCCATTTTAAACAACTTATTAATGTTCCTACTAATAATTAATCAGACTGAGTAATTAATTCAATAATTTTTCGTACATTCTTTGGGAAATATACAAACACAAATAAGGGCAATAATAATAATCCTGGTGATAATTCATATTTCGTTAAAAGAAATTTTGTACTACTAATCTTATGGGCCTTAACTGTAAGCCAAAATTACACGGTACTCTGGTATCACGTACTGTTAATGTAGAAATAGCGTATAAATGTGTTATTGTGTGAGCTGCAGCTGTAATGGACTCAAAACTGAGGGAGAAGAGCTCTCGTTCTAAGATTTCATGCAGGATATGTGAGTACTGTACTTGGTTGCTGTAGGCGCGTCAGCAACTGAGGCCATATTGCGCCGCCTATCCAGTATATGTCTGTAAATTGGGTGTGTTCTGTAGTCGAGTTGCTGGAAGAAAAATTCGAGTTTCCGGAGAAATAAGCCACGCTACTCTCGCTGAGACAGACTAACTCAGCCACGTTGTGAATTCATCGAAATTACTCGTGTGATTGACGGGATTCGAATCCAGATCTTTTCCATCCAGCGTGGGGAGGACGGTGAGTATACAACAGTGACACCCACGAGAACGATAAGTAATAATGTACGTGTTACAGTTCATCCGGTACAAGTGTAATTTTGTGATTGGTCAACCTGACTGCCTTGCTCACCTATGTTCTTGAACGTTACCTGAGAAAAATAATGCAGTTGTACTCGAAATATCACTCAAAAAACATGCGACTCTGAAATTTGAGCACAGAAGAATAAGCTGAAAGTGAACACAAACTGCTGGCTCTATCATTTTAGCACTGAAAGAATAAAAGTTTTCTCCCCCCTTCAAAACAGGTTCCTGTAACATTACTTTCAGACTGGGGATTCAGAATAATCGATTGTGTAATTTCATTTCATATCATAACAAAGATATTCATAATCGATCTTTAGGAGTGCAATAGAACAATCAAAAATACAAAATTTAAAAAAGAAATAAAAACTGAATATTTAAAATTGAAATTGAGTTTACTGATTTATTGCTTGTAAGGAATTTTCCATTAATTTTATAATTATTCTATTGTAAACCCAGATAACAGGAAGCTTTTTCTAATGTAAGATTAATTGTAACATTTATTTAATATTTTAATAAAAATGTCACATTAACGTCGGTGAAGTAATAAAATTACTAGATAATTATTATGTAATAATGTCGCATTTTGTAACGTAGAAGTTCCCAGAAAAAAATTTCTGAGTGTGATAATCAAGAATAAGATTGAAACTAAAATCTTATGGTTAGATTTTTCAGTATGATTAAAAGCCATATGATATATATATATATAATTATACAAAGGTAAAATTACCCAAAGTGTCAAGGACTAAAAGGGTAAGAATAGTAGAAAAAAGAAGTATTGTAGATTTGAAAAAAAGCAAAACAACTTTAATATCATAAAAGATATGATGAATTAAGGAAATTATGGGCTGAATTGCAAAGTCAATTTGGAGGTAAACGAACTGTAAAGTAAAATTATTAGTACCAAGCGATTAAACAAAAATAAAGTAAAATATAATAACACCTGGCAGAGCTGTCATCGGATATGGGTGGACAAAGTTAGTTATAAGTCGAATACAGGGATGGCAAAAATGCAAAATACATGGTCAGGTAATTCATCAGGGGACTACACCTGACCATGTAATAGGAACTGCATCTCTGTACTTGTCCATAACAGTAGATGAAATGTGAAATAAAGTCATAACAAAAAATAATAAAATTAGCATCAATTTATAGTATGGACAAGGTAGTCCATACTATAAATGGACAGGGGGCGAGTATGGACAAGGTAGTCCATACTCGCCCCCTGTCCATACGCCAGGCCGTAATGTACCAATAAGAAATAACGTAGCAAATAAACGCAAGGCAATTTTACTCTTGTGACGATTAAAGAAAAATGAAAACTGAAAGAAGAAAGTAATTTTAAAGAATATATAGCATTTTTCTTAAGATACTTTCGTCAGAATGGATAAAACATACTTTAAAATCGGTGATTGTAAAATGGAAGTTTTATTCCTTTCCTCGCAAAAGTATTGCCAGTCCACCTGACTTTACCTAATATTAGATTACACGCATTCTTTTATTTTATAAAGTTACTTAACTTTGAATATTAAATTTCTTTCTTGTCTTCTTAACAGCTATTCCATAGAATACCTTAGTGTTACCCAAAAGAAAAAATCTGAATAACAGCATATTTCACATAGCATTTCCATAAATAAAAATTGAATAATAATAAGACCTCTAACAAATAAATAAAGTGACATTTAAATACAAACATAAATAATAACACTTATAACAAATAAAAATTCACATTAAGAAAGGATAATCTCCCGCATTAAGGTATTATCATTTTTTAGCAAATGAATTCCATCTTATTTTTAACAGTGATATTAGCATTTGCTTAAACAAAATTATTTGCTAAATAATAACAAAAATAGCACTTCAAGCACTGTAATATTGTTAATAAGAAATATGTTGCAAGAAAAAATAGATATTCTAATTCCAATAGTCAGTATTTTACATAGTTTATAAAGAAATGCTCATAACAGATCCCCTCATATTCCTCAACATTAATCGGAACGGGCCCTGAGGCTCAAAATTTGGAATGAAAGTATAATTCTGTTTTGCTATAGGGTTGCAAACAATTACAACTCCCCAAATAACCCTTAACACTGCTGAAAGGGTCTGCTCATCAGCATACGCAAATAATACGAAACTCAATATTTTCACTCTCGATGTTGCACCTACCACATTCCGAACAGAATGACTGCACAGAGAGCTCATACAAGCCACAGACTACAGGCTGCAATAAGATTGCTGAAAAAATCCAAAAAATCATTTTAGATGTCGTAGTCAGTACTCCAGCCTTCTGTTTGTCAGGTGAGAAATGATGTGTTAAACGGAGCAGTTGTGAATAAAATCAGAGCTGCACCTTTTAACAAACTGCACAAGCTACGAAAAACAATATTCAAATTACGTTTGTTTTTTTTTCTCATTTCATGAATAGCTGGCTTTTATGCATAAATGAGGGATATGTGAATGTCAAAAATGAACAGTCATTATGGATCTAAATTATAGGCTGTATGTGACAGTCAATTGACAGTAACAAAACCAGATGGTGCCGTATCTGACGTATGCATTTATTCAGGAAGTTACAGTTGCTTAACACATGGTATTCGGTCATCCAGGGCCTTGTAGTATCGGATGTTTCCGTTACGTTTCTAAGCCACACATCTGTTTTGTTTCACATGATATCCCCAAAGGTTCCACGTTGAATACGAGCTTCATATTACAGTATTATTAATGACGCAATCGACATTAGTAATATTATCTTTTTTTTTTATTTTGCCTCAGATTTGAAATGTGATTTTTTTATGAAAATCCCAAATACAAAAGACATCAGAACTTATAGTACTTAGTACATATGAGACGAAAGGCCCAAAAGACAACGTGAATTTCCGTAGATTGAAAAATTTCAAGCAATACATGCCGTTATTTAACCTAACTCCCCTCTTTTGAATTAGCTTCCAAGGACAATATTCAAATTCACCTTTTCTTTTTCTCATTTCATGAATAACTGCCTTTTATACATTAATGAAAGTCATATGAATGTCCATAATGCATAATCATTATGAAGCTAAATTACAGTCTGTATGTAACTCTTTATTTACAGTGACAAAAAAGATTGTGCAGTATCTGACGAATCCTTTCATTCAGAAAGTTGGAGTTGCTTAAAACATGCTATTCGGTCATCCGGGGGCTCGGATTATCAGTTAAGGATCTTGAGTTAGGTTTTGGGGAATCATCCCAGATGTGGGAACAACGTTCCATGGTATGAGGGATTTAGGATTTGTACAGAGTCTGTAGTTGCTTAGAAGAAAAGTAAGATTTTACCTCAAGTTATAAATTTGATTGATCATTGATTTTTTACCCAAACCAATGCTTTTATTCTATAAAATTGTAAGGTTCTATTATTGCTTTATTTGATTTAGTTATTTCATTTATTTATTATAAATTATTATTATACTATAACCTCAGGGAGGAATTTTGTCAACGTCCTGTTCACAGTGATAATGGCACCATTGAGCTCATCCACGAGCCCAGCACTGAATCCTGAGGGACTCCACTAATAAATTAGTCCAAGAAGAGCAGTGTCTAATGATTACCACCCTCTGTCTTCTGCCTCTTAATCATCCCTTTATCCATAATATAGTTTATCCCCTAATAAAACACTACTCCATATACATCAGTCTTTAATGTGCAACAGTATCGATAGCTTTCTCAAATCTAAGTATATGATTTGTTTCCAGTACCTTTGATACTGCGTCATACTTGGTAATCAGATTGGTCACACAAGATTTCCCCGTAATAAATCCATGCTGCTATTTCCGTATAACTCCATTCTTGCCAAGATTATCCTGCAATTCTTCTTTAACCACTGAATCCATTATTTTCCCCTGGAACAGAGGTCAAGCTTATAGATCTGTGATTACAAACGGTAACACCATATATACAGGGTGTCTCAAAAATATTGGTACAAACGTTTAAGAGAGGTAGGTAACATCCACAGGAATGTGAATCGCATAGGAACCCATAACCGGAAACGTCACGTGAGCAGAAATGACACAAGACGGTAATTAGTGGCAAACATTTATTTGACATAGTATTAACAATGGAGTACGAGATGGATGCATTTCATGATGTTACAACAGATGCTCGGAGGTTCCACCATGAGACGCGATGCATACGTGACACCGACGCAGCATGGATTGGCAGACACGGTGGAACACACCTAGAGTTTCTTTGACAGTAGCAGCAGCGCAGACGCGTCTCGCCACGGGATTCATTTCCGTCTCCACAGTCGATTCATACACGATAGATTTGAGGGACCCCACAGAAAGAAATCAAGGCTCGATGAATCAGGTGAGCGTGGGGACCAGGCAACGGGTCCACCACGGCCAATCCATCGACGCTTAAAACGCCTGTTCAAATGGTCACGAACACAACTTCGATAATGGGCAGGCGCCCCCGTCATGTTGAAACAAAATGTTACGTCTCACATTTGCTGGAACATCGTCAAGTAACCCTGGTAGAACTTGTTCAAGAAAGATCCGATATTTAGGGGAGTTCATGCGGGATGGTAACAGGTATGGGCCGAGTAAGCAGTCACCGACCATACCTGCTCACACATTTATTGCGTAGCGATGTTGTGCCGCATGGGGGCGCACACAGTGTGGGTTGTCGTGAGCCCACACATGAGCATTGTGCTGATTAAATAAGCCTTCCCGAGTGAAATAAGCCTCATCCGTGAACAAAACATAGGCTGGAAAATTCAAGTCTTGAACACTTTCTTGGAGAAACCACTGCGCAAAAGCCACACGTGCAGCATGATCTTGGGGGAGCAGTAACTGAACCCTTTGGAGATGAAAGGGGTGTAAGGAATCGTTTTGCCTGACACGCTGTACACTGCAACGAGACACTCCTAAGGCAGAGGCAACGGCACGTGTGCTGGTAGTAGGATTATTCTGGACGGCATTCAACATACCTTTTTCAATGGCGGGAGTTCGCGTCGAACGTGGTCGGCCCGCACTACTCCTGTTACCTCTAAATGACCCATAATCGCACAAATTTTGATGCACACGCGCAAACAAACGGTGTTCCGGTACATGTCTGTCTGGGAAGCGTTCTCTATAAATTCGTTGAGCGGCTCGTCCATTGCCCTCTGCTAATCCATACACTAGGTGCTCACAGTTCGTATATCGATGCATGCTCTTCGTGCTGCGACTACTGCTTGAATGAGCAAACGAGAAATTTTCCCTCTCGCGAACTGATGAATAACGCCGTGTACCGACTTACGGTAACTTTTCCGGTTATGGGTTCCTAGTGATTCACATTCCTTTAGATGGGGGTCCAGAAAATGTACCGCCAGCAATTTACCGCCGCGTCAGTTTATCGCATTTTACCTTCTAGAAACAATGAGATGTGTTTGGTCAAATTATAAAAAAAATATTTTTTATTTAAGTTTCTGCCTTAAGCTATGATTAGCATATTTTTGGAATTCTATGAACTATGAGGGAATAGTACGGAAATAAAAAAAAAAACATGTATGGAAATATGTAATTTAATAGGAAGATTATGTATTTTAATAGTTACATGTATCACAAAAATAGTAAAAAATCCAATATTTGAACAATATAACAATTGGTTAATTTTAAACTAAACTAATTATAACATTCGGTATGTCATAGTACACTGCGAAAATTCAAAATGAATGTTTATGCAATCTTGAGTATCAATCACGTTGGGATAATTAATTACTAAGAAACTGTAATATTTACAACACAGTATGTACATTATTAATAAGAAATATTATGCGCTGTACCTCTTAGATAATCGTCAACATCATCCCGTTCGTCGTATGCACTAACAAGCCTTTTAATTCGTAAATCACAATCGTGATACTTCTTTTTTTGTTGCCCGGATCACTTCCACTTAAATATTGTTCAATGAGCATTTCGTTAATACTTTGTTCTTTTTTAATGCAATCGATAAATTTCCAAATGTTGGGATGATAAGCGGCGACTTGTTCCTCAAATCCTCTATGCCACCCTTCAACAGAATTATTCGTTCTTGGTAATCCTTCAAGAACAAGCTAGCGTACGTTCCTGCTTTCATGGGAATACTTTGGTGGTCGACGAAGATGTCGTCTGGTTGGGCGTCCAATCCATGTATCCTCGAAATAATCAACAACTTCTCGCGATTCTGGAGGAAAAACACCATTTTCACACAAATGTTCAAAAACGACCGTCACAATTGGAGTGGGCACAAATTATGACACGTTATGAAACTGACGCTAATTTAAAGCAAAATTAGCGTCAGTTTCATAACGTTGTTCGAATCCATTATTCTGAATGGAACGAAAAATTCATTGTGAAAAGTGAAAAAAAAAAAAAAAAAAACCCGTTGCGAAGCGTCAGGAAAAACTCTTCTGCAAGCATTTTCATCGCCGTCTCAAAATCTATAGTTATTGATTGCGCGGACATAGACCGTTCCAATACTTTCAGCTGCTGTAGTAGAGATACATACGTTTCCTCAGACTTGTTAGGCAATAATGCGTAAACTAATGGAAGCGATATTTTGTCCTCGAATCCATGTATCGTATACTGCTGATAAAAATGTAAGGGAACAGTTTTGAAAGTCCCATCGTCATAAAAATGTTCACTTCGGGCTAACAACTGCAAATTTATTTTCGTACTGAAAATTAACATACGATTGTCCTCGGGTCCAGAATCCAATTGTAGAAACAATTCTCCAATGCACGATGTTTTATATTCTTCTGTAAAAACTCTCTCTCTACGATGCGTTGGAAGAACTGGGCCATCAAAATTTCGATTTCTTATATTTCGGATCGTTCGTTTCCTTGAATCTACACTTGGAAGCTTAGGGGCTGCTTCTTGGCTACAGATTCTCGAAATATTTGAAATAATACTATGAGGCGTATTATTTGTTTTTTCTGCATAAGTTCGAATGGTATCAAGAAGTTGTGCTGCCTCAACTCCTGCTGCGCCTCCACAATGATTGTACTCCTTCCGTGTTTTAACGATGGTGTTATCTACCGTAGTAACTCGAGCGGCACATTTGGTTTTTCGGTAATTTTGACACTTCCAATGAATTTTTGTTTCATTTTGCCCGTCTTTATGAAATAAATGTCCACTAAACTTTCCTAGACTTAGTCTAGAAAAGTTTATCGCCGAAAGTTTAAGAACATTCATGAACAATTTATAGCCTACAAATGATCGCTAGCATATTTTATCGCCAGGCAATATCTACAATTTATATAAATTTATTGGTGATTTCAAATTGAAAATAAAGCTTTTCTATAGGTGTTATTTAAGAATTAAGTGCAGTTAAAAATGGAAGTTATATGCTAGGTATATATTTCCTAGAAATACATACGATTGCAGATGCTTTAATTTAATTTCCTGTTATTTTCCAAAATTGTAATTAGGTTGGTACCTACTTAATTCATTTAACTTAAGTGGAAGTGATCCGGGAGACAAAAAAACAGAAGTATCGCGATTGTGATGAACGAATTAAAAGACTTGTTAGTGCATACGATGAAAGGGTGATACTGTTGAATATCTAAGAGGTACAGCGCATAATATTTCTTATTAATAATTTACATACTGCGTTGTAAATATTACAGTTTCTTAGTAATTAATTATCCCAACGTGACTGTTTTTGAAGATTGCATAAACATTCATTTTGAATTTTTGCAGTGTACTATGACATACCTAATGTTATAATTAGTTTAGTTTAAAATTAACCAATTGTTATATTGTTCAAATATTGGATTTTTTACTATTTTGTGATACATGTAAATATTAAAATACATAATCTACCTATTAAATTACATATTCCCATACATGTGTTTTTTTTTTTTATTTCCGTACTATTCCCTCACAGTCCATAGAATTGCAAAAATATGCTAATCATAGCTTAAGGCAGAAACTTAAATAAAAAATAACTTTTTATGATTTGACCAAACTCATCTCATTGCTTCTAGACGGTAAAATGCGATAAACTGACGCGGCGGTAAATTTTCCTAGACTCCTTTCGATGTTACCTACCTCCCCCTAAACGTTTGTACCAATATTTTTGAGACACCCTGTATATTCAAGTACATATGGTATTACACACTATGCATCCGGCTGGACTGCGTTTTGCAATGAAAAATAAAGAACAACTAGTACAGAATGTTGAGTTTTGTTCTCTCTCTTCATGTGCTTATATGCTTGTAGTTCGAAAATGGTATTTTAAATTCCCTGTCCAGACTTTTTTCTACAGTTATGAACTAAATATCCTAGTGGACGACATAGTAGCATTTAATCTTCGTCCTTTCTGAATCAGGTAGAAGAGGCCAGAATACATGCAATTATGTGTATTCTCTGGTCTCAGGCAAGAGTGGTGTGGTTTTTCTCTTGGAAACTCTTGTTTTTAAACAGGCAAATCAACCATAAAATAGACGCAATTTATAGTCGCAATGTACTGACATTTTATAGTCTTAGTTCCTTTGGCACTTAAAGGATATTCACTTTAGGAACGAATAGTTTTATCATCAGTTTATCCTTCCCATTTAATGTGCTTCTTTGAAGGACATTAAAGAGAGCTAGCTAGTTCGTTATGTGCTGTACTGTGCATGTATTCCCTTTCCGATTTTCGTATTGTACAACTGAAAAACCCAAAAAAAACTAAATCACGGAGAAAAAGACTTTATTCTCTCAGTAAAAAATAAATAATGAGGACTTTATTTATTTTTTGCTATTACTTTTATTTTATTTTATTTTATTTGCACATTACAGAAAAGAATTCCGGTTTAACTGTACGACTATTTCATCACTGCCAGTAAAAATAATGAATGAAACTTTAAATAACAGTATGCACATAATGTCCAGACGATATATTTAAAAGTGAACACGATATTAAACAATTTAATTTTAACAGTAATAACTAAAAGCATTAACTTTTTAATGTAAAATTTAAAACTCGGTGAAATTGTAAAAATAAAAATTAAAATTAAACAATTAGAATATTTTCAATGTAATCTTGGCTAAGAAGAAAATAAACAAGCCAATTCTCTCATCCATCAGAACATTACCGCAATTTAACTGAGCATTGATGCAAATATAGCTTCTTTAACTATTTTCAGAATTCATGAAATCTCTGAAGGAATCTAAATCAAAATGGTCTTTTAAGAAATGATGAGAACTGAGTGGACTGTATTTTCCATTGTCCGTTTTATAATTAAAGAAAAATTCTTGTAATGACGTGTTTTTCTCTTATAAAATGAAAATTAAAATTCATTTTGGGAAGTACAGGGGATCCTCGTTATCCGAGGATAATTGGTTCTAGAAAATTCCACTTTAAACGGGGACCAATTTTCGTAATGTTTATTATTTAAATAATGCAACTAATGCAACAAGGCATACTAGTTTAAGAGTTTAAGATTCTATATATATATAATATCGGTGTAGATGCATCATAGGCAACTCTTAAAGAAAAGCTATGACAGTAGCGTGAAAAGCATCATTTTATCTGTATCTCATATTGTGTCATTCTTCACAATGAGTTGCCCATGTATTGCACTACCTCGAATAAGTAACGTTCATTAATAGAGAAGACTATTGCTTCTTATTGTCGGTGGCGCCACCACTCAGACAGCAACGTTCCAAAGCAAGTTTGCTTTTCATCGGTGGGTGGGCAGGTACCCTGGTATTGCAAGTGAAGCGTTACTTATTCGAAGTAGTGCAATACATGGGCAACTCGTTGTGAAGGATGAGTAGAAATGGTATATCTACACCGATATTATGTAGTAACGGTTGTTATGTACTTGTACGTAGTAAAAATGGACGAAGGATACCGAAAATGAGAAAATTATTTTATTAGACATTTTTATTATAATATGTTACACAATGTAAGGTAAAGTAAAGTTTATTGAAGTTAAACTATATTTCAGTTGTACGAATAAAGAATGAATCCAGAGGTGTTCGTGTTTTTTGTTTTTTTTTGTCTTCTTTTTTCAGATAAAATTGTGTCGTAGCATTTAGTTATGTCTTTAACTTCGCGCTTAACATTTATTACACGATCATGAAGAAGAAGACCCTTCTCACAAAAAATATTCAAGTGCTTGGTCAATTTTCTCATTTTCGGTATCCTTCGTCCATTGCAGGGGATCCTCGTAACTGCGGAGACTCGGATAATGAATACTTAGATACCGGGGACCCCCTGTAGATAACTGTTTTGGAACTTGTGAATAACATTATAAATAATCCAAATCCTTGAATAGAATGCGGTATCTTCTAACATATAAAGATATCACGTTGTATTTTGTAAGTTAAGAATGATATTTATGATATTGATTGTTAACAATTCACCTTTTCTAAGGAGGTAAATGAGGATACGAAATTGAATTTATTTCAACTTTTTTATCAGTTAAGAGGAGTGCAAAAACCAAATACGACAAGAAAATACTAATACTGTGAGAATTACCGTAGCGTAAAACGTTTACATTAAACTAGAGCTGGTAATTTTTTTTTTATGAAAACCCCAAACATGAGAGGTATTAGAACCTATAGTGCTTGGTATCGTGCTTGGGTTGGAGGTTGAGAAGACGAAAGAAGATATTTATTGACATTGGACTTGAACTTCTGTAGACTGTAATTTTCAGGAAATACGCATGAAGGAATGTTGTTCCAGAAAATAGCAGTTGAATGAATAAACGAGGAAAATGAAAAGTTGGTTCTGTGAGTTTGAAGTTGGACAGTAAATGGATGTTGGCTGGTGGCGACACGTGTTCGGACTGTTTTGAAAAAGAGAGTGGGAATTATAGAAACCAATTCGGAAGAATTAGGAGGATCTTTTTATGAAAGCTAGTTTTCTGCAGGGTTAGAGTGAAGATACAATACTATAAATATGCATGACGAATGAAAAATTATCAGTTAATTAATATCTAAATTTAGGATGGTAGAAGCTCTATTGATTAATTGATGATCAATAGTGTACAGGAAATTAATTTTTCTTTTCCTGGAATAATGAAAGATCACATTATTAATTTTTTTTTAAGATTATTACAAATTCTTCATTGTTCAACAGGTTCGAAATCCTGCCTGTGTTAGTCAAGTAGTGAATGCTAGAACTGAGCAGTGAATGTGTTTGAATTCATCATTGTTGAGCCTGCTAAATACGGTAATGTCCTTGTATTCTCTAAACTTAAACTCCTCGCACCCTAGGTTCCTGTCTCAGAGTATAAACAGAAATATGTTTATTATTACCTCTCCAAACGAGCGAAAAATAGCGAAAACACTATTGTTGTAGTGTTTTCGCCATTGGTGGCCATGGCGTGAGGACACTACTGTTGTAGAGTCCTCACGCTATGGCCGTCTTAATCGGTCTCAGTCGGCACTTGCAGGGTTGCCCTCTACAAATTGATCCGAGAATATATACTGTTTATAGACATTATATATTGATGCCTGATGGTGTTACCTGCTTCCAAAAGTGATATAAAATTTTTATTGATACTCGGTTATAATGCTACTGCAGAAAACCTCGCAATACTGGAAAAATAGTGGTAGTTTAAATTTAGTTGTAAACACCTTTTTTTTACAGAACGTCCGTATATTTCTTAACGTTTGCCCATACAATAGCATACTAAATGGCAAGCATAGAGAAAAGAACAGATGGAAGGAGGATGGTTGCACAGGTGTAGAATAACATGGTAGCAGCATACTACGCAGATTCACAATATGCGACCATCTCTCATAACCAATGGAAATGTTTCTAACATTCAGCGTTTTGCTTTAAATACGGATGCACAACGCTTTGCGAGCACTTTCTAATTCCAGAAGTAAAGAAGATGGCCCTGAAGTTGATTGCCTTGGTTTTTGTTTCTCTGGCTCTGTGGCAGCCTGCCGTTCCTACATTCAGTGACATCACAGCTATAGCTTTTTGCCATCAGTGTAGTAAGTAGTCCTGAAGAGCCCTTTCCTCCTGGTTCTCTACTTAGATGTTCAATAGATTTTTGAGATTTTTCGCTCAAAATAGTTTAAATATGAATTCGTTACTGTGCATGTGTCGGTGTTCCTATTTATCTGCATTCATATTTTTTAATTGCATTACATCGTGACGGTCTTTGAGGCTAAGCGACAAAGTTGCTATTTGTTTTTAATAATTCAGTAATGAAAGTTAATTAAAAGTTAATTAAACGAATTACACCTAACTCCACTGCTGTCTTAAAACAGAAATGAAATGAGTTTTTCTTTGGTTTCTGTCTGGGGAAAGTTGTATTTAATGCTGTCAAATGACTTCACAACAGAATACAAATTTATTTCAGAAAGGCTTAGTAAACTTGGATGTTTTAGATGGTAGGAATTTTTAAAATTACAGTCAATAAACTAATAGTTGCCTTCCAACATGTACTTAACTGTTAATTTAATTTAATTTTGAATACGTTACAATTTCGGAATTTTTAAAGTGCGTTTTACATTTTGGTGAGAGTGCAAAATAGGCGCTAGCTGTCGACGGATTTCATCCATGACACTGACATGACAGACAAACCAAACGCCTTCCTCACTCGTACAATAGTGGTCATAATCACCGTTCATCGCATCAAATGGAAAAGGGTTCTAATCTTGTTAGTGAGGCGAGGAATTTTTATGGCTTTTTTCACAATGTGGTTTAGTTAGCCGGTCTGAGGAGGCGGTTTCATGGGTTTTTCTCCCGAAAACTTGAGTTTTTCTTCTAGCAAATAGCAAACTGACGAAAGAACACGTGAAATTACAGATATAATACACTGCCGCCTCATAGCCTGGTTTCTTTGGCGATTAACAAACGCAAACACATACCCAAACATTACTAAGGGAGCATTTTTTTTTTTTTTTTTTTTTTGGCTAGCAATGATTGTTTCTGATCGGAAAGGTCAAATGAAGTGGTCTAGGTTTTATTTTCGACAATGATTGGAGGAATGTATAAAAACCTCTTCAGCCGAGGTTGCAGTCAGCCGATCTTAGGCAGAAAGAAAAAAATATTCGTGGATGAAAACGAAGTTTTTAAACGATAACACGGACGTCTCCTGAAACCGGCTAACCACAATACCAAATGGATGCGGGAAGGAAGAAAGAAAAAAAAAAGTTTTGTACAAAATTCCCTCAATCTTTCAAAATCGGTAATGCGGCAGCGTATTCAGTGATATGGTAGATGAAAGATCACAGCTTTTCTTTTCTTTTTTTTTTTCGAGAATGTTTAACTTATTTTAAAATTCTATGCATGCTTTAGGTTTACTGGAAAGGATCAGAACTCAGCGGACGGTTGCTCTTATTTTTGTTTTCAAAAGAAAAGAAATAATCATTTTATGGTATAAAATCAGTGAAGTAAGAATTAAAATTATTATGACGGCTAACAACCCTTAACAGTGGAGGAAGCAATATACAGACCAGAGCGACTTTCCCACTGTTTCTTCAAAAACGAAACTTTATTTTCAAAAAATGGAAATAAATAAATAAAAAAAAATTATAATAATATTCATTTTAAAAATAAGCAAGCTACGTCACGTATGGGATTACCAGAGGATGACATTTGTACATTTCAATTAGCCATTTAATGAAGTTTTCTGGACTAGAGCACACAGTGATGTGCGAAACGGAAACTGAGGCTAATTTTTGAGTTCGTCTAAGGTAGCACTTCTTCAAACTCTGTACATGTACGGCCAATCAGTACACAGCTCTAGCTACAAATACCAACGCTACTTGAGGCCTGTCACAAGAAAAGGAATGGCATGTTATCCGATGCCGTTAAGGATTAATGTCCAGTCTAACCAATAATTTCGATAACACGTCCTTTTTGGTACCGGTTTTGCTTAAGTTCTTTTTGTTACCGGTATTGCTTAAGCGTTTTGTTATTTTTACAGTAATGATCGTAAACAATTTCGATTACTACGATTAATGCGCTCCTGTGTTTCAACGTTAAAAACGTATTTACTGGCGTCATTCTAAAACTATTGTAACGAAAAACCGTCACAAAAACTTATTCTAGTTTAACTTTATTTTCTACTGCTTTAAATTTAATGACATTTTTCACGGATTTTCGTCTTAGATCTATACTAAATAAAAAACTCTCAAACTGCATTAATTTTTCCAGAATAGTGGAGAACATACTTATAAACACGTAATCACTGAAACTTTCTCACCTTTTTCTCTGGCAGTAATACACCTCCCAAGGTTTTCGCACTACTCTGATTCAAGCCCGCGAACTTTGGTTTGCCAGGCAGGCACTTTACCCACCTGACTAGCCAGGGCGGACATTTTCTCACCTAATAAACGTGATAATGTGGACGAATTGCATGTCGTTGGAAAGCTAAGAAATTTAGAAACAGAAATATTAAGGTTTTAAGATACAAAAAAAAAACTTTCGGAAAGTGAGAAATGCGTTAATTCGAAAACGCATCTGGTTTCAAGTCAACTGGCGTTTTCAGATTGAATGTAATTTTTTTTTTCTTTACAAATAAATTGTGAGGCTGGTAAAGAGTTGTGATATTTATGAAAACATTCTTCCACTTGGACATTTCATCAGATCCTTCGATGAATATTACACGTAATGGAACAACTATAGATGGTGTATTTAGTCGTGAACTCTTCAAAGAAAAAATTATATATCCTACTTTGGTCATCATAGACCAATACTTTCAGTAACCGATATGTAAATACGGAGGATGCGGAAAGGTCAGGGATTAACCACCGCATATCCTCGGAGCAATATGGGCTTAGTTGCTAATGCTCCTAAAAACCAAATAAACAAACAACAACAACAACAACAACAACCGATATGTAATTATTATTAATAAAATAAAAACACTGTTATATTATTATCCATGAATTTTATTAATATCTGAAAATTTAAACGTTTTTTAACGCCTGCCGATGACTCTTAAATGTAAAACACATTAAATATGCACGCGGCAGGACACATTTTGTACCTAGCACAGATTTTTTTCTTCTGATTTATTTGTTTTATTTTCGCTTATAAGAGGGATGTTGATACGTTTTCGGCCTATAAAAAAAATAATAAGGCAATCTAATTATATGCTTAGCTTAATCGACATATTCGCTTTTCAACTTCACACACTTTCTACAATGATCTTCCAGCATTTAAAAAAAAAAAAAAAAGTAAAGTGCAGCCATTATCAACCCACTGCAGGATGGATGCCTCCCCAACAATTCATGCTGAGGGAAATGGACCATAATCTGCCACGCTGATCCAGTGCGGGTTGGTAGATCGACCGTATTCAGCAGTTAGGGGTTTGAACCCCGGTCTACTCAAAGAGCGTGTGCTACTGCACTCCCGCTCTTGACCACTCGGCTACGGAGGTACCTTCTAGCATTTGTTAACCTCTCAAACAGAATTGGAAAGACTGCTCCCAAAAACAGGTTTCTGTTGCTCGTATAACGTCATCATTTTATGCTAATTTTATACCCTTGTTTTGAGATTTCGGAAGAGATATTAGTAGCCGAGTGCAAAATCTAGTGAATACGGGGATTATGTAAAAGCCGGATGCCCAGTTCAACCAATTTGGCATGTTTCATGTGTTGCGTGTAAACAAAATAAGCACTCCTCGGGTGAGCTTTACTGCATTGAGTTTTGTCCAAAAGTGATGAATAACATCACTTTCATTTTACTCTTTTTCAGGTAGTCAATAAACAAAATCCTTTCCTTGTGCTATGTTACTTGACTGTTGTTCCTTGTTAATGGCTGTTACCTTTTTTACCTTTTCTTTATTATTTTTTTTTCATTCTACTTTTTTTTACTATTGCTCTCGTGAACAATTATTGTAAACCTTTGTAACAGCAGCTTTTCTCAATGCACTAAGTCCTACAGTAAGTGCAATTCTTGCTATACTTATCTCTGTGATGAAAAGATCCAAGAACGAAGGATATTTTCTGTGTGGATACATAGAAAATATTGTCATAAATGCGAATTTCTCTTGAACAAGCGAAGTATACACAAATCCCTCGTGTATAGCACTTTTAGTACAATCACCGTGCTCCCCACAATCTGTGGAAAAGACTTGAGTTCGAATCCCGTCAATGACGCGGTGTTTTTCATAAAGTGGCTGAGTTAGTCGGTCTCGGGCAAGGGTATCATGGTTTTTTCTCCCGAAAACTCCGGTTTTTCGTCCAGCAAATCTACTAAAGAACATACTCAATTTAGAGGCATAATTATATACGCAATATGGCTTTCGTTTTTAATGGATATAAAACCCTACAACAGCAAACACAAACCTGAATGAGATGAAACAAAATATGTATTATAAAAACAATGTTATTTACGTATGTATATATTTTTTTCACGTTTTCCTTGAATATATCTGCTTTGAATTTTTAATTTTTATATAATATTTCGTTTTTTCATACTTTCATTCCACTTTATTATTAAATTTAATAATTCTATAATTATTTAAACATTCATTAGATACTGTATGATACTTGTCACGCTTTACGACTTTTCTTCCCTTTTCGACATTTTTTACATTCCTTTTATTTCCGTACAACTTCTTACACGTAAATCTAACTTTCTACGTATCGTTAATAAATCGTTTGTACTCTCTTCACACTACATGAAACAGTTTTTCAGTATTCGTCTAAACTTTTACGCCTATGTTCTTTTCGATTTGTCATAACGCTGATTTGATTAATCAAAATCCATTCAACGCTTCCTGAACTTTTCACATTCGTAACCCCTTCAATTTTCATTGTCATGGTGTAGTTTGTTATTGTCCAAAATTTTGTTATTTCTACTTTCAGACCTGATGAGGAGATCCCGATGAATCTTGAAACGTCTCCGGTTGTGCTTTAAATGTTTTATTTATATTCCAATGTAACGGTTTCAATAAAAAAAAATTACTTAAAATTAATTGCTTGATTCTGTAATGTTTCTTCAATTTAAGAAGTTCTCTGCCTGGGGTAAATAAATAATTAATTCAGAGCGAGTTTAATTCCAATTAGAATTACTATGAAAACATGAATGCTAATCAACAATATTTCCAAATGCAGATTATTAATTATATTTCATATTTGTATTAAGCGATCAGTCGCTTGATATATTATGTGTGATGCTCACATATTAAATAACTATTCATTTTTATTAGGTCTATTAGAAGAAGACAGAATTAAGTTTGTCGAGTGTCTAGACAAAGAGTTTTATAAAGGAGTAAGTAAACATTAATTTTGTTGCTTATTTATTTATTCATTTATTTTTTTTATGAAAACCCCAAACACGAGAGGTATTAGAACCTACAGTACTTAGTATCGCGCTTGGGTTGGAGGTTGAGAAGACGAAAGAAGATATTTGTTGACATTGGACTTGAACTTCTGTAGATTGTAATTTTCAGGAAATACGTATGAAGGAAAGTTGTTCCAGAAAATGGCAGTTGAATGAATAAACGAGGAAGATGAAAGTTGGTTCTGTGAGTTGGAAGTTGGACAGTAAATGGATGTTGGCTAGTGGCGGCACGTGTTCGCACTGTTTTGAAAGAGAGAGACCTGGAATTATAGATGCCAATTCAGAAGAACAGTGCCCATGGAAGTATCTGTAGAAAAGGCATGCAAACAAAAACAATACGTCTATAAGACAGCGAGTGGAGAGACTCTGTTACAGATGACCCATTAATTAACCTAACTGCCGTCTTCTGAATGGAATCTAGAAGCCTGAGAGATATTTTGGGGGCACCACCCTAGATCTGGGAACAATATTCCATGGTAGGGTGGATTTGCGATTTGTACAGAGTGAATAGCAGTTTTGGAAAAAAATAACGGCGAGAGGGAAAGAGAAAACCAAGTTTTTTGGATGCAGAGGAAGTAATATTTGTAATGTGTTTGTGCTGAGAGAGATTAGAAGTCAGGGTAATCCCTAAAAGAGATATATCATCTTGCCTAGAAATCCTAGTGTCACCACAGATAAGCATGGTCGTTACTTGTTGCATAAGCCACATGTGTTTGATCTCCTGCCTTAGGTCTGTGTACTGCCTGATCTTTTCCTCGTTGGTTTTCTTGAGGTTACCAGTATTGGGTACCGCTATGACACTCAGATAGGTAGCATTGTTATTATTATACACTATATATTATTATTATTATTATTGCTCTTATATTATTTCTCCCTGATTAGGGGAGTGAACTCCGTGACAGTTACTGCTACCAAGTACACAGGGTGGTTGTAATGTCTGGTGTTACTTTTGGTCGAGGAAATCTCTGCCAATCCTACAGGTGTTCAGGATTGCGACTTTCTGGAGTTCCTTGTAGGTGTTCTCTGGGAGACCTATTGCTGCTAGGCTGCTGTGTAGAGTCTTTGGCACCATACCGGTGGTTGACACGATGATCGGGTTGGTTGTTACTTGTTGCATATGCCACATCTCCTTGACCTCATATCTTAGATTCGTGTACTTCCTGATTTTTCCCCAAAGGTTTTCTGCAGGTTGCCAGTGTTAGGAACTTCTATGTCAATCAGATAGGTAGCCTTTTCTTTCTTGTCCACAAGGGTTATGTCCGGTCTGTTGTGTGGGATTGTCCTATCCGATATTATGGCGTGGTCCCTGTACAGCTTGTGGGTCGGGGTCTCTACTACTGCCTGGGGTTCGTACTTGTACGGTACACTTTCTTCGATCAACTGGTATTTCCTTGCTAACTTCTGATGTATTATCCTGGCTACCTGGTCGTGTCTATGAGTGTACACAGTCTGGGTAATCACCTTGCATCCCACGGTGATGTGCTGGATCGTTTCTGAGGCAAGTTGGCATCGTCGACATGTATCATGTAACATTCCTGGCTCCATGGCGATGTATTTTCTGTAGTTCCTGGTTTTCATTACCTGATCTTGGATGGCGAGTATGAATCCTTCAGTCTCGGGCAAGAGCGTCCCGCTCGTGAGCCATGCATTGGAAGCAATTTTATCTATATGACCCTGATGGAAATCATTGTAGTGTCTGCCATGGAGTGTCTTCTCTGGCAATCTTTGTTTTCTTTTTTTTTGGTAGTTATTGGCGCATCGGCTTCTGTGGCCATAGTGCACCTCCCAACGTTTTTTGCAGTACTTTGATCCAAGCCTGAGGCGGGATTCGAACCCGCGACCTTTGGGTTGCCAGGCAGGTGCTTTGCTCACCCGGCTAGCCCGGTCGGCGCCAATCTTTCTAGTTTCATTTGTACTTCCTACTTGGAGAGGGACTCATTGCTTAGGTTGAGTGGGGTATACCGTTTGTCTATCCTCCTTATGGCCCGGTGGAGTGTCTCTCCATGGCAGCTCTCGGGTGGTGTTGCTGGCTCTTGGTAATCATTGTCCTTGTCTTTCTCATGATATCCTCCAGCTCGGTGTTAGTTCAATCTACGATCCAGAAAGAGTATGTTAGCAATGGGACTGCATATGTGGTTATGGCTTTAACTGTGTTCCCCACGTTCAGCTTTGTTTTCAGCAGGCTTCTGAGTCTCTGATGGTATTTTTCTGTCAGGCAGGCCTTAATTTTCTTGGGCTGTAACTGCTGAACCTGCATCATCACCAAGTATTTGTAGGCCTCTCCCTCTGCCATGGCTTCGATCTCTTTACCACTCTACAGCTGGTCGTTTCGGTTGACTAATTTTCCCAGACGCAATCCGTTGGTCTTGCATTTGTCTAGACCAAATTCCATCCTAATATCCTTGCTGAATTCTTCGGGGATCTGGAGTAGTTGCTGAAGGTGCTTCTCGGTTTCCGCATAGAGCTTGATGTCATCCATTTACATCAGGTGGGTTAGGGTGTGCAGGTTCTTCCTTCGTTCTTTGAGGTTATATCCGTACTTGCTACTATTGAGCCTGGTAGATAGCAGGTTAAGTGCCAGACAGAACCACAATGGGCTCAGGGCACCTCCCTGAAAGATTCCTCTCCTGATGGGGATTGGCCTGGTTGTGTTTTTTTCGAACTTAATGGTAGTACTCCATTTCGCCATTGTTTATCCTAGGAAGTTTGTCACTATAGGATTGACTTTGGAGATTTTCAGCGCCTTTATTAGCCAGCTATGAGACACGGAGTCGAAGGCCTTGTGGTAATCGATGTAGGCTGTGTACATCTTCCGGTGCTTCTTGTATGCTTGCTCCATAACCGCAGCATATATGGTTAATTGCTCCTTGCAACCTTTGCTCAGCCTCTTGCATCCTTTCTGCTGTTCGGCCATTATGCTCTGGCTCTCCATGTGGTCTGTTATCTTCCTGGTAATGCAGCTGGTCAGGATCTTATGCATTGTTGGGAGGCAGGTGATTGGCCTATATTTAGTCGGGTTTCTTGTATCTTCGTCTTTAGGCTTCAGATATGTGATTCCTTGAGTGAGAAACCTCGGGATTGTCTCTGGGTGTCTTATCATTTGGACGAACTGCTCTGCCAGGTGCTTGTGTGTGCAAGTGAGCTTCTTGTACCAGTAGTTGTGGACGTTATCTATTCCTGGAGTTCGCCAGTTGTGAGTTGTGAGAGTTCTTGATCGTCTGTTTTACTTCTTCTTGCCGAATCTCCCATCCTCTCATTTCTTGTGCGTCCTTGGTTTTCTTCCGTTCTAGTTCTATCCAGGTGGCGCGGCTATAATTATTTTTATGATTAATACCATACAATACAATAGAATTTATTTTTATGAACATAATTTGTTTACAATAAATGAACTTGTTAAGGAAAGTAAATTTCTTGTAATTCTTAAGTTGTAATTCTTCATTTACAACAGTTTTTGCATACAAATTTGTTATCTAACATAAAAGATAATGAAATCGCAACAAATAGTACATTCCACACTGCAAACAAAGATAACAATTTATCTGCATAGTAATTCTAATCTACTGTATCACTCAGTATCAAAAATTTTCTTAATAAAAAGTTTAATTTGGAGCTAGAATAACTTCTCCTGAGCCTGAAATCTATAGGCTCAGTAGAAGTTATATATATAGCCAACAAGTTGTTTATTATATTCATTGTGTGCCTATCTCCAAATATATTTAGTATCCTAGGGTGAGGCAAAACAATTGCTTTTGGGTTCCTTAAATTATGTGAGACATTTCTTTGCAGGTTCGACTCTTCAAAAATAGTGTTAAGATTTTTCAAGATTAAATTTAACTTCAGTTTTTGAATTGGATAAAGAATTTTAGAGTTAAACAAAAATTGCCTTCTTTTATACAGGTCATTCCAAAAGTTTGTGCCCATTAAAAGTCTCAAAATCCTGTTAATTAAGTTGTGTATTATTACCCTTATTTCAGTTATATTTGCTCGTGCCCATATATTTACTAAATAATTGAGTTGGGAGTCCACTAATGCATAATATAAGGTAACGTTTGTTCTCAGATTTAACTTATTCTTAATGTAGTAAAAAAAGTACAAATAAAATCTCATTTTTTTGTACAAGTTTGTTATTTGTCTTGCCCAACTTAGACTGTAGTCAATCCATAAACCAAGGTAACAGTGATTTGAGACTTCTTCCACAGTTTGACATTTGCAATTCGGGAAATTCTGATCATGTAGGTATTCATATTTATTTAATTTAATAGAGGGATGAATGTCCAGGGTTTGATGAGGAGGTCTAATTACCACAAATTTTATTTTTTCAAAGCTGAAAGCTAATTTATTATCATGCAACCGATTTTCTAAAATTATTAATTAAAATGTATTACATTCTGCTATAAATCTTTAGCCATTTTTGTCAGGTTCTTTCCAATTGTATATAAGATTATATCATCTGCATAAATATTTATAAAGGAGTTCTTAATTACTTCGAATATTTCATTTATATAGATGCTAAACATGATTGGCCCTGTACAAGTGCCCTGAGGTACTCCTCTCTTTACATTATATGATTTTCCCTTTGTATTTTCTACTTCAATTGTTATTTTTCTATTGGTTAAATAACATGCTAAGAGTTGATTGATTCTTCTCCTAATACCATATTTCTGTAATTTCTGTTGCAATATTGGGATATCAATTAAGTCATATGCTTTGGTCAAATCTATAAATAAAATCAATATGAAGTTATTGTTGTTTAAATGTAAGTTAAAAGAGTCTACTAAACTTACTAATAATGTCTGTGTGCTCTTGCCCTTCTGATATGAGAATAGAGAGTTGCTTAACAGTCCATATTGATGTAATTATTTGCTTATATGGGAGAAATATAATTTTCTATTATCTTATTTATAACTGACTGTATTGTTATTGGTCTATAATTGCAAAAGTCATCTGGTGATCCCTTTTTATATATAGGAATTACCTTAAATGAAAGTAAATTTATAGGATAACAGAGAACTGTTTTTTATTTCTCTTTACTTCGGTTACTGTAATACCGTCCAGTCCGTAAGATTTCTTGTTCTTTAACTGTTCTATGATCTTGAGAATCTCAGTATATTGTGGGGTTAAGACAACACAAGAGTTCACTATCTGAGGAAGACTATCTTATTGATTAAAGGATTTTGGCAATAATGAATATAATATCTATTCAGATTTAATACAGCTTTGGCAAAGCTATTTACAGCCTCATATTGTTTGTTTGTATCCGATATCTGTTCTAATAGTGTTTTAATTCGATTTCCCCTTAACAATTCCTTCCTTGTACTTAACAGGTTATTTATAATGTTCCATTTATCCTTTTGAGTTATCTGCTTATCCATAAAAAGTTGATGTAAGTGTTTTTTTGTTTTCTTATCATACCTGTCAATTTATTTCTGAGTGTTTTATAATTGTGATAATGTTCTATCTTTGATGGACAATTTCTATACTGCTTGAAGTATTTATCCCTTTGTACCATTAATTCTTCTATTTCGTTATTCATCCAAGTTTCTTAAGCTTAATCCTGCTACTCTTAGAATTTATGTTGCAAGCTCAGTAATTTACTTTTCTCTCTGTATTAAACCCTCGAATTGTTTATCATTTGTACAATCTTATTTGAAAAGACATTTACATTTGTTGTGTAAGATACTTCCTCTTATATTAACATATTTTCCATGTTCTGTTTCAGTTTACCTGTTGATAAATACTTTTTCTTCATGACATTTGTTATTGTATCTTCACATGGACGTTGTTTTGAGTACATATCCGCTATTAGTATACATGTTCTGTGATCTGAAAATTGATTTAATAGTATGTAGGAATTTGCATACATCAACTTTATATTTGTTATAAGGTGATCTAAACAAGAGCTTACTGTTCTGTCACCCTCCATCCTTTGTTGTCTAGTTATTCCAAATAAGGTATGTTCAAATCCATAATTGTTTAAGATTGCAGAATATCTGAGTAACACATTATCAGTTTCATTGGTTAGTAAATTAATATTAACGATAGGAGGGCGTATATGATGAGAGCCGTGTCGATCAGTTCGGCCCTGGAAAGATTGTGCAAGGCTCAAGGGGTAGAATTTTTTTCAGCCTGGACTGTACTTGTTAACAGGAGAGATTGCTTCTACAGGGATGGGATACACTTAAATAGAAAGGGTGCAAGAATATTTGCTGATGCTATCGAGGCAATGTTAGGTGGGTCGGAAAACTGCTAGCTTGGGGGGAGACAAAGACGAATAGATTAACAGTAGTCACTGGCAGAGGTGAAAGAGATTCTTGCACTGCTTCTATTGGAATGAGCAGCAGCCTGGAAAACAAGATGCAGGATATTTCAGAGACTGCTGGGAGTCATTGCGGTACAAGTAAACACATGGGTTGTGTTAGGGTAGCTAAGAATAGAAACAGGTGCAGGTATACTTGCGTGTACACCAATGCTAGGAGTTTAGTAAACAAATTTGATGAATTTGAGGTATTGCTCAAAACATCAAAGGCAGATATTGTGGGGATTTCAGAGACGTGGTGTCACACAGATATAAGGAATGCAGAACTGGAATTTACGGAGTACAACGTTCTACAGAAAGGATAGACAGGATAGGAAGTACAACGTTCTACAGAAAGGATAGACAGGATAGGAAGGGGGAGGGGTTATACTATTAGTTAAGAAACACATAAAAACCAAGGAAGTGAAGCCAGTCGACATCGCTGGACAGCGCAGTGTCGAGTCAGTTTGGTGTGACATGAGCATTTCGAGATCAAAATTGAGAGTAGGAGTGTGCAATAGGCCTAATGCCTCTGATGAGTATAATAAGAAACTGTACAGGGAAATAGAGTGGGCCAGTAAATCAGAGAGTCTTATAATGGGAGAGTTTAATTTCCCAGATATTGACTGGAATTTGGGGGCTGGTCACTCACACACTAGCATGGGTTTTGTGGATTTATTGGATGATTCTTTTCTGCATCAGCATCTTCAAGAGGCAACTAGAGGGAGTAATACTCTTGATTTGATTATCAGTAGTGATTCTTCATGCATTAAGAATCTGCAGATAAAGGAACCACTAGGTGGCAGTGATCACAGTGTGATGAAGTGGGATTTACTCAAAGAGGTAACTACCATCAGAGGTAAAGGGAAGGGTTTTTGCTTTCGTAAAAGCGACTAGGATAGTCTGAGACAGTATTTAAATTCTATACAGTGGGACCAACTGATGATGTTACCAACAGCAAATTCAAAACGGGAAGCATTCAAAGCACTTATCTTGGAAGCTACTAGGCTTTACATACCAACTAAGAAATATTGTTCAAGGTTTAGGCGTAAATGGATATCAGATGAACTAATGAGACATATGGCAGAAAAGAAAAATGCATAGGATACATACAAATTAACACGTGACACAGAAGCCTATTATAGACAAAAGTTGATCTGTAACCAAGTTACAAATGAGGTTAGGCAGGTTAATCTACCTTCTTAAGGCAGATTACGAGAACTCTTTTCCAAGTGAGGCAAAGGAAAACAGCAAAGAGTTGTTTACTTATGTAAACTCTAGAAGTAAGGGGATGAATCAGATTGGTCCACTTGATATCGAAGGGTCAACTGTTGATAATCCTACTCGGGTAGCTAACAAACTAAATGAATATTTTGCATCGACATTCACACATCAGGAGTTATTCAGCGAGGGGAATGCCAGAGGTGTATTCAACTCTAGGTGTATTCAACAGTAAGCTAGAGAATCTTGTAATAACTGAGAGTAAAGTGGAGGAGAAATTTTTGAAGATAAACACAAGAACGGCACCTGGGGTAGATGGGATCCATCGAGTTATATTAAAGGAGGCAGCAAAGGAAGTAAGCAAACCCTTGGCCATAATTATGAGAGCTTCCTTGGACTTAGGGGAGGTACCCACAGACTGGAGATGTGCAAATGTGACCCCAACTCACAAATGAGGATCAAAGGCTGACACAAGTAATTATAGACCTGTGAGTTTAACTTCTGTTCCAGGAAAATTAATGGAGGCACTGATTAAAGAAGCACTGCAGGATCATCTAGACAAGACTTCAGTTATAGCTCGGGCACAGCATGGTTTTGTTAAGGAAAAGCCTTTCCTGACCAATTTGAATGGATACTATGATACAATCACAAAAGAACTGGATGCAGGGAATAACTTTGATATTATATAGTTGGATCTTAGAAAGGCTTTTGATACTGTTGCACATGGAAGACGGCTGCACAAATTGGAGCAGTGCGACATTGGAGGAAAATTGCTGCTATGGATAAAGGGGTGGTTGAGGGGGAGAAGACAGAGAGTGGTAATCAATGGGCACTGCTTATTCCCTCAGGGTTCAGTGTTCGGTCCATTATTGTTTTCTGTATTTATAAATGATATTGATGATGGTATATCAAGCTTAATGTCCAAGTTTGCAGACGATACAACGGTTGGCAGAGTTATCAAGGACACTACTGACACTATGCTGCTGCAACAGGATATGGAAAGGTTGAGCAGATGGGCTGAGAGCTGGCAAATGAAGTTTAACATTGACAAATTAAAGTACTACATATGGGAAACAGCAACCCCAGAGCAACGTATCAACTCTGTGGTTCTACACTGGCAGTGGTAGAGAATGAAAAGGATTGGGGGTTATTTTTTCAGGCAGATATGAAGTTCTCTGAGCAGTGCACACGGGCTACAAGAGTAGCTTATGGTGTATTGTCAATGATATACAGGAAGTTTTCTAGCAGGGATAAGGAGGTGATTATTCCCTTGTATAAGGCCATGGTCAGGCCACACCTAGAGTACTGTATAAAGGTGTGAAAGCCTCATTTCAAGAAGGATGTAGAGCTGCTGGAACGAGTATGGAGAAGGGCAACAAGATTAGTGAACGGAACAAAGGGGTGCTCTTACGAAGAAAGGCTTAAATTTTGCAAATGACAGTGTCTGGAGACTAGGCACCAGCGAGGTGATCTGATAGAGGTGTATAAAGCCTTGAATGGTTTGAGCATGCTCAATGCTGATGGGATTCTTCCTCTTGCTTAGAATAATAAGCTGAGAGGGCATAAATTCAAATTGAGGAAAGACAGATGTAGGATAGACGTACGGAAATTTGCCTTTAGCCAGCGTGTAGTTGGTTGGTGGAACAGTCTTCCATTCCTTGTCGTGGAAGTTGATAGTCTAAATAAATTTAAGGCTCAGCTGGACAGGTATTTCGAACGAACAGAGGGGTGAAGTGGAAGTGATTTTTTTTTTTTCTTTTTTTTTTGGCTGATGCTGCATAAGCTTGCTTTCTTGCATCATATGCCTCTACTAATGCTAATGCTAATGCTAATTCAAATCTCTTACTAATATGGTCTTATCAGCCTGTATGCCATCCCATAGCAGAATTGTGTTATCTAATTCAATTAGGGAACTGTTTATAGAATCTGATGGTGGTCTATAAAAAGCACAAATCATGAATGTGTTTTCTGGATCTTCTCAAAATAATTTGACACAGCAGTTTTCACAAGACTGAGTTAAGTGGTAAACCTGTACTGCCTTAAACATATTCTATACTATTTTATTATTTCTGCACTCCTCAAATCTCTCAACATATAGACATTGTCATAACCTTCTATGTTATAATTAGAAATAATAATAATAATAATAATAATATTATTATTATTATTATTATTTTTTTTTTTTTTTTTTTTTTTTTTCCCTGATTGGAGGTTCCACCTCCAAACTGGTTTTGCCATCAAGTACAGAGGGTGGTTGTTGTTATGTTTGAAGTTATTGTTGGTCATGGAACTCTCTGACTATCTTACAGGTGTTCAGAATTCCGACTTTCTGGAGTTTCTTGTAGTTGTTCGCTGAGAAACCTATTGCTGATGTACTGGTACGCTGGGTCTTTGGCATCATACCAGTGGTTGACAACATGATCGGGATGGTACTTACTTGTTGCATATGCTACATCTCTTTGATCTCCTATCTTAGATTCGTGTACTTCCTGATTTTTCCCCATAGATTTTCTACAGGTTGCCAATGTTGGGTACCGCTGTGTCAATCAGGTAGTAGCTTTTTCCTTCATGTCCACAAGGGTTATGTCCGGTCTGTTGTGCGGTATTGCCTTATCCGTTATTATGGAGCGGTGCCAGTACAGCTTGTGGGATGGGATCTCTAATACTACCTGAGGTTTGTACTTGTAGTACGGTAAACTTTGTTTGATGAAATAGTATTTTCTTTGCTAGGTCTTCTGATGTATTATTATTATTTTTATTTATTTATTTATTGTTTCTACTCTGAAGCGCTCCTGCAAGGAGAAGAAACAACCATTTCGGTAGAGATATACAAGGTGTCTCAAAAATACACGGCATAACTTCAGGAATGAGTTCCTCATATGTAGACAATAAAAATATTTTATATCAACAAAGTTCCGGAAATTAATAATTCTTGGTTCCCGAGTTATTAATTGTCTTATCTCCCGAAGATTAATTGAAGTGACATCTGTCTATGACACTTAACTGTTCACATCACCTTATAGTAATTTTTCAAAATGTCCAGCTTCTGCCTGAATACAGGAATCACATTGACGTCTAACGGATTCGCGAAGACGATGCCAAATTCCTGGTATGCTTCGTATTGCCTCACGACCTGCCACAATTCGATTGGGGAGAGTTTCCATAGCTACCTGAGTCGAATACACCAATCACTTTAAATGGCTCCAGAAGAAGAAATCTAGTAGGTTTAACTCAGTGAGCGTGGAGGCCAGGCATTTGATCCACCTACCAGGAAACCGTCGATTCAGTTTAATTGAGGGCTAGATGACTGAAATGCGCGGGATCGCCATCGTGTATGAAATGTGCTTATTGACGAATGATCAGTGGCGTGTCGTTCAAGAAATCAGGCATGCTGTTTTCCAAAAAGTTTCTGTACGCCTGCCCTGTGAGTTTGGAAGTTCATGGAGCTCAAATAACTTATCACCAAAAACACCCGCCCAGATGTTGAGGCTGAACCGCTGTTGGTGATGTGATGGAAGAATTGAATGTGGGTTTTCCTCAGCCCATACATGCTGATTGTAAAAGTTTTGGATTCCGTCTCGTGTGAACTGTGCTTCATCTGTCAATATTACAAAGGCAGGAAAGTGTGGAGTTGTACCACACTGCTGCAAGAACCACTGGCAGAATATTACTCGAGCAGGGTAATCTGCTGGTGACAAGGTCTGTACCCGTTGCAGATGGTAAGGATACATTTGGTGTTCGCGCAACGCACTCCAAATAGTCGAACGTTGAACAGTCAGTTGCATCGCTATTCTGCGTGTGCTAATTCCAAGAGTGCCATGCACATCATCCTCTACTTCAGGAGTCGTAGATCTTGGTCGTCCTCTGTTGGCAGCAAGGGATGTAAAGGTTCTATGTTCACAAAGGCGACGATGGATACCTTCAAACGTTTTCCTGTCTGGACATCTTCGTTCTGGGAACCTTACGTGATACAAACGACGAGCCTCCAGAGCATTGCCGTCCGCCAAACCGTACATAAAGTGCCTATCCGCATGCTCCTGATTTGAGTAAATGGTCAGAATGGAAAACCATCAGATTCTGTCAGTACCTTTTGATGAAGGAAATCACCTGCGGGAGATAAGACATTCCGGTTAATAATTCGGGAAACAAGCATTTCCGGAACTATACTGATATAAAATATTTTTATTGTCTACGTATGAGGAACTCATTCATGAAGTCATGCTGTACATTTTTGAGACACCCTGTAGAGAGAATTGTGTATCGTGCAAATTCGAATGCGAGACATGTAGAATTATTAGCAAATTGACCGCTATTAGCCGTGTTAACAGCAACTTTAATCTTCCGCCTCTGTTTCGGGCGGAATGCTTTCACTCGGATATACGAAACTTTTTGCACGAAAAAATTTATTAATAGTCCCTTTCATAAGCAAGATCACTATACTTCATTTATTTCATTTAATGATAATGATACATACATAAACTTAGTGATATACATAATTTTTTTTCTGTTTTCATGCTGATAATATTGTTTTTTCATCAACAGTACTTAGAGAACTGGATGAATTGTCTGGGCGCAAGTTCTGCTGAAGAAGTTGTCAAGGAGCGATGTGAAGGTGTATTTCGTAATTGCAACTGCGGCTGTCTACCCGAGGTAGGTTTATATAAACATTTTATATACATTTCTTGTATACATTGTTTTTCATAATAGCGCCTTGAGCAAGCGTCGAGGGAAAGACAGAGAAAGAGAGAAAAAGTGAGAGAGATTGAAATTATAAAGGAAAATGTAAATTTGTTTTTTGTTGTTGACGAATCCTTCGAGTGAAAACTGTTAGGGTAGTTCAAAATAAGTTACTTTGCATCGATATTTACAGAAGAAAAATCCTTCACGTCAATGAGAAATTATTGGAGTGAAGTTGAAAAAAATGTAATTAATAAATTCGAAATTTCACATGTTTATTTAATGACAAAATTCCGAGCCTACAGGCCAATAAGGCTCCTGGGTTTGATGGTATTTACCCTGTATTCTCAGGGAGGCAGCAAGTGAGTGTATTAAACCATTGAGGCTAATTATGAGAGCATCACCGGACTCGGGAGTGATTCTGTTGGATTGGAAAAGTGACGATGTATCTCCAATATATAAGGGCGGTTTTAAGAGTGAAGTGGAAAATTACCTGCCGGTTAGCCTAACTTCAGTAGTAGGGAAAGTCATGGAGACTATGATCAAGGGTGGAATTCAGAATCGTTTAGATAGAAAATAAATTCTGAACGATACTCCGCATGGTTTTGTAAAAGGAAAATCATGTTTCACTAATCTGGTTAGCTATTTTGACAAGAGCTGGATTTAGGAAATAATTTCTAGTCAAAGCATTTGACTCAGGCCCACATGTGCGGTTACTTTATAAGCTGGAACAAGTTGGAATCACTGGGAAAATCCTTAGATGGATGACAGGGTGACTCAGAACAGGAGGCAGAAGGTTGTAATAAATGATTATTCCTCAGATTGGGTTGATGTAAAAAGTGGGGTACTCAAGGATCAGTATTAGACCACTGTTGTTTTTGATTTTCATACATGACATCGATAAAGGAATAGAAGGCGTGATGTCTAAATTTGCAGATGATGTAAAGATTGGTAGAGTAGTTAATGATTGCCGCCAAGCAGAGCTTCTTCAGAATAACCTAGATAGACTCCTGAGATGGTTAGAAAAATGGCAGCTATGCTTTAATCCACAAAGTATAAGTAATTTCACATGGGGATCAGTAACTCCAAAATAACTTATACACTCGACAGAGTCGAACTAAAACCGGTAATGGAGGATACGGACTTTGGTATTACGATACGGTCAAATATGAAGTTCCCCGAGTATTGTAGACTGGTTGCAAGCAGGGCCCATGGTGTCCTATCGATGATTTATCGAACAATCGCTAGTAGAGATTAGGACGTCATAGTCCCAATATATTAGACGATTGTTAAACCACACTTGGAACACTGAGTTCAAGTATGGAGACCGCACCTAACGGAAGACATTGTTCTTCTTGAAAGGGTCCAAAGATGGGTACATCGCCTGGTGAAATCGGCAAAATAGCGTCCATATGAGGAAAGACTTCGAATATGTGGATTGCAGGCCTTGGAAACAAGTCGCCTTAGAAAAGCCTTGATTGAGGTGTTTAAGGCTCTGAAACACATAAGCAAAATGAATAAGGACGAAATTTTCACGGTTATAAATGATTCTAGAAGTAGGGGTCGTAATTTCAAGTTACGTGGGGAGTTGTTTAGACTGGATTGCAGGAAGTTTTATTTTGGTCAGCGAGTTATAAATTACGGGAATAAGTTACTACATGGGTGGTAGAGGCTGACAGTCTGGGGAAATTCAAAGGTTAGCTGGATAATTACCTAAGGGAGGAGGGAAATGCATAGGTTGTCCGTTTCCTTTTCTCTTATTAATATTTTTAAAATTTCTTCTTATTATTAATGTTTTCATTCTTATTATTGTATTTTATGTATTTTTTTATTATTTTATTTTATGTATTTTTTTATTATTTTATTTTATGTATTTTGTTATTATATGCATTTTTTTATTATATGTATTTTTTTATTATTTTATTTTATGTATTTTTTAATATTTTATTTTTTATTATTTTTTTGTTTGGCTGGTGCAGCATAAGCCATTGGCTTCCTTGCACGATGCGGCCATTACTAATACTAATATTACGATAAAGGTATTTAAGATTTCATTACTCCTTATTATTTCTATAACACTTGTCAACAAAATATTTTTTTTCTACCTCCGCAATTAAAATATGTGTTTCTGGAGGAAATAAACGCACTGATTCCGAAAATCACCATAAAAAAATCTCTATCACCTCTACATCAAAAGACGTACCAACGTTTAATGTTAAAATAAAAGGATATACACTGTATACGTATAATTCAAGTTTGAAATACAAGTGTAAAAAAATAGTATGCATCATAAAAATTTCATAAATCCTAGCGAAATAGTTATATGGCAATAATATAAAATCAGCATGCCTGTAATTATCCTTAAAAATGTTTGCTACTAAGGGATTTTCTCTTATATTCCTCTTTACTCTCCCTCACAAGGTAATCCCCCATCATTATAGGATTCCATCAATCTTGGTACCGCTTTTCCATCGTGGAAATATCTTGATGAAACCGCTCCCCTTGTTCATCACTCACATCTCACGGATTTTGGGGGAAATATTGGAGATGGGAAGAAGAAAATGAATTTTCAACGACATTCGACAGTCTATGTTTTTGTAGCACTCGAGTAAATTAGACAACAATATTTCAATTTTTTTTTTCTTTCCGGTTACCCAAAACACCATGTACCGCCTTAAACAATCTCAAAGCTGCTAAATCAACCTCCTTTAACAGCGTTTCAAACACATCCTTTTTCAGGAGTTTCCTAATTTGGGGTCCTACGAAAATTCCTTCCTTAAGTTTGACATATGTTAAATTAGAAAAGACACTTCTCAAATATGCAAGACCGTTAGGGTTTGCATTCTTGAGAAGTGTGTTTCCTTCTTTATCTAGTCCCTTCACGAAATTTTTCATCAATCCAAATTTGATGTGCATGGGTGTGGAATAAGAACCTTGTTTGATTGCACTAAAAGACTATATATATTTTGCATTACACTGTCCTGGTTTGAACTCCTCTCGCTTTTCCCAATGTTGCACACATAGTGTTCTTCTCTTGCATGGCTGTCCCACAAACACAACAAAAAACAACAATATTGTGTGAAACGCCCCTGCAAACCAACAAGCAAACCAAAAACCTTAAGATCACTGAATATGTTCCAACCATAATCCTGGTATTTTATGGCATGTAGAACCTTAGACATGTTTTCATGCCTTTTTTAAGTCCGACTGAATGAAACACAGGAACTGATGGAAATTGGTTGCCATTATGAAGAAAAACTGCTTTTAAACTTAATTTTGAGACATCTATGAATAAAACGCGATTCATCTGACTTATGCACGACACCTAGAATTGCAGAAGGTATATTTGGATATATTATAGCCTGTTAGACTTTTCAGATATACCAGATATATTTGTCATACCGAAGGAGAAATAATTAAGGGTTTATGTAGTTAGATGGTTCTCGCCAAACCATAGGGACTGCAAAAGGTAACGCTTTGAGTTTGCCATGTAACCACTTCCTAAGGTTTGTCGTTCAGATAAAAAAAAAACACTCGTGAGGCGCCCGAGGTTTGTTTTGATCATCAATTTTACATCCGAAAAAAAAAAAAAAAAAAAAAAGAATACGAACGTTTTGTATTGTCTTAGATATTTTTTCTTTGAGTCTTTGTGCTAAACCGTCCCCAAACATAACAAAAATTGTCTGGATGATTGATAAATTTCCTATGTGTCTATTTGTTTCATTGTAGCACTAATTGAATTTCTGAAAACGTAAATTCCGTTTTGAACACTACAATATAAAACAACACAAATTCAATTTTTATCACTAGACAGTACACAGATGTGGCAACTTACCAGTTTTATTCGTGTGAAAACACTGAAAGGAAAAATCCTCACCAAAAACCCTAAGTTATTGAAATTGTAAATTATTGCATCGAAATTGGAACCTAAAAACAATAGATAGAAATCTGATTATGGTTATCACAAGATAACCGAGGCCAAAATTGACTACTAAAATTAAGCGAATTAGCTTATATCTGTTAAAATAAATCAGATCAGTATGTCATATATTACTGGCTAGATTATGCGAAATTGCTATTTTTGTTAAAACGTAACTCCCTTTCTATTTAATAACTGTGACGTGATGCGTGCAGAGCTATCGAGGTGATTTTCGAAATCTACGCATAAAAATTGTTTAAAAACAGCATTTAAGTTTTTGGAAGAAAAATCTTGTTGGCTAGTGTAATTAGAACAAAAGTTTTCATTAGTACGTGAGATATTAAAATAAAGCTTAAAGGAATCACAAGGTAAACATATCAAAATTAATACAGTCTTTAAGCATAAACGAATTGATGACACGGTCAAGAAATGCTGTAGAATGTCGCGAAATAGGTCAGAATATTATTGTCTGCAATTCTGCCGAGATACTCGTATAATTGGAGGAATACTATGTGATGAAGGCCTTAGGGATTAACTATAGATTTGACTCGATGGACTCAGAAAAGTTTATTGGCCTGACCAAGCCTGCTAAAAGCTTCGTCTGTTCTACATTAACAAAAGAGATTTACTTTGTAATGATGGAATTCACTTGGACAGAAGTGGTTCAATTTTGAATTCTCTGTGAATTGCATGTATTTGCTGCAAATGCAGGAAATTCGTTCCCTCGCATTCAACCCAGCGGACGCGATGGGATACGTGTCCTTTCATTTCGTAAGAAACGTCTTTTCCTAGGAATCATATTACTTACTGAGTTCATGCGGCATTGTTTATTAGGCGCATCAGCATATACGCGTAATGTGCTATTATTTTTTTCAGAATGTCTCTGTCTTCAATTCACGTTCAATAGATTTTCATTAAATTTTATATTTCGTTCTTTTAGAAAGCTATCCTTAATTCCATTAATATCAGACTTAAAGAAAATCGTCGACGATTATGTCTTTTTTTTTTAATATGTAGCACATCATCATCAGCCATTTTCAATCTACTGCAGGATAAAGGCCTCTCCAGAAACTTTGCAGTTTTTCTGTTTTGTTTAATGGCCATCCATTTACTACTCACAAACTCGTGAATTTCATCTATCCATCTCC
Organism: Mastigoproctus giganteus; assembly: GCF_048544385.1. Classification (NCBI taxonomy): domain Eukaryota; kingdom Metazoa; phylum Arthropoda; class Arachnida; order Uropygi; family Thelyphonidae; genus Mastigoproctus; species Mastigoproctus giganteus. The sequence goes on from NC_143576.1 coordinate 180,816,341, forward strand.
GTTATATTCCCAATATAATTCGTTCCATTCTTCGCTGTGTAGTTCTCAGCTTCTCTTTTATTCTTTTGGTGAGTGCCCAAGTTTCACTTCCATAAGTCATGGTGGGGAGTATACATTGATTCATTATTTTACGTTTCAGACAAACTGGGATATTGCTCTTCAGTATGGGACTATATTTCCTGAATGCTATCCATCCAAAATTTATTATTCTCTTGACTTCCAGCCATTTATCATTATTACAGCTAATAACTTGTCCCAGATAGGTATATGACTCCACCTTTTCAATTACTGCTCCTTCAATCATTATTTCCCTTTCCGTGGCATACTTGTTCATCATTACTTTTGTTTTAGCCATATTCATCTTTAGTCCAAAATACTTACTAACTGTGCATAACTGATTAAAATTTTCCTCTAATTCTTTGGGATCGTGGCTTATGACCACAATGTCATCTGCAAATCGTAAATGGTTTAGGTACTCTCCATTCACATTGACTCCTTTCTGCGACCAGTCTAATCTTCTGAAAGCTTCCTCAAGGGCAGCAGTAAACAGCTTCGGAGATATTGTGTCTCCTTGTCGAACTCCTTTCTTGATTTTAAATTTGACAATGTCTTTCTCTAGTCTAATAAAGGAGGTAGCACTCTCATATATTTTCTTCAAAATCATAATATAAGGGGTTGTCTATGCCTTGTCATTCCAGTGCCCGAAACATTGCCTTATGCTGTATGGAGTCAAATGCCTTTTCATAATCCACAAATGCCAGGCATAATGGTGTTTTATATTTATTTGCTTTCTCCATTAGCTGTGATATTATGTGAAGGTGATCCATAGTTGAGAATCCTGTTCTAAAGCCAGCTTGCTCTTTCGGTTGATTCTCATCAAGTATTCTTTCTAATCTGTTAATAATGACTCTTGTGAACAACTTGGAGATGTGGGATAACAAGCTAATTGTTCTATAATTTCCAATTTCTGATTTATCTCCTTTCTTATGCAGCAAAACTATGATTGCATTATTCCACTGCTTAGGCGTCACACCTTTTCTAATGAATTTTGTGAGGAGCCTTGCCAGTTTTTGTGTTATGTCTCTTCCTCCCAATTTGAACAACTCTACAGTAACTCCATCTTCCCTCGGGGGTTTCTGATACGTCATTTTCTTCAACGCATGTTCTACCTCATCAGGAATAATATTGTGTATGTCGTATGTTTTGCTAATTTGCCGTCCACCTTCCCCACTGCTGATATCATTCCCTCGCTCCTTATAAAATTCTCTATCGTAGTCTTCTGCTATTTGAATGATGCATTCTCTGCTATTTATAAGTACGCCATCGCTATTCTTCAATTTCAGTACCAATCGTCTTTCTGTATTACTGATAATGGCTGCTGATTTAAGTCCTTTGTTTTCCCTTAATGCTTGCTCTACTTTTCTTGTGTTAAATCTTCTTATGTCCTCTCTGAGTCTCTTTCTAATGGCTTTGCATAATTCAGTATACTCAATTTTCTCCTTGTCAGTTAAATTATAAATTATTAATTTATCTATGTGTGACTATATTTAATAGCCTTATATATCTGATTATAAAGAACTGCATTAGCCGTTGGCCGTGACAATTGCAACTTCACTTAAATCTATATATGTACATTGAATTCATATAGTTGCAATAAAGATTTTCTCTAAACTTCAGAATTTCACAAAGCTCCGTCCTATATATTTACGAATAATGGGATAAAAGAATAGTGACAGTAAGGTTTTAAATATTAATGTATATAGTTACGGTCTCTTATTAGTGACCGTAATCTACCTAAATGTTCATTTAAATTACCTAATTATCATCTTGCTCTTGTTTATCTTGTTTATCTTGCTCTTCATTTGTCGTCTTCGGTTCATCATGACAAGTGTTTCTTTACTAATTTTTTCTTCTTTGAATTTCTTTTTATCTATAGGTTTCTTGAGCTTTATGACTTTCAGAAAGTTGTATTATCCCTGATCGACTCTCGGTCCTGAACAATCTGCAGAAGCTCAAACTTGTTCTTAAGTTCCAGTACATACTGCTTTTTCTCCTCTTCTGTTATCTAAAAGACGTTCGTATTATTTACTTGAGTCAGTTTTTTTCTTTTCTTACATCTATGTCAAGTGTGCACCTTATCACTCTATGATCACTTCCAACATTTACCTTGTTCAGGACGGTAACATCATTCACGATATATCTTCTGTTAGTGAGGATGAAGTCGTTTTCATTACTTGTTAATCTATTTGGACTCTTCCATGTCCACTTTCTGCTCACTCCTTTCTTGAAAAAAGTGTTCCTTACTGACAATTCTTGAGATTCTGCAAATTCCACAAGTCTTTCACCTCTTTCATTTCTTTCACCAATTCCAAAATTTATTATAGTTCCCCTTTCTGCGCCGTTTTGTCTCTTTCCAACCTTAGCATTGAAGTCCTCCATAATGAGATTGTAGTGAGTTTACTGATCATCTAGATTCTAGAAGACTCTCAATTTCAGTGTACATTTCTTCAACTTCTTCATCATCATGACTCGATGTTGGTGCATAAATCATTATATCCTTTAGCTGGTGCCTCTTAGAAATCTTGAGTATTAGTCTTGACACCCTTGGTGATGTACTCTTGAATTCCAAAATGTTGTTTTTTACATCTTTATGTACCAGAAAACCAACTCCACCTTCGCTCCTTTCACTGTTTCCATTGGTGTACAGCAGATTTCCACTTCATAAACTTTCATTTCTTCTTCTTGTTTCAGCCAAACCGATGATATTCCAATTCACATTTTCTAATTTATTTTCCACCTTTAATATCCTGCCTTCATCAATAAGTGATCTTACGTTGTAACAGGCCAAGGTCAGTTTCCGTGCATGGCAGCCTGGTCGTACCCAGAGATTCTTAGCAACCTCTGCTTCCACTCTGATCTTCTCGCTGCCGTAAGAGGGGGAGTGAAAGCTGCTGGGGACTGAGGGCCATTGGTTTCATCGTGGTGTTATATGCTGGAGAGTTTGGTCTTTTCCTCTTCACGCTGATCAGGCGTCTTGAAGAGAACTACTCTACACGTTCGTTGCCACTTAAGTGACGTAATAGGGCTTACCAACGAGAAGGTGAGCATGAGTGGATTTTAGAGAGTCAAGCCAACCGGACTTCTCCTGAACCTTATGTAACAGAAAGATATTGGATCCATCAGTGTTTTAGACTAAGTGTCTGATAACACACAGAATACCTATTCCCCTTTAAGCTCCGGTATATGAATAGCATATGTATCACATAGGTTATTCTTATACCGTATACTATATTGTAGATAATGCACTAGACATTATGTCTGATGCCATGCACTGATTGAACGAATGAAAGGGCAATGTAGCGAATGCGCAGAAACGAAATCTGTGCAAACGCATAAAAGTCGTACTTTCTCTCAACCAGGAGGGCGCCAGGAATGTGCAAAAATTTATATGGAGCCCCATTAATTAAAAATATCAAAAAATAATATTCTAAAATTCAACGAATTTTACCTTTGGATTCGTGGAGCCTGTGTGCTTCTCACACATTGCTCACGTGGACGGCGTGCCCCTGCTCCCATCCTCTTTTTTATTATAAATCATAAATTACTTGCTAACGCACTTGAAATTAAATCACTGCGTATCTTAACTAATTTGTATTACTATTCAGCAAGAGCAAAGACGACTGTAGACACACACGGTGTAGAAGAAAAAAAAAATCTCTTTCACGAGTTACCGATGTAGGTCATATAACGGTCATTAGAGATACAATATGCTGACGCCTCATAGCCTTAGTTTCTTTAGCGCTTAACAGACACATACCACTTAAAAATTTTTAGGGTTTCCTGGTATCGCAAAACATTTGAGAACTCCTGATTTAAGTTATCTCAAATTTGTTTGTACTCCACACCAGAAATGTTTTCTCTACGAATGCTGAAATAACTTAATTTTTTTTCTTTTATAGCCAACCACTGCTGGATTAGTTGCAGTTAATTACTGAAATTTATGATTGTGATTTTTTTCAAGCAAATTTTCCACAAAAAATTATAAATATACCTTTTTTATTTTTGCTTATTTATTCTTTTTTTTTTTATTAGAAACTGGTGGAAGCGCAAAAATGCGTTCGGGGGAAAAAAAACCATAACTACCATGACAGCGAACCTTACGTGCAAGCTGGCCTTGTTGCCTATAAGGTAAGTTGAAATCTAGCACTATACATCAACATAGTCAGAAGTAAAGCTAAAAGTAAACAATGTTCCTGAAGCGAACGATTTCTATTGAACTGTATTAAAAGAGGCAGAAAAGGAGGTAAGCAAACTTTTAGCCAAAATTATGAGACCATTCTTGGATTCAGGGGAGGTCCCTATGAATTGAAGAAGTGCGAATGTGTCCCCAATTCACAAAGGAAGATTAGAGGGCGAAATGAGTAATTACAGACCATTTAGCTTGATTTCTGTTTCAGGAAAACCAGTGGAACCGTTGGTTAACGAACTAATGCGGGATCATCCAGACAGGAAGCCAGTTATCGTGCAATCAAAACAGACATTTGTTAAGGGCTTGTCTGACCAATCAGATTGGATAATATGGCGCAGTAACAAAGGAAACCAATGCACAAAATCATTTTGATATCACATCCTTAGATTTCAGAAACGCTTTTGCTTCTTTCTTCATGAAAGATTGCTGTACTAATTCGAAGAGTATGGTATTAGGGGTAAGTTACTGCTAAGGATAAAGGTTGAGTGGGAAAAATCAGAGATTGGTTATCAATTGGCACAGCTCTTCTTAGACTAATGTACCCCTCCCCCAACGTTCAGTGCCATTTTTGTTTTCCGTATTTATTAATGATATTGATAACGGCATTTCAGACTTATTGTATAATTGCAGATAATACTAGGGTTGGCTGAGTGGCTAATCACGGTAATCGCGATATGATACTGAAACAACATATAGACAAATTTAGGCAGGTGGGCTGAGAAGTGGCTTGTTGTTGTTATTTGGTTTTTAGGAGCATTAGCAACTAAGGCCATATTGCTGCGGGGATATGCGATGGTCATTTCCTGACCTTTCCGCATCCTCCGTATTTGGTGGTTACGGGCTCGAACCCCGGTCTAATCAGGAAGCGTATGCTACGCACTGCTGTTCCTGCCTGCCCGGCTACGGAGGCGCCTCTGAGAAGTGGCAATTGAAGTTTAATATTGACAAACGCAAGATACTTCATATGGGGATCAGTTACCCCAGATTAACATACTACGTGGTACCAAACTGAGGTAGTGGAGAATTGAAAACACTGAGGTCAATTGAGACTTCAGATTTCTCTGAACAATGCAAAAAAGCCTCGAGAACAGCTAATGGTGATTTGCCAATGATATACAGGAATTTTGCCACCAGGGATAAGGAAGTGATTATACCCTTGTATAAAGCGATGTTTAAACCATATCTGGAGTATTGCATCCAGACCCGGAAACTTCATTTCTGAAGGATCTGTTGGAATGGGTTGAGAGAAGAGCAATGGAGGGCGAGAAATAACAGGCTACTCTTACTAATAAAGGCTTTAATTTTTGCAAACTGCCGCATCGAGAAACAAGGAAACTGCCCGGAGAGCTGACTGAGTAGTTCAAGGCTTTGTATTGATTAAGTAAGTTAATGCTGATGACATGCTTACCATTGATCAGATAACACAAATGAAGGACATTACTGTATTTAAATTGAGGAAGGATGGTTGCCGGATCAATATAAGGAAATTTGCTTTTAGCCAGCGGTAGTTGATTGTAGAAACAAAGTATCCCATCTGATGCATTGGAACTGGGTAGTTTAAATAAATTTAAGGAAGCATTAGGTCGATTATTGCAGGGCGTGGATACAGATGAGGTGGATAGATTTTTTTTTAGCTGTATAAGCTTGGTTCCTTGCCTTTACTGTATAAGCTTGGTTCCTTGCCTCATTTTGTCCTATTTCAGAATTCATACTGAATGAAGTAATGGAAAAACCCTTTGAAGAAACTCAATATCTTATTTTAGATGAGGTCTTCAAAATTTGACACAGTATTTCAAATGCGGTCTTGGATTGTATTGTTACTAATACAATCGATAAGAAACTTGATGATCACAAAAAATACCTTAATGTCTTCAGATAATTGCATTCAAATTCTTTCAAATTTTAATAGAAACTTTTCCCCACAAATGTACAGACAACATTTGGTTGGTTGGTTGGTCTGTTATTGTAGGGCTTAGGCCAATCAGCGACATAGACTGTACTGCGATACGTGGAGACTGGTTGAAGTATTCCCCTTTACTGTTAACTGCTCTACTGTTGGCACGTTTCAGGTTTAAAGAAAAGTTGACGTCTTCATTGTGACCACAATTCTTGGTTTAGACATCTATTTCCTAGATTGCAGTTCCGCTCATTTTGAATCTTCATGGTGGACCTAAAAGTGTCAATTGGATGCTCGGAGTTCATCTCAAACTTATGTTGGGTCTTTATAGTGTACGATACCTTCATGATGTTGCATTGCGATATGGACATTACACTGAGAACGAATTGACCCTCTACGAAGGAATCTGAGAGAAGTTAACATAAACATTGTTAAATGGTACAGCATTCTAAACATATTGCTTGGTTGCTAAGAAAGCTGGCTGGGACCACATAGTACAATAAATAACAACAACAAAAAAAAAACATTTTATGGTGCAGAAATCTGCCGTCCCACTCAAATTTTCCTATAAACTTCTCCCCACCAATGTACAGATATCATTTGGTGGGTTGGTTGGTTAGTTGGTTAGTACTGTAGGAGAACGCTAATTTTTGAAGTCAGCCACATATGAACTTCATGCCCCCATCCTCAGATGAGAACAACTGCCATGACCCAAACACTACATTAGGAGCCCACCTTAATTACCGACATGTGGCTTGTCTTCAGAGCCAAAGTTCTTGTAGGAATAATTACCGAGCGAAATAACTGGGAACTTTGTTCTTAGCGAACCCCCATACTAGGATTGAGATAGGCACCCAAACTGATTGCACACAACAGACATGTATTGATAAATCGTTTTCTACAAAAGTAAATGTTCCGTTCAGAGTGGTAGCCGGACTGCGGCTTCTTCTTCTCTTCTCTTCTCGACAAATTCAGCATCATAGTCGGAAGCGGTTTAATTCCAATACATAATGGGGCCGTCTAATTAAAATGTTATCAAGAGTCCATTCGCCAGACACACACATAGGATCGATGTTCTTTATCTGAGGATGCCAGCAATGTCATCAGTTCCTAGTTCGCTTTTTATATAGGCCCAGTATAATGATTACCGAATGTACAATATTATACTCTTATTTTATTTACTACACCTATTTTTTGTAATAAGTTTTAGTTATCTGTATTGCAGTTGTCTACTGATTTATGTACTTACTTGTAACTTTATACTTAGCTATGCACCTTAGAATAATATTCCATTAGTTAATTAACAATTCTTATTTTATTGTACTTATTTTATTTCTTTGTGCTTTGTTTCAATTTCATTGTCAACCCCTGGCTTTTTGAAGTGGCGGGAATTGTGTTCAAGGCTCATCTTATATAAAAATAAAGGATTTTTATTTAATTTCAATTATTTCAAAAGTGTTCATTATTTATTATATAATCAAACGCAGTGCAAAAATTTCTTCTTTTTTTTTTTGCATATTCAAGTTTATACATCGATGCTTTATTTTACACTTAGAAATGCGGACTGGACCTTGAAAAATATATGTGTACAAGATTCGAAAATTATACCAACCCAGCTTGTGCTTAATCGTAAGTATATAAGATAATACGATATTTGCAAGTGTGTGTGTGTGTGTGTGTGCTATTAATGAAAATTTACCATTAAACTCAATATTCTTTTCCACATTCCTTGGAAATAGATTCAGGTTGAAAATCTGTATCCTATTCCTGAATGTTTGAGCAACCAGCTCATTAGTCTCTTAGCAGACGAAATGAGTATCCATATCAACAAGGTGGTCCTTGATATATTTTTTGCCGAAAAAATCAAATCAAAATCGAAATTTTGTGTGTATAATTATAACTAGAGTCAAAGAATTTTACAAAAGATAGAAACAGGGTGCAAAATCATTAAGGTATTTTATGATATCGTACATGATTTGAAAACACTTCGTCAATAACACCGTCGGCTACGACCTTGAATTGCTATTTTACCAATATCGCAGTATTCACCAGATCTGTCCCAATAGAAATTGTTTCTCCTCTTGTGTCTATACAGAGCAATGAATGTTGCTTCCATGGGTTGCTTCAGTGACAGTACACAAATAAATAAATAAATAAATAAATATTAATTTTATTGCAAATACAGCACACCCATCACAGCACTAGGCTACTGACAGAAATTCAGTACAAGGATATAAAAAATACAAAATAATTACATAGCACAATCATATATACATAAAGTGAATACGAATTACACCTATTAATTTTTTAAAAATTTTGCAGAGCATCACATTTGGCACACAGTTACAATTACAGGGTTGCAGGCAGGCTGTCGTTTTTATTTTTCATCATCTGATTGGAAATCTCACTCCTGTAGGCTTTAGAGTTGAGCAACCTTTCACAATCAATGTTGTGTTGATTTATGAGGCGAAGGGATGCATTTGGGAATATTCTGTCCATTTGTTTGAGTCTGGAAAGGTTGGATTTGAATTGTTGTTATTGTTTTCTTGAGTTTTCTCTGTTGGAGGCAGCTATTATTTTGGCTAAGTTGGGTGAATCGCTTGCAGAAGTAATTAACTTTGCATGACGCATATATTGATACCATCAAGTACTTCACACTTCGAAGTGGGAACACTGGATTTTACCAATATTAGCTATTTTGAAATAAAGGTATGCACGCCTGACATGTCTGCAGTTTTCTCTCTACATGTTTATGGCTTGGATATCTGTCGTCTTATCATAGCACGAATGCAAAAGCTGAATTGGAATGAAAAGCAGCACCTATTGCACGGGAATACCCTTTGCATAACCATGCAATATATTAACACTATCATTTAATCCTCCTTTCTATATGGAGAAGATTTTAGGATCTGTAGCCCCCACTAATTGAGGTACTGCTGACAGAGGGATAATGACTGCTATCATGGAGTCCCTTCAAATATCGAGTCGGGCTGTCGTATAACCATCGACGTAGCAACCGAAATCAAAATCCTTACGCTTCCAATCAGAATAAGAGATATCAGAGTAACAGCTATTATGAAAATTTTTGCCATACTACTGATGTTCCCTAAAAAGAGGATCCTTGCCACTGCACGATTCCCATTCTATGGCTTAAGGTCTACTTTTTCACTGTACCATAAAAAATCCGATTCCATCTCACAAACTGGTTCATCTTGACTCAGATGCTTAGTCTATTTGTCGTGAGGGTTTCCAAAGAGCAGAGTTATCGCAAACGCATTCTGGATCCAATCGACCATGAAGCACACCTTGAACTCCTATCCTTTTGCCATATCCACTGAGTACATTTCCTTTGCCGACCCCACACCTCATCGGTTAAGAAAATACTTTCTTCTTCATGGTCATTATGTAAAAGTAAAAATGCAATGAAGAATTTAATAATAGCAAGCCGTGGTACATTCAAGATTAGTAACAGAAAACGCGAACGTCTCTCAGTCTTGAGGTTTTTTCTTGTTCTTGCAACAGTACATACATTGTGCTGCCACTTTAACAGGTACACCTACCTTGTATCGGGTTGAGCTCCCTTTAGCCTACAATACAGCCTGAATTCGTCTAGGCATGGATTGAACAAGATGCTGAAAACGTTGTGTAGAAATGGAGTACCTTGCAGACATAAGTGAGTCACGCAGTTCCTTGAGGTTCGACGGAGGTGTAGGCTTGCAGCGAACAGCCCTTTCCAACTCATCCCAAAGATGTTCAATAGGATTGAGATCCGTGGACTGAGCGGGCCACTGCAGCAAAGAAAAGTCATTGTCATGTTCCTGGAACCATTCCATAGTGATTCGGGCTTTGTGCACCTGCTCATTATCATTCTGGAGGTAACCATCTGACTGAGGATAAACTGTCAACATGAACGGATACACTTGGTTAGCAACGATGTTTAGGTACGCTGTGCCATTCAGACGTGAATATATGGGTATCAATGGACCCAATGTGTGCCAAGAAAACATTCCCCACACCATAACACTGCCCCCACCACCTTGCACAGTAGTCAGACATGACGGGTCCAGGAATTCATGTTGTTTTCGCCAAATTCTGAGCTTTCCATCAACATGATTGACCAGAAATGGAACTTCGACTCGTCAGATCAGGCAACTCTTTTCCAATGCTCGATAGTCCAGTGCTGGTGTTGCTGTGCCCACAGAAGGCGTGCTCTGTTGTTCTTCATTGATAACAAAGGTAGGCGATGTGGCTGTCGGCTGGTTTTGCCCATTTGCGACAAAGTGCGACTAGTGGTCCGTTGCTATATTTTGTTCTGCGCACCAAGGTTGTATTCTGATGTGATGTGCGACATTGTAGCCCGTTTGCTTGCACAATTCTAGCCATCCGTCTCTGACCTCTCTCATCAACAAGCGATTTTCTTCCACAGGAGTGCCGTTGAGAGGATGTTTCTGTTCGTTGCACCATTCTCGACACACCCTCGAAGCTGTGTAGTGTGAAAAGTTCAGAAGAACTGCCGTTTCAGAGATGCTTTGTCCAGCACGTCTTGCACCTACTACCATGCCACGTTCGAAGTCCGTTAGATCACTCCTTTTCCCTATTCTTTCTACAGTTTGTACGCTTAACTGATACTAGAAAGGTTGTTCTGCAGCTTTTATATCCACAACTGTGGTCATGTGACTTGCAACATTGTGGGACAAAACATTTGTGTGCACAGCAGGGGTGTACCTAATAAAGAGGCAGCACATTGTAGACGTAATTCATCCGCTGAATCCTGATAGCAAAGGTCAAAAAGAGCACTTTTAATAACAGTTTTGTAAAAATTTTCGGGAGAGCAATTTACATCCGCTTTACTCCAACTCCAACTTTCTGTGTTCTAAAAAAATAAAGGAGGTCACAGTATAGTTCTAAATGAATTATGCTCAACCTCATGTTCATCGAGCTTTTAGGCATCGATAATGTATTTCGTTTTTCCATTATTATTTTCTTCCAGGTTATATTCCATATTTGAATTATAATATAAATCACGTTCGAAGAGTCCATAACACTTGAAATCTAGCTTCGAAGATGAAACTTAGTAGTCGATATAGGTCTAGGGTTCAGCTGGGTTGGTTTATTTTCACTGGGCAAGCTTTCCAGATGATTTTTTTTTTTTTTTTTTGTGGTTAAGCAGCCAGAAAAAACTAAACAACCTAAATATAACATCACACAGATTTCTGACCTTTTACTGATACGGAGTTCTGTATTCAACACAGTGTACCAAGGTGGGATGTTGTAGTAGGGTTTCAGGAGCATTAGCGACTAAAGCCTTTTGCTCCTTGTAAACTATCTGTAAATTGCGCGTGTTCTATTGTCGATTTTCTGTTTGCTAGAAGAAAACCCGAGTTTCCGGTAGAAAAATCCATGCTACCCCTGAGGCCGATTAACTCAGCCACTTTGTGAAAAAAGAGTGTCCATAAAAATTCTTCACGTCATCGATGGGACTCGAACTCAGGTCTTTTCCATCCGGTGTGGGGGAGGATGGCGATTCTACCAACTGCGATACCCACGAGGGCATTAACCTGATGTTCAGTTGCTGCCCTACATAAGATACTGTACAAGTCAACACGACTCTACATGTCTATAGTCCGTGCGGTAGCACAGTGGTATCGTCAACGTCTTCTCCATACCAGGTGGAAAAGGTCCGGGTTCGAATCCCGTCGATGATGCGAGGAACTTTAATGGGATTCTTTTCATTCCGTAGCTGAGTTAGTCTGTCTCAGGCGTAGATATCAAGGTTTTTCCGTCCAGCAAAACAGGCAAATCGACAGAGGACACACGCAATTTACAGACAGAAATGCGGGTTTAGGTAAATCCATTACAAATAACTCTAATATAATAATTTCGTTTTTTTATACATGTCTATAGATCGAGTGTACAAAAGTAAACATCAGTAATTCCTCCATAGTAATCAAAATTTGCAGTGATGGCATTCTAGAGTGGATGTAACTGCAATATATCTTCGAAGTTTCACGTATCCATTTTCAATTTATTTCCCAAGCTCCAAAATTTCTAATCACCCTGTCTATATTCAGTTAAAAACGAACCACAAGTAAAAGATGATGTTTGCAACTATTCCAGATATTTAAATGAATGGATGTGAAAATAAAGAATTAACTTCTCTTGTTATTTAGAATTTAACAGAAAAGTTATTTCTATGGATTAGATATTTTAAAATTATCATTTAATATTATATTTCCAGACGAGAAAAATTCGAAGCCTGCTTTTCCGATACCTTCATTTTCCTGGTTTACCTACCGCTGTGGAGTGGACAAGTAATGAGTGATTCCGATTGAACGAACGTGAAGAATACATTCTTCGATGTATTCTTTCGCCACCTGCTTAACTAATTTTCAAATACATGGTTTGGCATTTTGTATTTGAAAAATAAATAGACGTAAATTTGCAGTTGCCTCAGTGTGTTTATTTCGGAATTGAAAAGGAAATAATACAAACAAATAAGTTAAAAATAATACAAACAAACAAATGTGTGTACAGTAAGGAAATATCCAACTGAACTAAGTAAATATACTCTGGAAAATCAAAAAAAAAAAAGTGGAGTTTTGTATTCCTCGTTTTAGATTACAGAACTGTACAACCGCTTAGGTCAATTTTTCCTTTTGTTAAGGCTATAACATCATATCATACTGACAAAAGTCCTGAAAATTCCCTGTATATTGTGATGACAGTCCTATAAGACCACTCAATAGCTATCTAATCGGCAAACAAATATTTATCGTATTTATTAGTCACAGGTTTGAACCCCGGTCCACTCAAAGAACGCGCGATATACACTCTCGCCCCTGACCACTGGGCTACGTCGGGATGTTTGTTGACATTTGACTTTAACTTCTGTAGATTGTAATTTTCAGGAAATACGTATGAAGGAAGGTTGTTCCAGAAAACGGCAGTTGAATGAATAAACGTCTATGGCACAGCGAGTGGAGAGACTCTGTTAGAGATGAATCATTAATTAACCTAACTGCCCTCTTCTGAACGGATCAAGAAGCCTGAGAGAGGTTTTGGGCACACAACCCCAGATGTGGGAACAATATTCCATGGCAGGGCGAATTTGCGATTTATACAGAGTAAGCAGCTGTTTGGAAGGAAAGTAACGCCGAGAGCGAAAGAGAAAACCAAGTTTTTTAGATGCAGAGGAAGCAATATTTGTAATGTGCTTGTGCAAAGAGAGGTTAGAAGTCAGGATAATCCATAAAAGAGATATATAATTTTGCCTAGAAATCAGAGTGTCACTAAAGATAAGCATAGGAGCAGAAGAATCCTTGTTTGCGAGATATAAGACAAGACTGAGTTTTAGAAGGGTTGAAATCAACTACGTTGTCTTTGCCAAACTGGAGAATTAACTGAAGATCGGCATTTAAGGAATTGGTAGCAGATTTTCGAGACATTGAAGCTGATTGAGCAGGGCAAGGTTTCTCAAAATTGAAAGTAGAGTGCAAAGTGCTATCATCGGCAAAACTATGGATAGGACTGCCATTCAATGGAAGAAGGTCGTTAATATACAAGAAGAAAAGAGTGGGGGAAAGAACTGAACCTTGGGGGACACCAGCATTAGTGGAGAAGTTAGAAGACAAAGAGCCATCTACCATCACCCTCAGTGAGCGATCAGAGAGAAAACTGGATAACCAATTACTAAAAACAGTTGGCAACCCCTTAAGATGGAAGCTTGTTTAGAAGACCTTTAAGCCAAACACGATCGAAAGCCATTAAGATGTAAAGAGCAACTGCTTGTGTTTCACCGAACTTTCCATCTGATTAGTCCATAAATGGGTAACATAAGCCAGAATATCATCAGTCGGTCGACACTGTCGGAATCCATACTGGCGATCGTTGATCAGACGGTAGGTTTCTAGGTAGTTTAAGAGTTGGCGATTAATTGATTTCTCCATTACTTTAGAAAGAGTAGAAATAATTGCAATGGGATTATAATTGGATGGGAGGGATTTGTCACCCTTTTTAGGAACTGGCTGGATATGAGCAAATTTCCAAGCAGAAGGAAAAACAGATTTGGAATAAGAAAGTGAAAAAAGACGGCAAAGAATACGAGTAATTTCAGGACCACAGGTTTTGAGAACAAGTGGCGAAATACCATCAGGACCTGGAGCTTTCTTAGCATCAAGATTTGTCAAAATCCTTTTGATATCCTTTTGAGTTAGTCGAGTTAGTCGAGCTCAGGCATAGATATCAAGCGTTCCCGCGCCAGAAACTGGGGGTTTTTATCCAGCAAAACAGGCAAATCGACCATAGAATACATGGAATTTAAAGACATAATATGCAATGCACGGCAGATGAATTTAAATATTGGAGTGGGCTAATATAATACAGGAACTCCACGACTTACGTAAGGGTTGCGTTCTGCGGAACGGTACGTAAGTCGGAATTTGCCCCCTGCTTGTGCAGTACTCGCAAATTTGCTCGCTGAATTGATTGAATCAAAAAAGAAATGTTCGACGAACAACATAAATAGAATTATTTATTGTATTTATTCAATTTTTTTTTTTATCTCATGCGCAGGAAAAATTACAAAAGCGTGAAATTTAAAAATATTTCAAAATTATAAGATTACATAAAAAGAGAGGAGAATGGTATAACTTCAGAAAGATTTATCTCTCGAGTTTCGTTGCCAGAATCGACGTCGTCAGCTGACAAGTAAGTCTCTCGGTGGTTGAGGGCTGTGCAGATTTAGGAGTCTGCCGCTCGACTCCTAAATCTGCACAGCCTTACGTAAGAACATATTAATGGATGACTGGATGGTGTCTTTTTTCTTTTCTTCGTTGATTTCTTCGTAACAAGCAAGCATGTCATTCACCCCTTTGTTAACTTTTAAAAATGATTCGCTGTCAGGATCCATCTTCTTAAATGTCGCCATTGCCAATGCAATTTCACGAACTGCCATTGCCATCTCTCTGGTGATGAATCGTCTCGGTTCCTCATTTGGTTCATCTTGAGCTTCGGCAGCATTTTCTTCTTTCACCATTGCTACCTGCAAATCAATAAGTTCTTCGTTAGATAATTCCTTCTCTTCTTCCTCTATTAACTCCTCCATGTATTTGGCATCAACTCCAGCTGAAGTAACGCTGCAACCTTTACAATATTATCTGTAACCGCTTCATATGATTCGTCTTTTTCAAATCCTTCGAAGCCTGTTACGTGCGCCATTTAAACAACTTTAATAATTTCCGCGTAGATCTTATTAATGTTTAAGTTGGCGTGCTAAATATTGTAAGATTTCGAAAATTTTCTTAACGTAAAATTTTTCTCATCGTCTACTGCAGACAATGCCTGAGAAAATGTTGTGCGTAAATAGTATGCTTTTGAATTCGAATTAATACCCTGATCCTTAGGTTGGATGAGTGAAGACGTGTTTTGCAGTAGAAATATGATTCTCACGTTTGAAATGAAATCATCTAGATGCGTAGGATACCCAGGAGCACTATCTAATAGAAGCAAAATCTTGAAAGGAACCTCGTTGTCTTTACAATATTTTTCAACCTCGGGAATTAAGCAGCATTGAAACCAATCCTCACAGAGAGATTTTGTTATCAATGCTCTCTGGTTCGATCGGAAATTCACGGGTAGGATGGCTTTATTGATGCCCTTAAATACCCGCTGATTTCCAAAATGGTACACAGTGGTTTTAATCTGTAATCTCCTGCTGTATTAGCCCCAAGAAAGAGCGTGGCCCTATCTTTTGATGACTTGAAACCTGCCATTGTATTTTCCTCTTTGGCAATGTATGTTCGATCCGGCATTTTATTTCAATGCAGAGCAGTCTCGTCAAAGTTAAAAATTTGCTGCGTTGAATAGCCGCCTTCATCAATAATTTTTCCAATAATCACAAAATTTCTCTGCAGCTGCAGAATCGGCACTGGCGACTTGACCACATACTTTAATGTTTTGGAAACCAGTGCGATGCTTGAACCTATTAAACCGTCCGTTTCTTGCTACGAACATGGCTTGGGGTTTGCCGTACTTATCCTTAATATCTTTATAACTACTTGTTGCTTTTGCTTGAATGGCCATTAGACTCAGGGACACTCGCGTTTGAAACTGATTTTCCATCCACATTATTAACATGTGTTCAATCTTCTACATAGCACTGAGCGCTGTTTTGTGATTACTGTTGATCTTAAGTGCGTGGATCTTTGACGTATTCTTTTTATACCCGCATTGTCCATTAAAATAGTATTCGCTGTTGAAACGGTGCGACCTAATTCCCGTGCAATAGATGGCAAACTTTGTCCTGCTTCCCACTTCTTAATAATTTTCACCTTCCTGCCAGCACTTCACTTGCATTTTGTGTTGGTCGTTGCTTTAAATACACTGAGTGGACAGAAATCCAAGGATACCTACCTAGTAACGGGGAGGCCCACCTTTCGCCTGAATAAGGGCAGTGACGAGGTGAGGCACAGAGTCCATTAATTCATGAAAGCATTCCACGGGCATTTCCAACCATTTTTTTTTTTTTTTTTGTTAGTTGTTGACGCATCAGCTTCTGTGGCCATAATGCACCTCCCAAGATTTTTGCATTTTACTATGATCCAAGCCCAAGGCGAGATTCGAACCCGAGACCTTTGGGTTGCCAGGCAGGCACTTTACCCACCTGGCTAGCCCGGTCGGCGAACCATTCTTGCTGCACCGCATTCCTGGGTGGAGGATCCAAAGCTCGAACGGAACTTTTCACAGCATCCCAAAGATGCTCCACAGGGTTCGTATCTCGTGAACGGGAGGCCATTCTATGGTCGCAAAATGTGCAGAATGCGCTTCGAACCATGTTCTAGTCACCACAGCTGGGTGAGGGGCCACACTATCCTGCTGGACGAGTCAATTGCCCTGTGGATGCACGGTGACCATGAAAGGATGCAGATGGTCTGCAAGGATAGACACGTACCCTGGACCGCTGTTCTATGATGCATCTAGACGTACCAGAGGTCCCAACCTATGCTAGTTGGACACGCCCCAAGCCATTACCGACCGGTCAACTGCTTGAAAATTTCCTTGTTGACATGACGGGAACATAGCTTCGCGCTGTTTTCGCCAGATACGCACACTCTCGTCCGCTAAAAATAACTGCAAATGAGATTCATCGGACCAGGCGACCAGTCTATTGTCATCCAGGGTTCAGCGTCGATGTTCTTTCGCCCAGTTGAGGCGTAGTGTTCTGTGTCGCGATGTTAGCAATGGAACTCTGCTGGGTCGGCGGCATCCATAACCTTTTGTAGCTAATGCCCGCCTGATAGTCTTTGTGGATACATTTCTGGCACCTACTTCGTTGAAGTCGGCGGTGATTTGTGCCACTGTCGTTCTCTGTGTGGATAACAATGCGAGACAGAAATCGACGTCCACGTTCAAATACCACCTTTCTCCGCCCACAGCGCTATCCATGATGAGATGTAATTCGAGAAATGGCCTATTCCCGTTACACTCTTGATACTGTCGAACGGATGCAGTGCAATTTCTGTACCACTTCCGTGATAGAATGACCCATCCGTCGAGCACCCATCTATCATCTTTCTTTCAAAGTCAGTTAACTCATAACGTTTATGCATACTGATATCGAATTTCCATCTACATGAATGCAGTTTGCCCATCTACCCAACAACGGGTGGATTCGTCTACTAGCGAGAGTGGTAAGAGCATTGCCTAGAAACCATCTGACCACTTAATTCTGCTCTTTCAGTGAATACAACAAGATTGAAAATATTTTGCCATTTCATAAAAACTGAACAAACAATAAAGATTTTGGATATGCCTATTAGACTATACATTTTTAAGAAATGTTTCTCTTCAAAAATAGCAACCAAGTTGTTCTTTTAAAGGCATAATGCGCTGGTAAATCAAAATAGTGTAAACGTAGGCACTTCTGAGAGAAATCTGTCATTATTTCTAAAAGAAATGCAGATGTTTCACCAACATTTTATCGCTGTAGTCCAATGTATTTAGTGAATGAACTGAGGTCCTTTCTACACTTCAACTTCAAACATAAAGTCGCAACAAAAAAAGACAGAAATCACTGAAGAAATTCGATCCTAACTACGAAACCTCCAAGATTTATACCTCGTACAATACAGATTTTACTGTACGCAGTTGAAGTGACCAGATTTTTACAATTTTCCAAAATAAAACTTTATTTCATTTTGCGTGAGTAAAATTAGTGAAATGCTATTTGATCTTCAACGGGAAACATAATTTCAAATTAATTTTATTTGAAGTGATATTTTATGAAATACTATTGTTGTTACAGATTATTCAGAAGGGTAAAGATTTATAAAAAAAAAAATAGCCATTTAACGGTACTTTAGATCTTTAGATTGGATTTTGTTCGTCTGTGAAGGGGAAATTGAAGCAAAATCATTATAAAAGAGAATGGGCCAGTGGCACTGGTTTCCATGGTTTACAAGAAGGAAATACAGTAGAGCCAGTGAAAGCGGTAACTAAAATGAATTTAATAAGTTTTTAACGCGACGAAGAAGCTTTTGGGGTAACGAACCCCTTCCTCAGCAAGAAAGGTACATACAGAAATGCAAACGTATCATAAAATGTTAGGATTGGAATTAACTAATCGGACACTGGGCTAAGGAGTGCTTTGAAAGGCTGCCAGTTGAAGGTAAAGCAAAACATGTCCATGGATATTAGCTGGAGCATATATGGCACAACGTATTTTAGCGAGAGGAGGCGTTTGTGAGAATGCTTTACCCACAGTCACTATTTCTAGAGAAGATTTCATCAATGCCATTAATTCCTTGCCTAAGAAATCTACGATCGGCCCCGACGGGTTTCCTATCTTTATTTTAAAAATATGCAGTGCCTATGTTTATATTGTGGATGTGCTGTTGCACATTTTCCAAAACATCCTGAAAGATGGGGTTCTCCCCCAGAGACGGAATCGCTCATTTTTGCAGCCGTTACCAAAAAAGAAGAACCCTAAGGCCTCTTCAGACTTTCGACCTATATCCATCAGTTGTTGTCTTTCAAAACTCATTGAAAAGGCCATCCTTCCTGCTTTAACCCAACAGTGCTTTTCTGCACAGGCCACCCCACCTCCAAACCGTAGTACCGAGACGATCCACTACTACTAATCTGTTGGAGTCTCTCTTCGGAATGCAGCACGCATTAAATGAAAAAGCGCAAATTGACATCATATTCCTTGACATAAAGGCAGCTTTCGATAATGTGTCGTTACTTGCGCTTCAAAATATATTGAAATTTTATTTCGCATTGAGGGCAAACTATTAAAAATCATCAAGACCATTTTGAAACCAAGGCACCTAATTGAACAACACAAAAAATTCAGTGCAGAATACACCCTCACTTGGGGCATCCATCAGGGAGGTGTTTTATCAGCATTGCTGTTCGCTGCCACCCTGGAGCCTTTTGTGGCGCGGAATCACAATTTTATTTCCTACGCCGATGATATAAAATATTTTGTTGTCTCTAACGAAGGATCTCTGGTGTCTGACGTCAATTTTCACGCCAACGCGTGGAAATTTACGCGTATCCTGTATGAACTGGAGACATGCCTAAGTAAAATCGGTTTATGGCTAATCTCAGACGAGTCAGCACAACTGTCAATAACTAATAAGAACATAAAAAATCAAATCAAATTATCTATTAGGAGCACAGATTAAGAAAGTCAGCTCATACACCAACCTAGGAGTGATGTGGGACGAGGGCCTTACTTTCCGAAGGCACATTCAGAACACCAGATCCAAAACTCTTGCTGCCATTTGGGCTGTAAGACAGGAAATAACTGGGATTTGAAACCAGCAACTAGTGACCCAATATATCCAAAAATGTATCGTTTCTCTATCCTTATATGCTTCGACAATTTGGTCCTCTGCTCCAAATACTTATAATAGGAAATTTCTCAGCCTGGAATACTGGTTGCTCCGGTGGTTGAATAGGATTTCCGGGAAGCCATTCACAATTTCAAAATCCGTACTGTATGCAAAGTTGAACACAGCTCCGTGGATTCAGATTATCACAATACGTAACATCTGCACTCTGCCACAACTTCTGACTGGGAGTTTAGATGCCCCTTAAACTGAAAATCTTGTAGAAAGGCCCCCGTCCCGGAGTCCGCCGTCGCAACCCTCTTAGACTCCGAAGCGCTCTCAATAACACGGACGGATTAAGATGGATGTTTCCTGCCAATACTCTGGAGCCCTTTAAAGATCTCAAAATATACCCGGACAGGTACTGTCAGCTCATTGCAGCGGATCTGTATACGAAACTACAAATATGATGAAGAACGTAATTCAAGTGTCATCGAACTGAAAAAAAAACATCTGAAATGAACGATTTATAGTGTCTTAAAAAGATTCTTATAATACTGAGGGTGTTCCTTTTTGTTAAAAAAATGACAATCAGAATCAATTCGTAGATTAAATGACGGTGCCAATTTTCTTTGTATGTACAATGTTTTGTAATTTTGTAATTTTTCTCTGAATGTATGATTTCTGTACGCATGTAATTTTTCTCTATATTTATTTATTTTATGTATTTGCTGACATTTTATTCTCTGTTACACTCTAATAAGTTTAGTTGAATGTATGTATGAGCCACTCTCCTAGATAATTTCTGTACAGGGATGTTTGTTGAATAAACTGATGATAATAATAATAAACTAAATAGTCTGTGCGTGCTCAGCCGACTGGGAGAGCGCTACATGAACGCGAGAGTGTTCATTCACTTACTAGGCCACATCACCTGACTGTTGTTGGTACGCGGCGGGCATACGTGATTGCTGCAAGCGTTTGTCGTGCTTCAAAACTACTGACTCAAAAATTGGGTGTAGCCTTGTACCCTCCTGCGACTTAAACTTTTTGACAGCTGGATATATTTAGGGACTTCAACCATGGGCGGTGATAGTAGTGTCGAGATTGATCGATCATCTCACTATAGCGCCTTGGGTTGAGGTCAGTTGACCAAAAGTGCTGTGCGATTGCAAAGTGCTCAGAGTCACTCGGGCGGATGGACTTTTCATGTTCCGCGAGGTAGTCCTGAAAACGTGTAGAGCTTTCTCCTACACAGCAGCTGCCATAATTGTGGTAGATGATCCGGTGTACAATGCCGCTGTGAAGGAGAGGGGCGATGGACGTTTTTACTCTCGACACCAGAGATCGTAAACTCCTACCAGGAAGTTGTGTGTATTTCACGTGGTACTCAGGTAAGTTCTTAGAAATCTAGTCTGAGGCGCCCGGTAAAAACGAAATACAAGCAGTAAATACCGTGTGACTGTCGCGAGGGTGCGAGGACCTCGGGTGAATTGCAAGCTCTTGTGCCTGTACTAAGCACCTTCTCTAACATACGAGATAAGTGTCCACAATTGGTGAGGTGTCTTGGCAAAACGCGTGGCAACAACTTACTTTAAGTAACTCTAGTTTAACCTTACTTTAACTTACTCTAGAAACCGCCGTGCGTCTGGCTTCCTCTAAGCTGGAATGACTCCAAGCTCTCTCTCTCTCTCTCTCTCTCTCTCTCTCTCTCTCTCTCTCTCTCTCTCTCTCTCTCTCTCTCTCACTTGGATTACACGAAAACGGTCAGATGTTTGAGGAATAGTTAGCGCTTCGCCGTGAGGCATAGGACGAATTCCAGATGGCATATTTGGTCATGTCACCGGCCACTTTATCTTAATTACCTTCCATTTTCTAATAGGAGGCTCCATACATAAGTACAATTCTGTGACATATTTTGTTGGCTCTCTCTCCATATCATGGGTACTGGGGAAGGCATAAAACGTCCATTTCTGTTTACCCACGCGTTTTTTTTTTGACGAACAGCTTGAGCGGAATATGTGTAGAGCGCAGTTCTTGACCTTTTCGCCTACTGAACACCCAAAGTACAAGAAGTAGCACTTTTTTTATGTCTCGTTTAAAGGGACGCTTTCTTGAAGCTAATGACTTCTTCACATATGTTACAGAAGTCATCCTGAATATTCACACAACCGCGGGCATATAAATCTTACACGACACAAATACTGCACAAGAAGTAGGAATCTCACAGAGAACAACCGTCAACTGAGAAATAATCATCCTTCAGTACCTAACCGTATTCGTGGATTACTGCAACAAGATTTGAAGACCCAATTGAGGCGACAGCAACTTTCCACATGATGAAGAGTGAGGCGACAGTTGCCGTTCACGTGATAAGAGCATGGGGTTACTTAAAGTAAGGTGTTGCCACGCGTTTTGCCGAGAACCGTAGATGAATATATATTGTAGAGTAACTCGCTAATATAAACCCTCAACTGTATTACGAAAACAAGAGGACATCGACAAATCTTATTGTCATTTTCTTGCTCACCAGCATAAAATTATTGAAGATTGGGAATTTTCCTTTTCGTGACATTTTCCGTGTTGACCAGGGTTATCTGTAGTACAGCCTGGGGTTCATACGTGTGACACAATATACTTTCTTTGATCAACTGGTGTTTTTGCGCAAGCTTCTGATGAAGTATCTAGAGACTTTGTCAAGTCTATGAATCTACTCCGTTGGGGTGATCACGCTGTATCCAACGTTGATGTGCTTGTTTCTGGAGATAGTTTGCGTCGTCGACATGTGTCATCTGTCACTGTGGAGTCTCATTGGGCATGTATTTCCTGTACATCCTGGTACAAAGTATGTTGAGGGTCAAACGGCACCAGGAATTTCTCCCATCTCCGCGAGTGTTCGCTGTATCGAGGGACAGTACTCTGTGAAGACCGGAGATTTAAAAGTGTGTGGATCATGTGTTGTGTAGTATGTTGTGCCCATTGTTCTTCCGGCCTATTGGCCGGAAGAACTATGCCAACGAGGAGGCTGGCCAGGTGTACCTTGAAATTTATTATACTCTGGCAGGTTCCGCCGCCTAATTTCCTGGGATTTCAGCGGCTGGGTCCTATAAAAAAAAAAAAAAAAAAAAGATAATCGCGGTGGCATAATTGCAAAATCGCTATTACGAGATAGTGCGTGGGGTTTGTTCCCCGAAATTACCATGGGGTTGTACGCTAAAATGACAAGTTCTAGAGGCCTAATGGGGCAGGCAACAAATTTTGGTGCTAATTTAAATTTGGATGCGTGGGGCTTTCGCGGTGTATAGTCAAAGAGAAGGGTAGGGAGACTGAAGGCTGGGGGGAAGAAATAGAAGTAAGGGGCCGATAGGGTAGATGGCCCCTGCAGTCAGTGGGGCATGCCCATGCCCCGCCAGAGGGAAAGGGGGATTGCAGGAGGAGGAGGTGAAGATAGCGAGCCATCTCCTCCCCCCTGCCAAGGAATAGGAGTGAAAGCAGGCTGGTCAAGATTACCAGCCCAGGTCGCCATATGGCTAGGTGGCAGCAATGTGCTGCAGTCATTTCTCTGAGCCCTTTCATGGTAGTCTTGTTGTCTTGATCAGTTTGTCAAATGCCTGTGCTGGATGAGGTTGTCTAATCGTGTTGTCACTGTGATTTCTTTTTATTATTTTTATTTATTTATTTGTTTATTTTATTATTATTATTATTTTTTTTTTAGTTGGTCACTTCCAGGTCAGGTCAGGTCAGATCCAGTTACCTTATTCATGTCATGTTCATGTATTGAATGAGATTGTCACGCCAGGTGGATACATCTGTCGGTAGTCATAGAGATTGTGACTTCAGGTAGACTCAGTTGTGAGGTTTAATTCCTTGGTTGTTTCACCCTGGTGTCAGTTAATCATCTGGGAATGTTTCCGTGGTTGTGTAAACAACCATGCCGTGCAGACCTGCCGTGCTGGTCTGCACGGCATGGTTGTTTACTGCAGTGGTTGAGGCTGTGGGAGCGTCCTTCTCCTTGTGAAGAGGTCCTGGGCCAGCTGCGCGAATGCCTTGTATGTGTCAACTTCGGTAATGGCGCGGTCTTCTTGATTACGGAGGTTAATCTGTGTTCTAGTAATGAACCTGCAATAGAGGTCCTCATATAGTGGGCAACTGTACATTAGGTGCTCCCACGTTTCACGTTCACCACAGAGGCAAAACGGTGTATCACTCAGTCCAAATCCTTGTAGTTTGTCCCTAATGGCCCCGTGTCCCTTCAGCAGGTAGGTGGTGTAGAGTCCTGGTGAGAGCCACGGTGGATAATTCGGGTATACCAGCCGTATGTTGGGTAGAAATTTTCTAGTTATTGCGCCTTTGTTGGAGGTCTCCCAGCAGGCCTGCCAAGTTTGTTGGAGGTCTCCCAGCAGGCCTGCCAAGTTTGTTGGAGGTAAGCGGAGAGACGGTTCCTTTCTACTTTGGGATCATTTGACAGATCTGTGGTGTAGTCGAGGCATGTTGCCGTTCTGCCTTTGGTCAGTTGATAGAGTAGCCCATGCTTAACAATCTCCAGATCCAGTGGGAGGGATCCCGTTAGGGCCTGGAGTGCGTGGGTACTTACAGTGTTACATGCTCTCGAGATGGTTATGAGTATGTGTCGCTGCCTAGTCTCTAATTTTTCCGGTTCACTGCAGTGGTAGCCTTGCGATACCATATTCCAGCAGCATATGTAATCGCTGGCAGGAAAATAGCTTTATAGTAGAGGCTGAGGGTTTTCCTCCTCAAACCCCATTCCTTGCGTGTGATTCGCGCAAAAAGTGCAGAGTATCCTCTAATTTTCTTCCGTAAGTGCACTATATGTGGTGTAAAGCTCAGGTTCTTGTCTAGTACGACTCCAAGGTGTTTAATTCGGTGGTAAGCTTAATTGTGTTACCTTGTATCTTGATTTGAGGGGGTCGTCTGGTGTCGAGGGCTCCTTTTAAATCCTGGTATGGACATATGGACATGTGTTTTTGTAAAGGGTGGCTCCTAGAACGTTAGTTCAACTCCGCCTCGTCTCTCTGTGAAGAACAGTATCACTACAAATGGGCCATATGTGTGTGACGTCGGTTTGTGTGTATTGTGTGTGTGTTCTGTTGTTCTGTTCTGGCATCTTGGCTACCCAGAAGCATCAGTCACCTGGATAGATGATTCTGGGTACTCGTCCACACCACGGGAAGGTGGGCCAGTCCCAATGGAGCACGTACTGTCTCGATACGAGACTCTGAACCACCTGATGTTGCCAAAAGGTGGGCCAGATTTCTCTGGGGGCCCATTCCATAAAGGGAAAAAATAAATAAATAAATAAAATAAAAATTAAATAAACTAAAAGCAGAAACAAAATGTATTTCCTGTGGTGCAAAAAATACAAAAAAAAATAAATAAAGAAAATAAAAAATAATAATAAAAAAATAAATAAATAAAATAAAAATAAAAATAAATAAAAAAATAATAATAAAATAAAAAATAAATAAAAAATAAAATAAAAAATAATAATAAGAATAAAAATAAATAAATAAATAAAAAATAATAATAATAAAATAAGAAAAATAAAATAAAATAAATTCCCTGTGATGAAAAAAAAAAAAAAGGGAGAGCTGTCTGGCACCAATGATAGTCCACATCCCAGTTGTCTGAACAGAGCACGAGTAAAAAAAAAATAATAAAATAAATAAATAATTAAATAATAATAATAATAATAATAATTACAGAATAATTAAATAATTTTAATCCCACAGTGAAGAGGAAGATGTAAGTCGGGGTGCCAGCAGAGAGAGAGAGTAAGAGGGGGAAAAAAAATGGGAGAGTGGTTATCTATCCTGCACAGAGTGAGAAAGAAGAAAAGGTGAGCCAAAGCCAAAGCTGCTCCTAGTTCCAGGGCAGGACCTGGAAACAATGCAGAACGGAGGTTAGAAAAAAAAAAAAAAATAATAATAAAATAAACAAAAATAGTCAGTAGAACGGGTGACTTTCAGTTGGCAGTGGAATTGTTAATGATCGGCATTTCCACGTCGGTAATTGACGATCAGTGTCCTCCTCCAGGCAAATACCTCAGCTGCAAAGGTCTGGAAGGCTTCGAGATTGTTTTGGGTACATATCAGTTGATGCAGATCTGCTGGTGGGAAGTCCTGGATCTTATTCTGGAGACGGTTTCTGATATCGTTGTAATGTACACACTCCAGAAGCAAGTGTTTCCAACTTTCACTTTGTCCGCAAAAGCAGTAGGGAGTGTCGATGAGTCCCAGTGTATGCAGTTTCTCATTTAGAGAACCGTGTCCGGTAATGAGAAAGGAAGATTCGAGGCTGAGGGAGAATCATATGTTGTAAGCCATGTTATCAATGTAGTCCTGATGTCAATGAATGTGTGCCATGGAGCGCGTTCGTCGCCAACCTTTCTGTATTTGTTTGTTTTGTCTGCGTGAGTGGGGTCTCGTTGAGGTTGAGGGGTGTGTGCTATTTGTCTATCTTCTTTATGACTTGGTAGATTGGCGCTGCTTCTTCCTGAAAGTAATCGCACAGGCTCGTAATTGCTTTCCTCAGTTGTTCAATGAATTCTGTCAGTCCCCTTCCACTATTTTCCGGACAGCACACTGCGGGTGGTTTTGGCGGCTCTTGGTCATCATTATAATAGTGGATCTGATAATCTCCTCCAGCTAGTTGTTGGTGCAAACTGATTCCGAAGGAGTATGTTAATACTGGAACTGCGTAGTTGTTTATGGCGCTGACCTTGTTCCTGTCTGGGAAATACCATGAGAGATTGTATTTCCCAGGCAGGAACAATTAAGGCCTGGCTGGAGAAGAAATACCATACCATCTCTGATGGTATTCCTTAGCCAGCCAGGCCTCTTGTGTTCTAGCTGTTGAATTCGCATGCATCATCTGCAAATTTTTTCAGACCTCTCCTCTATCATGTCTGCGATCTCTTTACCGATATGCAGCTGGTAGAGTCTGCTGAGTGGATTTCCTTGATATAATAAATGGGTCCTGTATTTGTCTCGCCTAAATTGTATCCTGATGTCAGTGCTGGACTCATCGATTATTTGGAGTATCTAGTGGAGTGGATTTTCCGTTGCAACACAGAATATTTTATCATTCATGTACATCACGTGAGAGTTTTTTTTATGTTTTTTCTCCCTTTTTTAATGCCATAAATATATATTCAGGGTGATTGACTTCCAGTGCGACAAACTTGCAGGAGGTGTAGGGGGCACAAAGACGAATCGGAATCACATAGCATTGCAGCGTCCGAAATGCCTTCGTCATGCGGTAGAGGACGTGGAACGGGAAGTCGCGTGAACAGCGATCCCGCTGGAAGTCAGCATTTGCGAACCGGTTCCCGAGGCAGTAGGATGGACTAGTATTCAAACGTTGAACTGGCCGATATGCACCTCGCGAATGGAGCTGCGGACTGTAACGGACGCGCCGCTCTGCGCTTGTACCAGGAACGTTTCCCTCACAGGAGTGCTCCTCATCATACGATTTTCGCACGTGTGCACAAAAGGTTACGTGAGACTGATTGTTTCACGAGAGGTACCATGAATCGCAAGCGAACTACGAGGACGCCAGACAATGAGGAGAATGTCCTACGTCTTGCAGAAGGCAATCCGAATACGAGTACTCGAGTGATAGGCCAAAAATTGGGTATTTCCCAATCCACTGTATGGAGGATGCTGTCAACAAACCAAATGAGTTCATGCCATCTGCAACGCGTTCAGCCATTGGAGCCTGCGCATTATCCACTCCGGTGGACTTTTGCTACTTAGTTTCTTCAACAGAAACGGTTCGCAAATGCTGACTTCCAGCGGGATCGCTGTTCACGCGACCTCCCGTTCAACGTCCTCTACCGCATGACGAAGGCATTTCGGACCCTGCAATGCTATGTGATTCCGATTCGTCTTTGTGCCCCCTACACCTCCTGCAAGTTTGTCGCACTGGTAGTGAATCACCATGTATATTTACTTGCTGTTTTTGAGCCTGGTGTACAGTGTATTGAGTGCTAGACAGAAAAATAGCCAGGGTACTTTTCTGCAAGATTCATTCTCAAATGTGAATCGTTTTGCTTGTGTTATTTTCGAGTTTGTTGGTGGTTTTCCACTTTGATATGGTTGCTTCTACGAAGTCTATCTGTGAGAATTGGTTTGAAGTCCTTGTGGCAGTCAATGTATACCTTTACAGGATGGGGCTCTTCTGGCTTTCTCCATATGCCGAATCAATGGCTAATTGATACAACACTGTGAAGCCATCTAGCAATAAATTATGTTTTCTTAAACGATATTGCGCAGATTTTATTAATTGGCATTATTTATGTTTCTTTATGAAATTTATGTTATGCCAACCCAAGATCATGCTTCACAGGTTTTTTAATTTTTATTTTTATCTTTCCTAATTTTTATTTATTTTTTTGTTGAGGTTAAAATCCATGTTTTCTGTGGTGGCTGTCAGGTGCTTATCCACTGTGCTACCCTTTCAATTGTGTGAATGTGTGTAAATGTTGCAATTATAGGTATAAACGTGTGAGTGACGTCAACAGACCTTTATTCTACAATTAATTGTGGGAGGCTCTGAGCATTGTTTATTTCTTGTTTCTATGTACCTGAAACAACAAGTTTTTAATTTGTTTTTTTTATTTCCAATGTCGATCCTACTGGAAATATAAACGGTGTTATTGTTAGTTCACTTTGCCTGCGAAAAATCTGAAAGTAAAGATTTTTATTTTATTTTATTTTGTGTTTCATTGTTAAATATATACTGTATATATTTTAACCCATAACTTAGGCTATGAATGGTGGCTCCGTCTATCGGTCTTTTCTGCAAGCTGAAAAAAAATTTCCTTCTTATTCTAGAATGTACACTTTTTTATTTCCTGTACTGATATAATTTATGTCTCCCATGTTTAGAAGCATGCTTTACCTTCGAAAACCTGAAAAGCAAAGATTTTTTTTTTATGCATTCTATACTGTTTGATGTGAAAATTTATTTACCAACGTTAGATGTTGAATGGTGGTTCCATCTATCGGCGTTTTCTGCAACACGATTTTTTTCTTTTGTTAGCGCATCGGTTTCTGTTGCCATAATGCACCTCCCAAAGTTTTTGCATTTACTCTGATCCAAGCCCGAAGCAGGATTCCAACCCGCGACCTATGGGTTGTTAGGCAGGCACTTTACCCACCTGGCTAGCCCAGGCGGCTTGTCTATATTAAAAATATAATGATTTTTACATTCTAAAAGTAATTTCCCAAAATTGTTTAAGATTTTAAAACTACTGATTAATTGTAAAATTTTACAAAGTTTTTTCTTGTAGATAAGAAAAAGACAGACGCAATATTTACAAGAGATATTTTTTTATTGGTACAAGATTTACATGGTTAGTTAAAAAAAACACACAAAAGGTTACTCTATTAGGAGAAAAGGATAAAAATTAACAGAATCACATGGCCATACACATCGCTAAACAGATAGAGCGAATGAGTTTGTAAACACACCTGATTTTAGACGATCCCTAACACAGTGAAGGTGATAACAGTTCGCATCAGTAGAAATGCTGACTTTTTCATTTTCTAAACGCTGAAGAAAAGCATAAATATCAGGGATTATAGTGGCAAGGCAGAGTTAGACTACAGCACGCAACATCTGATGTAAGTACCTCGTAGCTCGGGTCACTCCAGATGAAAACCCACTTTTGTCTGCAGCATATGGATTCCACTGTGCATTAATGTCAGCATTCACTATGTCTTCATATTCTTCGTCATATTCTTCGTATTATATTTTCCACTTCTTCCCGCACGTTAATCCCTGCATCTTCTATCGCTTTTCTATGAGATCGCCAAGTTCAGTATTTACGTTAATTGCATCCCTAATTTCTGCCAGTACTTCTAATCTCTTCTCTAAAATACGTTATCTTATATGACGAAAGAGTTCTGCATTGTTCTGCATTATCCGCAGAAGTAATTCCGAAAATGTTCCATTTGCTTTTTCTTTAAAAAGATTCCTACCTTTTTAATTTTTCTTGATCACATTTTCGATATCGGTCGATTCGTCTGCCCAACCATCCTCGATGGCTTATTGTCTCTCTTATGGCATTTTGGAGTTGCAGCCTCCATTCTATATTCTCTCTGATGAATTTTCTAAGATCTGAGTCACGATTTATTGCACTCTTTAGTTTTCTGTTGAAGAGTTCTTGTTTAACCTACACTTAAAGTCATACGGCTCCAATTTGTTCAATTCTTGATCAATTTCACATTCAACAGTATCAAAAGCTTTCCAGAAATCGAACCATATGATATCAAATTATTTTTTGTATTCCGTTCCTTTGTAACCACATCATTGTACCCAATGAAATCGGTCAGACAAGTCAAACTCAGACAAGATCTTGACAAACTCATGCTGTGTCTGAAGTATAACCGTTGTCTTGTCTAGATGATCATGCAATGCTTCTTTAACCAGTTCCTCCATAATTTTCCCCAGAACAAAACTAACAAATCTGTAATTACTCGTGTCACCCTTGCATTCCCCTTTGTGAATTCGGGATATATTTGCTCACCTACAATACGAAGGAACTTCAAATGAGTCCAAGAATTCTCTCATAATTAGGGCTAATGGTTTGCTTACTTCCTTTTCCACTTCCTTTAATATAACTGGATAGATCCCATCCTTCCCAAGTACCTTTCTTACATTTATCTTCAACAATTTTCCTCCATTTTGCTCTCCATTATCAGAAAACCATAAAGCTCCCTGTTAGAGGTTAATAAGCTTCTGTCCCCCACGTCCCTGCACAATTCCTCATGTGTGAAATCAGTTCTGTATTTAATTTATAGATCTCTGCACCAAATTCATCTTTCTTTGGCTGTGTTGTTCAAAAGGCGTCAGTCTCTTAAAATAGTTATTCGAAAGCCCTAATTTCCTGAACAAGAATAGCATGAAACCCTTGCCGGATAAAAACAGCATGAACACATTGTGAAGAAGCTCGCCGGAAGTCCTTTTATCTGGGAAGATATATTTCTCGACTTTGGTTGTAAAATGGGTAAAGTAAAATGTAAAGTAAAAAGTAGGTAAAATGGTTAATACCAAGTATTAACTGTAATGCTCATGGTCATCGACGCCATTGAGTACGCTTCGCTACCGCGAAGATTGCGAAAAAAGCAGTGACATGGGAGTCACTGATCTTTAGTCATCGTGTAATAGTATAAAATTCCATTTTTTTATGGTAAGGAATGAGAGCGGGGACTATAGACTTTTATTCGTTTTCTCAGACCTTCATTGCCGGTATTAATTAAACTCTTACAACTTGAAGCTTTTGTTCAGATGTTTTTTTTTTACTTTTGTTTTAACATATTTGCTCAACACATTACATGTGTCAGCCACCCACATAGTATGTGAAGATTTCAACCTTCCACCATACCTCAACAACCTATTGGACACACGATGAATAGGCTTCAGCCATGATCCATCTTACTTAACAACGCACAAGGGTTGAAAATAAATTTTACGATTCTATCTTCTGGTAGCTGTCTAATTGATGTACAGCCTGAAATGTCTTTCCTATCCAATCATAGTCGTATTGCAATCTCCATAATGCTACCGTACATTGATTTAATGTCTAGAAATAACAAAATACAAAACAGCATCGCTGCTCTAAATACATCCGACAATGTCATTCAAGCCGATGAAGCCGATGTGGTTGTTCAATTTGTTGATAGTATTATATTGTAATAATTCAACGATGAGAGAATACATGGATTTAAACGTTTACAAATATAATTTATTTTCGGGAAAATTATAAACAGTAATTTATTTGTTTGACCTATTATTTGACGAGTAACTCGGCTGGCGATTATTAAAAAAGGACGTTCACATGAGGAAAGACTCCGAATATGTGGATTACACAGTCTTGGAAATAGACACCTTAGAGGAGATTTCATTGAGGTGTTTAAAGCTCTGAGAGGCAAAATAAAAAGTAAAGGAACGAGGACGAAATTTTCACGGTTATAAATTATCTAGAATTAGGGGTCATAAATATAAGTTAGGGGGGAGTTGTTTAGACGGGATTGCAGGAAGTTTTATTTGATTCAGCGAGTTATAAATTACTGGAATAAGTTACCTACATGGGTGGTAGAGTCTGACAGTTGGGGAAATTCAAATGTCAGATGGATAATTACCTACGGGAGGGAGGAGGGAAATGCATAGATTGTCTATTTCCTTTTCTCTTTTCTGAGGCTGTTAGGACATAAGAACGGAAAGATACGAGGAGAAAGAAAAGGGTCGGAAAGGGAAAAGAAACAGAAATGAAAATTACCGGTGGGGGAAGGAAAAATAGGAGAAGAGAACAAGATGAATGCACAGGAAGGTAAAAGGGAGGAGAGAAAATGAATGGTTTTGGGGAAATAATAGAGCCAAACCTTAACAGAGCAATGAAATCATTCAGGGAAGGGCACGAGAACTGAAGACGATGTTTATCCACCCTTAACGCAACACCAAGACGCTCCAATATGGGATTTATACAGGTCCCTTAATTTCTATAAAAATATAAATTAAGAAATGTCTTAATTTTTATTTTTCTATGCATACTTATTTGAGCGCATTCCTCGCTGCATAGTGTATTTGGACAGATTCCAACCTGTGACAGATCCTAAAGTGCTTTGCGCTATATATGATTTGAGACTCCTTGGAAGGAAGTTATTTTATTATTATTACTATTATTGTTGTTGCTCTTTTATATTATTTCTCCCTGATTGGGGATTCCACTCCGTGACGGGTACTGCTACCAAGTACACAGGGTGGTTGTAATGTCTGGTGTTACTGTCGGTCGAGGAAATCTCTGACTGTCCTACAGGTGTTAAGGAATGCGACTTTCTAGAGTTCCTTGTAGGTGTTCTCTGGGAGACCTATTGCTGCTATGTTGCTATGTAGAGTCTTTGGCACCAAACCGGTGGTTGGCACGATGATCGGGATGGTGGATACTTCTTGCATATGCCACATCTCCTTGAGTTCATGTCTCAGGTTCATGTACTTCCTAATTTTTTCCACGTGGGTTTTCTGGACATTGCTAGTATCCGGCACAGCTATGTCAATCAGATAGGTAGCATTTTCCATCTTGTCCACAAGGGTTAATATCCGGTCTGTTGTGCGGGATGGTCTTATCCGTTATTATGCCGCGGTCCCAGTACAGCTTGTGGATTCGGGTCTCTGGTACTGCGTGGGGTTCGTACTTGTAGTATGGTACACTTCCTTTGGTCAACTGGTATTTCCTCGCTAGCTTCTTACGTATTATCCTGGCTACCTGGTCGTGTCTATGAGTGTACTCAGTGTGGGTGATCACCTTGCAACCCGCAGTGATGTGTTGGAACTTTTCTGAATCCAGGTGGCATCATGGACATGTGTCATCTGACATTCCGGTCTCTTTTGCGATGTATTTTCTATAGTTTATGGTGTTGATTACCTGGTCTTGGATGGCCTGCATGAATCCTTCAGTCTCGGGGATGAGCGTCCCGCTTGTGAGCCATGCATTGAAAGCAATGTTATCGATATGATCTTGATAGAGGTCGTTGTATTTTCTGCCATCGAGTGTCTTCTTTGCCCAACTTTCTAACTTCGTTTCTTGTGCCGTCTGGGTGGGTACAGGTTCCTCGCTTAGGGTGAGTGGGGTATACCACTTATCTATTTTCCTTATGGTCTGGTGGAATGGTGCTGTGTTATTCTAGAGGTAATCCTTCAGGTTAACTATCGCTGTTTTCTGTTGCTCTATCAGGCCCCTTCCTACCTCTTTCTGAGATGTTGTTAGTCTCTCCACTGCCGACTTCTGGTGGTGTTGGCGGCTCTTGGTCATCATTGTTCTTGTCATTCGCATGATATCTTCTAACTCGTTGTTAGTCCAATCTATCACCCCGAAGGTGTATATTAGTACTCGAGCTGCATAGGTGTTTATGGCTTTAACTGTGTTCCCTCCGTTCAATATTGATTTCAGCAGGCTTCTAAGTCAATAATGATATATTTCGGTAAGGCACTTCTTGATTTCCTTGTGTTCTAACTGCTCAGCCTGCATTATCCCTAGGTTTTGTAGGTCTCTCCTTCTGTCGTAGCTTCTATCTCTTTACCAGTCAGCAACTTGCAGTTTCGGCCAACTAATTTTCCTTGGTGCAGTGTGTGGGTCTTCCATTTGTCTAGACCAAATTCCATCCTTATGTCCTTGCTGAATTCTTAGGTGATCCGGAGTATTTGCTGGAGTTGCTTCTCAGTTAGCGCATAGAGCTTGATGTCATCCATGTACATCAGGTGGGTGAAGGTGTACAGATTCTTTCTTCCATGCTTCAGGTTATATCCGTACTTGCTGCCGTTAAGCATGGTGGATAGAGGGTTGAGTGCTAGACAGAACCACAGTGGGCTCAGAGCATCTCCCTGAACGTTTCCACTTCTAATGGGGATTGGCCTGGTTGTGATGTTCTCGACCTTAATGGAGGTACTCCATTTCGCCTCTGTTGCTCCCAGGATGTTTTTCACTATCGGATTGACCTTATTAGATATTCAGGGTCACTATTATCCAGCTATGAGGTACGGAGTCGAAGGCCTTGCGGTAATCGATGTAGGCCGTGTATATGTTGCGTTGCTTCTTGTAGGCTTGCTCCATAACTGCGGAATCTATGGTTAATTGCTCCTTGCTTCCTTTGCTCCTCCGCTTGCATCCTTTCTGATGTTCGGCCTTTATGTTCTGACTATCTAAGTGGTCTGATATCTTCATGGTTTTTCAGCTGATTTGGATATTGTACATTGTTGAGAGGCAGGTGATTGTCCTGTATTTCGTCAGGTTTCTTGTATCTTCGTCTTTAGGCTTCAGATATTTGACTCTTTCTGTGAGAAACTTCGGGATTGTTTCCTGGTGCCTGATCATTCGAGTGAACTGCACTGCTTGGTGCTTGTGTGTGCAGGTGAGCTTCTTGTACCAGTAGTTGTGGATCGTGGATGTTATCAGTTCCTGGGGTTTGCCAGTTGTGGATGTTCCTGATCAACTGTTTTACTTCTTCTTCTCGAAGCTTCCACTCTATCATCTCGTGTATGTCCTTGTTTTTTTTTTCCCGTTCTACTTCTATCCAGGGTGCTCTGCTGTTATGTCATTCTTCACTGCTCCAGATATTTCCCCATTTCGGACCTTTAGCCTTAAGGTGAAAGACCTGAAATGATGCCTCAAGGGCATCCCCATGCCTGGGAAGTGGCAAGTTAAAATAATCTGCTACAACAGTTTGAATTTTTTATGCAGTAAGTTGGTTGCTCACCACGTGAGCAGCTCAGCTCTAGAGTCTTCATTGTGGTCTGGAGGAATGTAAACCAGGCAGCATTGAATTTGGTGAAGAGGACTACTCAGCGTCGTGCAGACGGCCGCAAAGTTATTTGACTGTCTCACTCGTGTCCTTATTGGCTGGAATCGATCGTTGAACAGGATTTCAATACGTCCGCCCCGCCCGCTAATCCTGTGATTCCTTATGTGTTTGTAAGGGGGTGTTAAAAGCGGTACGATCAAGCTGTCTATCCGCCGTTAAACATGTTTCTGTAAGGCATATGAAATCAAACTCATTAAGCAATAGGAGAGTCTGGAGACAATGAAGATTGTTTATTAGGCTGCGTACATTCTGCATAAACCAAAGAATCTCTCCTTCATGTGTACCTGGTAGCATATCATCCTTTTGTAGTTATGGCTGTTTATCTCGACTGGATCCGCTGTAGGCGATCGATATGCTCCTCTCTTGGAACGGCTTTATGAGGGTGCCTACCGGCCAGCAGCTCGAATTCAAGACGATATGCTTTGCATTTGCAGGGCAGTAGATAATAAAGGAAGAATAGGTCGGATGTCTAGTTTTGATAGCCTTTGCGTCTAAATTGATCCCGTGCTCTTGGGCAAAGAGTGTCCTGATACTTTTCGCTTTTGTTGCTGATCCCAGTCTGGAAACAAAACTTCTCTCTCGAGTCTGGACAGCTGAAATATTATATACCTCCTCAAGTTTCCTCGACAGAGGGACTGAGGTAGGTTCTGTAGTAACCGACCTATTAAACTCCTGGGATGGAATTCTGTTGCCCTATGTTTTCACAGGCAAAACACTTTGGGCGCGGGCCATTTGTGGGTTATGCCAGGGAAATTTCGCATTAGAGTTAAACAAAATGCATCCGCTTGAGCGTAGATCCGCTCCTCCCTGTTTTAAGGTGGGGTTTCTCTCAACTCCATCATGTTGTAACAGTGATGGGTCTGGCTCAGAACCTGGCCACCAGGCTTCTCCTGACGTCTTCTGCAAGGTTGGTGCAGATTATATTCACCAGGAATCATACACTTGTGCTGGATAAAAGGGCTGTCAGCCTCGAAGGTCGGACCGCGGTGATGGAGACCGATGTAAGGGGGATGAGAACCCAAAGGGTTCAACGTCACGGCCGGGGCTACGATCTTTTGAGTTGTTTTGTCTGCAAAAATAGGCGAACTGTGCAGATTTTTGAGTTCTGTTGTTCCTCGCTGGACACGCCAAATTTGAGATGGGGGTCTTTGGAAGTATATCATCTGCTTCCTATAAGTGCTCCAGAGGTTCCTGATGGTCCATCACTGACGTCTGACTAGAGGGAAAACTGCATTCACTTATAAAGGTTTTGAGATCCCTGAGTTGTTTGTTCAGTACGAGGACTTGGTCGAGAATTTCAGTATTTTGAGCTCTGAGTTTTCAATTTTCATCATTGAGGCAGGCAGGGCAGTCGATTATTGGGGACAGCACCTCCCCGAAAGCGATATTGAATCTTTCAGGGAGGGCATTGAGTATAGACGTGTTGTCACTTAAAGCACTTTTAATTGACAAACTGTCAGAGGGACTATTAACCAGCAAGCCCTTCGCAGAGGCGGTAGGAGCGGAATCAAACTCCCTATCAGAAAAAGTAACGTCTTTCCCAAAGCATAAGCTTGAATCTCCAGGTGTTCTCGACGCAATGTTACCTTCAATCGAAGTGCGCACCTCAAGAAGGCCAGACAGGTTCAATGGGGTTTCTTCTGCAAGGGTGATAGTGGATATCTCTTCCTTCAAGATGTCAGCGCTTTTTGGGTTATTTGCGCAAAGGTGGCAGGTCCATTTTCTCCGTTTGTTGTTCAATCTTTTAACTTTAGATGGCTGGCAATCACGACAGAAGATTCAACGATACGTAACACAAAGTAATGCCTGGGCCTCGGGTTTGAACCCACATTCGGCACAGGACTTTTGCTGACCGCCTGTTCTGTATTTCATTGTATACAGCTGAATTGGAAGCGAATGATCTGAGCTGAAAAAGGGGCGAATGGCACGTCCCTTTTCACAACGAATGGATTCAGTGATATAGCTAGCATTACAATCTCATGAGAGTTTTCCAGAGGGGTGCGCGTAAATAGTTTATAACTTTCTATCAGATATTTGTATTGTATGTAATTCTACAAAATCCTAGCAATTTCCCAGAGATAATACCCCACTTAAAAAGGAATGCAGGCTATACCAGAAACTTGATTGAATCTATTCAGACCTGCGAAAACGTGATGGAGAAAATATTGCCTCCTACCTACTTCTGGATCGAGAAGAGTTCCAAACAATTTAAAGTTTGTTCTGAGAAGTGACATTTCTGGAGATCCGTCCTAACCTTTTTTATTTAGTCTAGGTGCTTTTATCATTTGTAAATATCATTATGTTTTTCTTGCTCGTGCATCACTGGAGGGAGGAATATAGCTTCATTCCAAGTGATAAAAAAATCATTGATATGCACTGAACTAAGATCCGTTACTGGTTGGAGTCATATGTCCGAATATCCTCAGACATGTATGATTAATCACTGCTTTGATTTGTGGGGGTGGGGTTGTTTTATTATATTTATTTTTTCTTTATTTACTTATTTTATTTATTATTATTTATATATTTACTATACCCCACTTTGCATCTGACTTGTTATCTCACAGAAGAATTCCGGTTCTGAGGGAGTTTTTATATTAGCGCACTCCTCCTTTGGATTTTGCTGTGTGTTCACAAATGACCAAACTCCATTTTCATTAAGTTAAATACAATTAGTTTATTATACATATTCACAAATAAAAAAAATCTAGCAAATCATACACATTATTCACTTGATATAAGTACATAGCTTGGATTACGTTCCTGGTCATTAGGTTCTCCTATCCATCATCTTCTTCTTACTATTGGGTCACTAACACTCTCCTACTATCAGTTTAACTTAACTCTTTCTTAAATACAATTGACATTTTATTTATTATTCATACTTATCTAGCACGATCCTACATTCTTCTTCATGGTTAATACAATTCTCCTTGTGGAATTTAATGTCCACTTTACAAATTATTCTAATCTAGTCTCACCCTAACACAACCCAATTACCCGTTAATGAAATATACATTGGTTTATTTATTTCTTGATTCTCTCAGGTAAATTTCAGCATTTAGCGACCAATTGCACCACTTCTCTACTTCAGTAACATTATATAAGTTAACATACAACTCTAACAGCTCTATTGATTAACCCTTCCAAAAGTTTTTTTTTTTCTACATTCATTAAAGTTAGGCAGGTGAAACGTAACTATGAACTGCCCTCTTATTAAACAATCCTTATGACATTTCTGCACTTATCTATAGAATAAGTTTTGCATTAACTATATGCATCCCAAAAAAATTCCCTTTAACTATTATCTATCTTTAGCTACAGTGTTTTGTACTACCTAATAGTACATATGCCGTTAAGCACTTACTTCTGGTGAGCTGAATTCCTCAGCTAATACTAGGATTGGTCTTTGACTTTCTGCTCTGCATCGGGGTTCCACCCTCATTCTGAGATCGCTTTTCTTCAGCTTCGGAACTGATAACATCTGCCAGGGGTACTATCCACTTCGCCGATCATTCCTGGTGTCATATCTTTCTTCGATGTGTCTGATCATTCAGTAGGAGTCGCTTCCCTTTACTTTACTTCTTTCTGTGGGCTGCAGGGCGGTCTGGTGTCCTTCCGTAAGCATTATCTCGCTGTTCTCCTAAATATTTCTCGGTGGACGCTTTCGGACTTCTATATCCCATCTCGAGAAAGTTCCCTTTACTGTAACTTATCTATTTTTTACTAAAGCTATCGGAACTTAGTCAACTCACCATAACTGGTTCTACTGGTGGATCACTTCTGGGGACTGTTTCCAGAGCCTACCTCTCCGAAAAACTTTCATCACTCCTCCAAAAAAACTTTATCGCCCTCCGGAAAAAACTTAATCACATCCGATAAAAAACTTTATCACACTCTATTTCGCGCGGTCTTCCCTTTTTATTTCCCAAAATTTCGTAACGCCCCTCCTTTCCTCAACCAATCATTTCTATCTGACCATCATCATCTCCATTTTCATTTGCCTCGACCCATGACAGGAAGTTCGCGCTCCCTCCGGTGTAGAAAGGAGACTTCCGTTTTCCAGAAATTTCTCGAACTTTCTAATGACCGGAAATAAATTCCATCAGCTCAGAATCCTTCTAGAACCATCCAGAAAACACCTGCGTTCATTTACTTGGTTCGTCTCGCCTTATTATGAAATGGCCACACCTGCTCTGTTAACGGTAAACCAGGACCGCTCTCCGCAGGTATCCCTATTGTAATCTCCGGAGCACTCTATCCCTTGCCATACTATCAATGGACCCCCCACTGTTCCGTCTCGCTTTCTTCACTTGCTGCTTCAGGTAGTGGCGCTGATCGTATATCTCTTTCTAATGTTTATTTTCATGGTCTATTTACATTAACTCTAGCTCTTACATTAACTATAGCTTCCATTTAATTTAATTCCATTAACGTGAGACCCACTATCTTAAGCATTTGTGACTTTAAGTGTTTTCTTCTAAGCTTTACAATATCACCCTATCTAGCGTTCTTTCTTTAATTATATTGATATTTAATTTAATTTGTAAGACTTTGTGTCTTACAGATTCAAATTACTTTATAGCTGAAAAAGGCATCATATCGATGCCGAGAGTGTTTTAATTTCTACTTATTTTATTTTGTCAGTTTTAACGGTTTTATTTTAAGATTTTAAAAGTTAGATTGTACAGAGAAGAAATCGAGAAAAATTATGGGTCCTCATTTCCTCATAGACCTCATCTCTTAATCGGAGATACAAAAAAGTAATAATTAATAATAATTATTATTATTGCTATTGTATTGTTATTATTAATTATTATTATTATTGCTCTTATATTATTTCTCCCTGATTGGGTGTTCCATATCGTGACGGGTACTGCTACCAAGTACACAGGGTGGTTGTTGTTATGTCTGGTGTTACTGTTGCGCGACGAACTCTCTGACTATCTTACAGGTGTTCAGGATTGCTACTTTCTGGATTTCCTTGTAGGTGTTCGCTGGGAGACCTATTGCTGCTAGGCTGCTATGTAGAGTCTCTGGCACCATACCTGTGTTTGCCACGATGATCGGGATGGTCTTTACTTATTGCATATGCCATATCTCTTTGATCTCCTGTCTTAGGTTCGTGTACTGCCTGATTTTTCTCCATGGGTTTTCTGCAAGTTTTCACAGTTGGGTACCGCTATGTCAATCAGATAGGTAGCCTTTTCCTTCTTATTCACAAGGGTTATTTCCGGTCTTTCGGGCGGAACTGTCCTATCCGTTATTATGGCGCAGGCCCAATACAGTTTGTGAGTTGGAGACTGTAGTACTGCCTAGGGTTCGTACTCGTAGTACAGTACACTTTCTTCACCAGTCACCACCAATCTAAAAGATCAAGTTTTCTTAACGAACTTTTTCATGATTATTATTATTATCACGATAAAGTTTCCTTTCAAGTCCATCCTGCTGGCAGCAGGTTGATGGTTTCGTCGGGATGGTTGTATCACAATACAAACAAACATCATCATACTTCTCTTTGAGGACTACTGTTTATGTATAGAGTTATACTAGAGTAATTTTGTTTTCTTTAGCAATGTCATCAGCAATCTAAAAGATCAATTTTAAGTTTTATTTAGCGAAATATTTCCATTAAGCAATCCACTAATTTTGCAAATATATCAAAGCGCAACGATTTAATTATAAAACACATATTAACCAAATTTAGGATAAAGATGTATATACTACTCCCAAATATTAGAAAACGAACTAATTTGCTCTACAGAAAAGAAACTACAACTTACGTATTAGGCTTGTTCTATACTCTTAGAGACTCATAACTACGTAGTTTCGTACTCTGTGACTGACTTGAAAACAGGTGACCACAGTCATAAAAATTCAGTTGAAGACACGCTCTTACGACAGCAGTGACGACACTTGTTCGTTCGCACTCAATGTTTGAAACCATAAGATCACACCATTTCTTTTCCGGTGCAAAAGAATAATAAAAAAAAACAGAATACGATAATATCCTCGCGCAATATAGTGATTATGTATTTTGGAATAAGTTGATTTTCACTGAAAATAGCATAAAAGATAATTTACGCGCTCTGAAGACTTGGAGTTCTGAATGGACGAAATGGTCAGTCTGTTCGCATAAGAGAATAAGAATTCTTTCTTTAGTGGTTTGAAATGCATTCATGAAAAATCGTGTTTAAATTCGCAGTATCATAATTCCATATAAAGTTAGAACTTGCATAAGCCAATCCCACCTGCATGATTAATTATCATGGGAAAATGTTATCTGAAAGTTTTATGGAATTGCTAGCAAAAATGGATGGAAGGATGCTCATCATGTTTTGGAATACGATAATGCTTTTTTTTTCCTCTTTTTTTTTTTAGCTATATGCAACACACAAACTGCATTATCTGTTAATCATCGTACATTTCATTTCAGTATTGTAAAATCTGATATTCATTACTCCACGATATTTGAATTATTTTGCATTTAAGCGAAGATTGTATTAAAATGTGTCCCATTTTTCCTGCTTTTTTATTTAAAAATTGATGCCTTTGAATTCCACCGAATACTTTGCTATAATGGCAGACTTATCTCGGAAAATATTATGTCATAATGTTCATTAAATATAATTTTCGCTCTTATTTTACAATTTAGAGTAACTTTGCAGAAGGGCTGCTTTTTCTCCATCATAAGAAGTCCTCAAGGATATCACGGAAGTTAAATTCGTTGTCTTCCCACACCGCAGGTGAGAGTAGGCAAAAAGCCTTCGTTTGAATTATGTCAATAAAACAAGGTATGTTTGTCTAATCGCAAGTGAAAGTTGAATGCTTTCTATAAACAGAAAACCTATCGAAGAATGCCTTCAGTTGCAGAGGTAATAGAGTACACTCAACGCCTTATAGCCTTAGTTGCTCTAGTGCTTAACGCACGCAATATACATACGCATACTCAGTCGTCAGAAAACGTTTTTTACAAGAAAAATCACTTCCATTTATTTGAAGACAATTAGTGCTTTCTCAATCCTGAAATTAGCATTATCAAAGGCACATGATGCAAGAAAGTAGGGGCCTCCGTAGCCAGGTGGGCAGGAGCAGCAGTGCGTAGCACACACTTCTTGAGTAGACCGAAGTTCGAGCCAGTGACCACCAAATACCAAGGATGCGGAAAGGTCAGGGAATGATCACCGCATATCCCCCGAGCAATTTGGCCTTAGTTGCTAATGCCCCTAAAAACCAAATAACAACAGCAAGAAAGCA
The DNA here is from genome assembly GCF_048544385.1 of Mastigoproctus giganteus. Taxonomy (NCBI): domain Eukaryota; kingdom Metazoa; phylum Arthropoda; class Arachnida; order Uropygi; family Thelyphonidae; genus Mastigoproctus; species Mastigoproctus giganteus. The sequence goes on from NC_143576.1 coordinate 180,858,956, forward strand.
AGCTTATATAGCGTCAGCCGAAAAATACCCTTATTTCACCCATCCACTCACTCCAAATGTTTGTCAAGTTCTACCTTCAATCTATTTAAGCTATCAACTTCTACAACGACAGACGGAAGTTTGTTCCAGCATTCAACCACCAGCTCGATAAAGGCAAACTTCCGCATATCTATCCTACAACCGTCTTTCCTCAATTTGAATTTATGCCCTCTAAGGCGATTATTCTGAGCAGGAGGAAGTATCCCATCCGCATTGAACATGCTCAAACCATTCAAAGCTTTATACACCTCAATCAGATCACCTCGCAGGTGCCTAGTCTCCAGACACTGTAATTTGCAAAACATAAGCCTTTCTTCGTAAGAGCAACCCTTTGTTCAGTTCACTAAGTTTGTTGCCCTTCTCTGTACTCCTTCCAGCAGCTCTACATCCTTCTTGAAATGAGGCCTCCATACCTGTATACAGTACTCAAGGTGTGGCCTGACCATTGCCTTATACAAAGGAATAATCACATCCTTATCCCTGCTAGAAAATGTCCTGCATGTCATTGACAAGACACCATGAGCTACACTTGCAGCCCGTCTGCACTGCTGAGATAATTTCTTATCTGCATGCACAATTACCCCTAGGTCCTTTTCATTCTCTACCACTGTCAGTGTGGTTCAACAGAGTTGTTACGTTACTCTGGGATTACTGTTTCCCATATGTAGTACTTTACATTTGTCAATGTTAAACTTAATTTTCCACCTCTCAGCCCATCTGCTCAACTGTTCTAAATCCTGTTGCAGCAGTGTACTGTCATTAGTGTCATTAACAACCTTGCCAATCTTCGTATCGTCTGCAAATTTGGACATTAAGCCTGATATACCATCATCAATATCATTTATAAATACAGAAAACAACAATAGACCCAACACTGAACCCTGAGGGACTCCACTAATAACATTAGTCCACGATGAGCAGTGTCCATTGATTACCACTCTCTGTCTTCTCCAGCTCAACCACCCCTTTATCCATAGTAGCAATTTGCCTCCAATGCCACACTGTTCCAATTTGTGCAGCAATCTTCCATGTGCAACAGTATCAAAGGCTTTTCTCAGATCCAAATATATGATAACAAAGTTAAATTTTTACATCCAGTTCCATTGTGACACCATCATAGTATCCAGTAAAATTAGTCAAACAAGTCTTCCCCTTAACAAAACCATGCTGTGTCCGAGCTATAACTGAAGTCTTGTCTAGATGATCCCGCAATGCTTTTTTTAGCCAGTGCATCCAATAATTTCCTGGAACAGAAGTTTAACTAACAGGTATGTAATTACCTGTGTCTCCCTTTGATCCTCCTTTGTGGAGTGGGGTCATATTTGCACATCTGCAGTCCATGGGTACCTCCCATGAGTCGTAGGAAGCTCTCATAATTATGGCTAAGGGTGTGCTTACTTCCTTTGCCGCCTCCTTTAATATAACTGGATAGATCCCATCCACATCAGGAGCCTTTCTTGTGTTTATCTTCAACAATTTCTCCTCCACTTTACTGTCAGTTATTACAAGATTATCTAGCTTACTGCCAGAGTTTAATACACCTCTGGCATTCCCCTCGCTGAATAACTCCTGATGTGTGAATGTCGATACAAAATATTGATTTAGTTTGTTAGCTACCTGAGCAGGATCATCAACGGTTGAACCATCGATATCAAATGGACCAATGTGATTCATTTCCTTCCTTCTAGAGTTTACATAAGTAAAGAACTCTTTGCTGTTTTCTTTGCATCATTTGCCAAAGATTTCTCGTAATCTGCCTTCGCCTGCCTAACCTCCTTTGTTACTTTGTCAGAGATCAATTTATATCTATCTTAGGCTTCTGTGTCACGTGTTAATTTATATGTATCCCATGCATTTTTCTTCTCTGTCACATGTCTAATTAGTTCATCTGACATCCGTGGGATTTCAAGATGTAGTGTGACTGTTGGCCTGCCTAGAATGACTGCATAAGTACAAGGCTCTATTGTAATGCTCAACTGGGTTTTTTTTTGTTTGTTTTGTTTATTTGTTTTGCTAGTCTATTTCACACCGATTGTTATTCCTGCAGAAGTATTTGTTGCGGGATAATTTTCATATTGTGAGGGATGAAAACGCAGAAAAAGTCAGGGAGGTAAATTCTCTGTCCCACATCTGACATCTACGATTGCAGAGGATTTTGAGGACTTTCCAGTATCTGACGGGATTGAATTTTAGCTCTCTCGCAATAACAATGTGGCAAATCGAAACTACTTAATGTTCACGGAGTTCTGAGCTGCTTTGAATCATCACACATGAGAACTTGTGCCAAGTAAAACCATTGTATCTTTTCTCTTTTCTGGATTTAAAAAAAGTTTCAGGAGGACTCTATGGCTTCCATCAAAACAAAGTATCCCTGCTCACTTGAAAAATCCATTTAATTTCTCGATATGACTTTTGCAAAATAAATAAAGAAATAATTTATTCATATGAATGTCCAAAACGAAAAGAACTCCACAAATAAGCAATGTTAAAACAAAAAAAAAAAAGTATTTATTTATCCAATTTTCATTACATTATTAAAAATATATTACTTGTATTATTATTATATTATTATAAAATCATATATTATTAATTTTATTAAAATTACTAAAATGAAGGCTTTTTTTTTTTTATTCCGATCAGTACCTATTAGACAGTTAAGCAACTCTAAAATATTTAAGGTCAGTGATATGCACACATCGCAGGACTGAGATCAATTCCACATTCCTGTAAAATAAAAAAAGATCAAAATTTGAAGTTACAACTAACCTATAAAATATAATGAAACTATAGCATTTCCATTTTTTCCATTTATTTGTACACACAATTCTTTACATTTTATATACAAGAACTTACAGAGAAGATATATATACAATTATATATATATTAGCATTATCATTCTCATTATACCTATATATATACTATATTATATGAACACGTGTGTGTGTGTGTGTGTGTGTGTGTGTGTGTGTGTGTGTGTGTGTGTGTGTGTTTTACCTGTATCAAGAGTGGCTCCTAGGCCTTAGCCCATCTCCACCTTGCACGTCTGTGGTGGTGCAGAAACTCAGCAAGCTTTTAATCGCTTGTGTATGTCCACCTTTGGGCAGCCGCCGCCTGCCCCCAGGCACAAGCAGCTCAGCCTGGGTCTACTATTACCTTTAGTGCCATGGGCACAAATCCTACACCCACCAGAGATAGTGCAATACCGGTGGGTGCATGAAACTATAGCACAAAATTAATTTCTAAATGAACAAACTATAAGATATTGTTTCTACACTGTCCCATCAGAGGGGTACCGTCCCATAATAAGAACACGCCTCTGAGAAAATTAACAGCTGGGTACAATATAGGGAAAAATGTTTATCTGTTTTCTATTACTCAGTAACTTAATAATCCCTAGTTGAAGCACATAATTAAGGCAAGCCCAAAGCGATTCATTCTTTTGTGGAGCATACTGTTATCTTAAAGGCAGCATGGAGCAAAATACCGCTAGTCTTCTGCTAATTCTCTTAGAAATTAGAAGAAATATTTTTCAAAATGGAACGACAAATTGAAATTTGTCATTACGCCCAACATGGATTAATTACTTTTCGCTTGAATATAATCATTTGTTGTTTCCAATGGAATCACTGCCCTTGTGACCATGAGGGATCAAACTGTTTTCTCTCTCTCTCTCTCTCTCTCTCTCTCTCTCTCTCTCTCTCTCTCTCTCTTATATACAGGGTGTCTCAAAAATACACGGCATAACTTCAGGAATGAGTTCCTCATATGTAAACAATAAAAAAATATTTTATATCAACATAGTTCCGGAAATGTTTGGTTCCCCAGTTATTAACCAGAATGTCTTATATCCTGCAGGTGATTTCCTTCATCACAAGGTACTGACAGAATCTGCGAGATTTCCATTCCGGCCATGTACTCAAATCAGGAGCAAGCGGATATGCACTTTATGTACGGTTTGGCGGACGACAATGCTCTCGAGGCTCGTCGTTTGTACCACGAAAGGTTCCCAGAATGAAGATGTCCAGACCGGAAAACGTTTGAAACTATCCATCTCTGCCTTTGTGAACATGGGACCTTTACACCTCGTGCTGCCGACAGAGGACGACCAAGATCTACGACTCCTCAAGTAGAGGTGTGGACCAACTCCTGGCCTCCACTCTCAATGATTTAATCCCACTAGATTTCTTCTTGAGGGGCCATTTAAAGTCACTGGTGTATTCATCACCGGTAGCTGATGTGGAAACTCTCCGCAATCGAGTTGTGGCAGGTTGTGAGACAATACGAAACATGCTAGGAATTTTGCATCGTCTTCGGGAGTCCATGAGACATCGATGCGAGGATTCTATTCAGGCAGAAGGTGGACATTTTTAACAATTACTATAAGGTGATGCGAAACGTTAAGTGTCATTGACAGACCTTCAAAACTCGGAAACCAAGCATTTCTGGAACTATGTTGATATAAAATATTTTTATTGTCTACATATGAGGAACTCATTCCTGAAGTTATGCCGTGTATTTTTGAGACACCCTGTATAGCTGGACATATACAATACATACACATAAGCTTACTTTTAAATTACATAAATGAGTAATATTTACAAACAACTTCAAATTATATAGTAAAATAAAATTCATAATACGTTCTTGTGAAAGAGAATATCCACTGAGTGTACTCTATTAGCCACTTTATTAGGAAAACATACCTAATAGGAAATAGGTCCTTCTGTAGAGCTCAGAAGAATCTGGAGTTTTTGTGGGGTAGACACAACGAGATGACGAAAGAATGCCACAGGAGTGCTAGGTCCGTACTTACTCAATTTATCCCCGCAATTGTCAGAGATTTAATGGTTGCCGATCTCTACTACAAAAAGCACCTTCTACCTCATCCCACAGGTGCTCAATTGAATTGAGATCGGATGACTTAAGGCTACCGCAATATGATGAATTCACTTTCTTATTCCTGGAACCAGTTTAGTAAAATTCATGCCTTGTGGTGCATTATCTTGTTGTAAAACTCATTCGCAGATGGATAGACCTCAATTATAAAGGGATGCTCATGCATCTGGTCGGAAATAATTTCCAGATAACCTGTGGCAACCAAATGTTGCTCTACTGATATAAAGGAGGCCAAATGTGTATCACTAAAACTCTCCGCACAACATTCCCCACCACCATCTACGTTCATTGTTGACACCTGACAGGATGGGCCCGTGCTCTTTTTCATTATGTTCGGGTCCTCCCGTCAGCTTAAAACACTAAGAACTAGGATTCGTCAGATCAGGCAATATTTTTGGAATCCTCCACTGCCCAACGTTACTATTCTTGAACCCGCTCTATACATTCTTATTTATTTATTTGACAGAAGTGAAACCCAGTTTGGTCGAACCTACGATACCCTCATCTGTTACAAGGTACGATGCGTTCTGCACTGTGAAATGCCTCTTTGGTTACTACTGTTGTAATGCGTTGATATTTGACTGACTGTAGCATTCGTGTTGCCCTGCACAAGCCTGTCAGCATAATTTTGTCTCTCGCATCAACGAGCTGTTTCCGACCACTGGATCGCCTTTGGCCGTATGTTATTTGGTGATTGTAACAATCTCGCTAACCGCACAGCATAGTCTTACGTCGAACCCTCATCAGGGTTACAGTTTCTGAAATACTCATATCGGCGCATATGATACCGGCTACCACGCCACGTTCAAAGGCACTTAAATGTTTCCGCTTGCCTATTCTCGCAATGCATTCCACGCGCATGCTGTATCCCTGTGTATCTGCCTACCTGCTTTACATCGCATGCTATGAACAAGTGATGTCTTTGCTGAAGATGAACTCCATTTCGTGAAACAGTACGTATACTTAATAAAGTGACACTCAGTGTACATTTCCGTCGAATGCATAATAATAGTGCAGGCGTAATTGTGAAAATTATTTTGTTGATGGCATAAGGAAGCCTAGCTTACCTTACTTGCTTTGAGGTAGTCTTCTTTTTTTGAATCAAAAGTAAACCCAGTAGCCTTTTTGAATTCTTCAAGGATACAGTCCAACCATTTTTCCCGATCCTATAAGAATAAATTATTTTAAAATAATTATAAAGTAATTTTTATTGTTATTTCAGTTTATTAATCAATACTCATATACTGTCCCACCAAAAGAATTCAGACAACTTATCCAAAGTAGTGAACTAAGTGGACTAAATATGTACAATAGAAGAAACAGGTTTAAAGGTCGGCAGGATTTAGAAATATCACAAACAAGAGGTATTTCGAAGAATTTGTCGGATGCCAAACTACAATTTCTAATTAGTATTAGTAATGGCCGCATGGTGAAAAAAAGCCTATGACTTGTACTGCACTGGCCAAAAAAAAAAAAAAAAAAAAAAAAAACCGAATAAAACAATGATAAAAAAAATAATAAAATGAAATAAATAAATAATAATAATTAGTAAAAGAAAAGGAAATTAAACCTATCATCCTATGCGCTTCCCTGACCCGAAGGTACTATCCAGATAACCTTTGAATTTCCCCAATCTCTCAGCCTCTACCACCCATGTAGGCAACTTATTCCAGTAATTTATAACTCGGTGGCTAAAATAAAACTTCCTGCAGTCCAATATAAACATTTCCCCCTGTAACTTGAATTTATGTCCCCTAGTTCTAGCATCATTCATAACCTTGAAAATTCCGTCCAAATTCATTTTACTGATGCCTCTCACAGGCTCAAACACCTCAATCAAGTCTCCTCTAAGGTGTCTAGTTTCCAAACTCTGTAACCCACATATTCGAAGTCTTTTTTCATAAGGACGCCCTTTTGCCGATCTCACCAGGCGAATTCCCTGTTTTTGCACACTTTGAAGAAGGTCGATGTCTTTAGTTGCGGTTTCCATACTTGAACACAGTATTCTAAGTGCGGTCTAACAAAAGCCTTATATAATGGGATTATCACAACCCTATTCTATTTGCAAAAGTTCGATAGATCATCGATAGCACACGATGTGCCTTCCTTGCAACCTGTTTACAATGCTCAGAGAATTTCGTGCCTTCCCGTACCGTAACACCCAAGTCCCTTTCCTCCAGTACTGGGTTTAGTTGAACTCCACCAAGTGAATAATTTATTTTGGGATCACTCTTTCCCAGGTGTAATACCTTACACTTTGTTGTATTAAAGCATAGCTGCCATTTTTCTGACCATTTCTGAAGTCTACCTAGGTCTCTCTGCTAAGCTTGACAGTGATCATTAACCACTATACCAATTTTAACATCATATGCAAATTTAGACATCACGCCCTCTATCCCTTCATCGATGTTGTTTATGAAAATTAAAAACAACAGTGGTCCTATTACTGATCCTTGGGGAACCCCACTTCTTTCATCAACCCAATCTGAGGAATAGCCATTTATCACAACCCTCTCCTGCCCTGAACCATCCTGCTATCCATCTATGGATTTTCCCAGTGATTCCAACCTGTTCTAGCTTATAAAGCAACTGCTCATGTGGGACTGAGTCAAAAGCTTTGCTGAAATCTAAATAAACAATGTCGAAATTATTCCCTAAATCCAGCTCGTGAGTGACCCTTTCAAAATAGCGGACCAGATTTGTTAAACATGATTTTCCCTTTACAAAACCATGCTGAGTATCCTTGAGAATTTCAGTTCGATCCAAATGATCCTGATTTCTACTCTTGAACATTGCCTCCATGATTTTCCTTACCACTGAAGTCAGACTGACAGGTCGATAATTTCCCACTTCACTCTTAGAGCCACCCTTATGTATGGGAGATACATTTGCACTTTTCCAATCCAACGGAATCTCCCCGGAGTCTAGTGATGCTCCCATAATTAGCCTCAATGGTTCAATGCACTCATTTGCCCCCTCCCGTAATATTACACGGTATATTCCATCAATTCCAGGAGCTTTACTGGCCTGAAGGCTTGAAAGGTTTTGATTAAATAATCTTGCAAATTTCAATATCATTAATTACATATTTTTCAACTTCGCTCCCACAATTGGCCATTGCCACAAAAGGCTTTTCATTTGTAAATATCGATGCAAAATAACAGTTGAGTTCATCTACAACGGCAGCTGGTGTATTTAATATTATCCCCTTTCCCTTACGTAAAGGTTTGAACTGGTTTGTCCTGCTCTTCTTGGCATTTATATATGTGAAGAATTCTTTATCCCCCCTCTTTGCTCTGTTTGCTAGTGATTTCTCATAAACTGCCTTTGCCTGTCGAACCTTTTCTGTGGCTCTATTACACATCACCTTGTAGCTGTTATGGGCTTCAGTACTTTTTTATTGCTCTGTAACCTTTCCATGCCACCATTTTCTGCTCAAGTAATGTGGCAACTTCACTATTCATCCAACTTGGAACCCTCCTTGTGGAGTATTTTTTTTAATGCTATATACGCATTCAAGGCATCTGTGATTAATGTTTTAAAAACATACCGCAGTTCAATTGTATTCATTCTTCCTGCGATATCTACCCACGTAGTACCTCTATTAAGGCACATAGTACCTTAATAGGGGCCACGTAGTACCTTAAGGCAACGTAATTTCCTTTTCTGAAATTAAAACCCATTCCTTTGCCTTTTACTACTGCTATCTCTCTCATCTCATCATCATCCACCGTAGAACTCCGTGATCGCTTCCTGCTACTAGTTCCTGTACTGTGAGCCCTGTTATGTCATCTGTTCGTGGGTTCATCTGATTCGTGGGTGATGATGAGGTTTAGGATATTTTTTTCTCTAGTACTTTCCTTGACATCTTGATACAAATAACAGTCATCAAGCTGATTTAAAAATTTTGTTCCCCATGTTGAGTTTCCTTCCCATTTACTCCAATCAATTAGAGGCAAATTGAAATCACCCATAATAAGGTGTAAGGCACGAAGTCTTACAAATTAAATTAAATATCAATATAATTAAAGAAAGAACGCTAGATAGAGTGATATTGTAAACCTTCCAAGAAAACACTTAAAGTCACAAATATTTAAGATAGTGGGTCTCACGTTAATGGACTTAAATTAAGTAGAAGCTATAGTTAATGTAAGAGCTAGAGGTAATGTAAATAGACCGTGAAAATAAACATTAGAAAGAGATATACGATCAGGGCGCACTACCTGAAGCAGCAAGTGAAGATAACGAGACGGAACAGTGGGGGGCCAATTGATAGGATGGCAAGGGAGGAGTCCTCCAGAGATTACAATAGGGGTACCAGCGGGGAGCGGTCCTCGTTTACTGTTAACAGAGCGGGAGTGGGCATTTCATAATAAGGCGAGACGAACCAAGTAAATGGACGCAGGTGTTTTTTGAATGGTTCTGGAAGGATTCTTAGCTGATGGAATTTCCGGTCATCTTACCAGAAAGTTCGAGAAAATTCTGGAAACCGGAAGTCTCTTTTCTACACCGGAAGGAGTTCGACCTTCCTGTCATGGGTCGAGGCAAATGAGAATGGAGATGATGATGGTCAGATAGAAATGATTGGTTGAGGAAAGGAGAGGAGCTACGAAATTTTGGGAAATAAAAAGGGAACAGCGCGAAAAGAGGGTGATAAATTTTTTTTTGGAGGAGTGATGAAGGTTTTTCGGAGTGGTATATTTTAGAAGGGGTGATGAAATTTTTTTCGGAGAGGTAGGCTCGGGAAACAGTCCCTGGAAGTGATCCACCAGTAGATCCAGTTATTGTGAGTTGACTAAGTTCTGATAGCTTTAGTAAAGTATAGATAATTTACAGTAAAGGGAACTTTCTCGAGATGGGACATAGAAGTCCGCAAGCGTCCACCGAGAGATATATTTAGGAGAACAGCGAGATAATACTCAGGGAAGAACATTTCTCTCTGTAGGCTGCAGGACCGTCCTGCAGCCTACAGAGAGAAATGAAGTAAAGGGAAGCGACTCCTACTGAATGATCAGACACATCGAAGAAAGATATGACACCAGGAATGATCGGCGAAGCGAATAGTATCCCTGGCAGATGTTAGCAGTTCCGAAGCTGAAGAAAAGCGATCTCAGACTGATGGTGGACCCCGATGCAGAGAAGAAAGTCAAAGACCAATCCTAGTATTAGCTGAGGAATTCAGCTCACCAGAAGTAAGTGCTGAACGGCATATGTACCATTAGGTAGTACAAAAGACTGTAGCTAAAGATAGATAATAGTTAAAGGGAATTATTTTGGGATGCACATAGTTGATTCAATGCTTATTCTATAGATAAGTGCAGAAATGTCATAAGGATTGTTTAATAAGAGGGTAGTTCATAGTTACGTTTCATCTGCCTAACTTTAATGAATGTATAGAATAAAAACCTTTTGGAAGGGTTAATCAATAGAGCTGTTAGAGTTGTACGTTAACTTATATAATGTTACGGAAGTAAAGAAGTGGTGCACCTCGTCGCTAAATGCTGAAATTTACCTGAGAGAATCAAGAAATAAATAAACCAATGTATATTTCATTAACGGGTAATTGGGTTGTGTTAGGGTGAGACTAGATTAGAATCATTTGTAAAGTGGACATTTAATTCCAGAAGAAGAATTGTATTAACCATGAAGAAGAATGTAGGATTGTGCTAGATAAGTATGAATAATAAATAAAATGTCACTTGTATTTAAGAAAGAGTTAAGTTAAACTGATCGTAGGAGAGTGTTAGTGGCCCAATAGTAAGAAGATGATGGATAGGAGAGCCTAATGACCAGGAACGTAATCCATGCCATGTACTTATATCAAGTGAGTAATGTGTAATGATATGCTAGATTTTTTTTATTTGTAAATATGTATAATAAACGTATTGTATTTAACTTAATGCAAATAGTGTTTGGTCATTTCTGAACTCACAACAAAATCCAAAGGAAGAGTGCACCAATATAGGAACTCCCTCAGAACCGGAATTCTTCTGTGAAATACACACAAGGCAGATGCAGAGTGGGGTATAGTAAGAATATTAATAATAAATAATAATAAATGAGAAAGGGGATTTTTAAGATAAGGGAGCTTATAAGTAAATAAATATAGCAATATTAAATAAAATAATAAAGACAAGGAAAACAAGTAATAAATAAATAAAACAACCTCACCCCCACAAAGACATTGACGCTTACTTGCTCATTCCATTTGCTTGTAGAGGCTTTCGTCATAATCTTCATGTCACCTGGTCTGTAGATTACTCCTACTCGCATTATACCTTTGTTTCCAACTATCTCGCATCATACAGACTCTATACTAGTATGTGAAACGTCTGAATCCTGGAAAGCTATCGTCGTAGTCAGGCTGCTTCTGATAAGAAGCATTACCCCATCACCCATTCTATCTACACTATCCTTCCTAAATACATTATACAAGCCGTACTGAAACTCATCATCCCCAATTTCCGGGTGGCACCACGTCTCTGTAAGCCCTATTATTATGTCCGCATTACTTCTTTTAACCAGCAGTTCGAATTCGCTCATTTTCTTGACGACACTTCTAACCTTACTGTATAAACAATTAAGACTTACTGTTCTTGTATATTTAACAACCCTAACACAACCTTTGAAGATTTTTAGGCTCCCTTCCCTGGCATTAGCCACCCGCTCGCTTGAAACGTTTTTGTCCCCAGAACATCTAGATAATATGTCCATTTGGGATTTGACAAGCTTACGTTTGTGCCTTAAAAGTCAACAGTAGTCGATGTATTTAAAAAGACAAGGACGTCACCACGTAGTCGTATGTATAACCGTGAGTGCTGATGGTCAGATAATGAAAAAAAAAAAAAAAAACGATTGGGATCGTCGATTACCTGAAGAACGTAGTGAAGGAGAATCGAAAACCTCCCTGGAATAACGTCGAATCCTCCTACAGTTTCACATGGGAACAATGAAATTCTTACTATTTAATTAATTCGAATTATTTTATTGAAATTAGCAACTTTAAGACGAAGTATTTATTTTATTTATTTATTTTATTTTTACTGACGGTGAATGGACGAAATATAGTTTCGCATTCACGACCATCTGTCTATTAATTACGCATATTCTTTGTCCCATTTATTTCTTTTATATAAATGAAATCTCTGGAACGTTCCTCGGCGATCGACTATATTATGAAAGAGCTCATACAACTTCCTCCACAATTGAAGGTAATCGGACCGAGACCTTTACAACACATTGTGTGGAAGCAGCAGCGACTTTAATCATCGTGCTACACGAAGTGCGTCTAGGTTGTGGATCCCCAATTTTTCATCATGCCGACGAACTGGGGTTAGAATAACACACGGTATAAAGGCGATCCACTGAAGTCTCGCGGCTTTCATTGTTTGGAAATTAATCCAAAAGTCCAATCCGACCTCGCAAGCTAGAGATGTACGAAATAAGCTGTCCACTGAGTGTAAATAAGTGTCCGTTGTTTTCCACCAAAATTCTTCCTAGTAAACCAGCTAAACCCAGGACGTAATGAACTGATCCACACTCGTCTAACAGTCTGCTCCCTGTAAACTATTATTTTCTAGATGTCTTTAAATAACACCTCTGGGACGCTTTCTACCTCTCTTTACTTTACATAAATATTAAAAAATGGAAGGCCTGTTTATGCACCTTTTTGATGTTACATTAGAGAACGACAGATCTCGAGGACTACAAGTAAATTGCACAGTAAACTTAAAAGACAATGAGGACTTATACGGTTCTGTTTAAAAAAGTTAAAAATTGGCACAGTTATTTACAAAACTGTACATGATGGATAAAAGATTGATATTTGAATTCGCTGCACAGTAAGGGAGACTAGGATCAATTCTTGCATTTTTTACATTTATTTCTATAATTACTCTATTTTTAATGGAAAAAAAAAATGTTAAGTAATTATGTAGCAGGTACATAATGTGTCCTTCCGCTAGCATATTTAACATTTAAGAGTCATCGGCAGGCGTTAAAAACATTTTAATTTTCAGATATTAATAAAATTCGTGAACACTAATCACTTGGAGCTCTTTGACTTCCTTTCTTTGCAACTTGACTTTTTCCAGTCCAACTTTCCTACCAGTGAAGCAATTTTCCTTGGTGATTTTTAATGTTCACAAATCCAGCTGGATTCCGTTTTCTAGTCACACCGACCCAGCAGGTCGAGATTCTGAGGCTTTTGCAATTACTAATGACCTAGCACAGATTGTTCATTTACCTACAAGAATACCGGACAATCCTAATCATACAGCCAATACGCTTGATCTTTTTCTCAAAAACAACCCTTCTAAGTACACCGTCGAAGTGAGAGGTCCTTTAGGCACTTCAGATCACAACTTGGTGATTGTCTCTTCTCCAAAGGAACTTTTATGTCATGGCTATTCCCAACCTCGTGTTGTTTGGCATTACAAGAATGCAAAATGGAATGACCTGCGAGACTTCTTTTCTTCTTTTCCTTGGTCGGATTACTGTTTCAAAACTTCTAGTGGCAACGTCTGCTCAGATCGTGTCAGTGAAATTATTCTTGCAGCAATGGAATCCTTTATACCACACTCCACTTTAAAACCTCGTCCTTTAAATAAATCTTGGTTTTCCAATAAATGTGCTAAGGCTGTTCAAGAGAAGAATGTTGCATATCGTAATTGGCTTGTTTCTAATTGTTCAGTTTCATTTTCTGCCTATACCAAAGCTCGCAACAATTGTAAAGCAGTTATTAATCAGTCCAAACTAGAGTTTGAACAGGCTAAGAGTAGAAAACGTGCTTTTTGCCCTAATGGTAGCAGAGCATTCTGGTCTCTTGACAAAGCTATTGGCCGCAACTTGTGCCCATCTCTGCTCCCACCTCTGTCCAAACCAGATGGTTCTGTTGTCACTTCAGCCAAGGATAAAGCTGACCTGCTAGCATCCCATTTTAGTTCCAGCTCATGTATTAATGATCTTGGTAAAACACCTCCCACCATTCCCAACACGCTCCATTCAATGTTTCCTGTGGTCTTCCCTCAAATGGATACCAGGAGGCAGTAGCGGATTAAGGTCGGTTGAGGCCCCGGGCGCAGAAGAAAATATTGGGCCCCTTAAAAAAAAGAGAGAGACAGGGAAAATAAAAATACATGTTAACCAATTTTTTAAATAAATAAAAAATATTATGTACTATTAATGTTTTATTTCCAATAAAATTTGAATATAATATATGTATAATATAATTAATAATAGCATAATAATAATAATCACAAAGTTTTGAACTAATATGTTCAACTAATTTGTTGGGGTTTTGCGTGGGCCCTTCAGAAGTCGGGGCCCAGGGCGCGCGCCCGGTGCGCCCGCCGTTAAATCCGCCTCTGCCAGGAGGATTTTAATGAATCTTGATGCTAAGAAAGCTCCAGGTCCTGATGGTATTTCGCCACTTGTTCTCAAAACCTGTGGTCCTGAAATTACTCGTATTCTTTGCCGCCTTTTTTCACTTTCTTATTCCAAATCTGTTTTTCCTTCTGCTTGGAAATTTGCTCATATCCAGCCAGTTCCTAAAAAGGGTGACAAATCCCTCCCATCCAATTATAATCCCATTGCAATTATTTCTACTCTTTCTAAAGTAATGGAGAAATCAATTAACTGCCAACTCTTAAACTACCTAGAAACCTTCCGTCTGATCAACGATCGCCAGTATGAATTCCGTCAGTGTCAATCCACTGGTGATATTCTGGCTTATGTTACCCATTTATGGACTAATTCAATGGAAAGGTTCGGTGAAACACAAGTAGTTGCTCTTGACATCTCGAAGGCTTTCGATCGTGTTTGGCATAAAGGTCTTCTAAACAAGCTTCCATCTTATGGTTTGCCAACTGTTTTCAGTAATTGGTTAACCAGTTTTTCTCTATGAAAACTCACTGAGGGTGATGGTAGATGGTTCTCTATCTTCTAACTTCTCCACTAATGCCGGTGTCCCCTAGGGTTCAGTTTTTCTCCCGCCCTTTTCCTCTTGTAGATTAATGACCTTCTTCCATTGACTGGAAATCCTATCCACTGTTTGCCGATGATGGCACATTGCATTCCACTTTCCATTTTGAGAAACCTTGTCCTGCTCAATCAGCTTCAACTTCTCGAATATCTGCTAACAATTCCTTAAATGCCGATCTTCAAGTAATTCTCCAGTGGGGCAAAGACAACTTTGTTGATTTCAACCCTTCTAAAACTCAGTCTTGTCTTATATCTCGCAAAAAGGATTCTTCTGCACCTATGCTTTTCTTTAGTGACACTCCGATTTCTAGGCAAAATGATATATCTCTTTTGCGGGTTATCCTGACTTCTAATCTCTCATGGCACAAGCACATTGCAAATATTGCTTCCTCTGCTTCTAAAAAACTTGGTTTTCTCTTTCGCTCTCGGCGTTACTTTTCTTCCAAACAGCTGCTCACTCTCTATAAATCGCAAATCCGCCCTGCCATGGAATATTGTTCCCACATCTGGCGTGGTGCTCCCAAAACCTCTCTCAGGCTTCAAGATTCCATTCAGAAGAGGGCAGTTAGGTTAATTAATGATTCATCTGTAACAGAATCTCTCCACTCGCTGTCTCATAGACGTACTGTTTCTGCTGCATGCCTTTTCTACAGATTCTTCCATGGGCACTATTCTTCTGAATTGGCTTCTATAATTCCCGCTCTCTTTTTCAAAACAGTCCGAACACGTGCCTCCACCAGCTAACATCCATTTACTGTCCAACTTCAAACCAACAGAACAAACTTTTCATCTTCCTCATTTATTCATTCAACTGCCGTTTTCTGGAACAACCTTCCTTCACATGTATTTTCTGAAAATTACAATCAACAGAAGTTCAAGTCCAATGTCAACAAATATCTTCTTTCATCTTCTCAACCTCCAACCCAAGCACGGTACTAAGTACTATAGGTTCTAATACCTCTCGTGTTTGGGGTTCACATAAAAAAAAAAAAAAAAAAAAACACAATAATAGAACAATGTTTTTATATTATTAATAATAATTACATATTGATTACTGAAAGTATTGGTTTGTGATCGCTAAAGTAGGATATATAATTTTTACATTGAAGGGTTTCCGACTAAATTCACCCTCTATAGTTGTTTCATTACGTATAGTATTTATCGAAAGATCTGATGGCATGTTGAATATTGTTTTCGTAAATGTGCAGAACTCGTTTCCAATATTAGAGTTTAATTTTAAAGAAAAAAGTTACATTCAATCTGAAAATACCAGGTGATTTGAAACCGGATTCGTTTTGGATTTAACGCATTATCCAGTTTCCGAAAGTTTGTGTATCTTAAAAGTTTAATATTTCTGGCTATAAATTCCTTTTGCTTTCCAACGATATGCTATCCGTCCCCATTACGGACCTACAGCTGAAGATAACGTAAATTCCGTATCGCTTTCGCATGAAGGTTGTTCGTTGCAATTTTTTTTTGGAAAAACGCTAGTAAAAACGTTTTTAACGTCAATCATTATATAATTTATGTACAGGAAAGGTAAAGTCTTTTTTGTCACGCTAAGTATACCTTTAAAAGAACTGAAAAGAATTTTTCTTTCTCAAATTCTGCCAGTAGATTATAAATATTTCTGAATCAAATTCAGAGTCTTATAAACTTTTCCCATTACAACTAGCCACCAGTTTATGATTTAATCTAGTTATAACGTGTCGCAGATTATTAAATTGTTTATTTTATTTTGACATCCCCATTTGGTTTTGGTTTTTATAGTTCACTTTTATTGAAAATTACTAAAAATATAAATAATATTTTAAAAATAAGATATGGCGTTTCACTTTAATAAAAATAGAGGGAAGGTGTCTGGGGCTCTTTGTGTAGGGATCCAAAAATGCTAGCTATGCCACTCGGCCTCCGTCAACTATAACGTAGCTAGAAATTTTAATTACGATTTAAATTATTACTATTTATAAAATTGAGTAATCATATTGACTTTTAATTAATATTTATCCTTGCAACTTGCTAATAAAAGGTTATGAAAAGTATCATTTCAACTGCTTTACTCCTCGCTGAATTATTATTAAAAGTATTTGCTTCAGAATTTTTGTAAGACATTTATAATAAATCCAGAAACATGTGTAAGTTTACCTGAGTAACGTTACGGTTGCAGTCACAGTTTGTCCAAAAATCACTGCAGATGAATTTGACGACATCTTTGTAGCCCTGGGACTTATTTTTTCCTACAGCTTCCAAACAATCGACTTTCATATCTACTATCTGTAAGAATAAAATGGAAATCTATATCAATATTATATTATAATTTGTTACATATGTTTTTATATATATAATATAATAAATAAAAAAATATATTTTTCTGTTTATACTCCGGCACGACAACCAAGTCAGTAGAGTTTACAATAAATTGTCAATACAAATATTTATCGTATTTAGTAATCACCGCTTTGAATCCCGGTCCACTCAAGGAACGCGTGCTACACACTCTCGCTCCTGACCACTGTGCTACTTTAAGCCTGTGTATAATATCGGTGTAGATACTCCATAGAATTAAATCACTCAAAGAAAAACTATGGTAGTAGTGGGAAATGCATCATTTCATCTGTAGTTGTTGTTATTATTTGGTTTTTAGGAGCATTAGCAACTAAGGCCATATTGCTCCGGGATATGCGGTGGTCATTCCCTGACCTTTCCGCATCCTCCGTATTTGGTGGTGACGGGCTCGAACCCCGATCTAATCAAGAAGCGTGTGCTACGCACTGCTGCTCCTTCCCACCTGGCTACGGAGGCGCCTCATTTCATCTGTATCTCGTATTGTGCTCATCCTTCACAACGAGTTACCAAGTATTGCACTCCCTCTAATAAGTAACGCTTCATTAATAGAGAAGACTATTGTAGAGAAGCGCTATTTATTCCAGGTAGTGCAATGCTTGGTAACTCACTGTGAAGAATGAGTCCAATACGAGATACACGTGAAATGATGCTTTCCACAATACGATTGTAGTTTTTCTTTAAGAGTTGTCTGTGGTGTATCTGCACCGATATTATATAGATATAGAATTATAAACTCTTAAAATATTATGCCTAGTTGCATTTACTTTATTTAAATAATATAATATTATAGAACATATTGGGGCATGCAGTTCAATTATTTAATAAATTACGATACGGAGAGACGCATAAGCTCCGAATTTCTGTCTTTTACCAAGCAATTTAATGAATCCTAAACTTTATCAATTTTCGTTCGTAAAATCTCGAATTTGCAAATCTTTCCATTTTGTTTTCTACTTTAACACTCTGATACGGTAAATCCTTACATTTGTGAGTTCCTTTTGAATAAAGGTTGATGCAAGTGATTGGTAAAAACCAAAAACTCATAATACGTAAAGTCGTTTATTTAGGTATTTATTTTTGTTAAAAAGAGAGAATAATCCGTTCCCATCTTAACATCATGCGTGCACAAGTAGGCAAATTTAAAAAAAAAAAAAAATACTAATGTTAAAATTAACTGTACAGCATTTAACTGAAGAACTATGAGTAAGGTTCGGGTGAACTTGTAAGCAGAAAGGAAATGTTGGAATGAGGGAATATTTAGAAAAGTGTCATCAAGGAGGCACCGCTAAATTTGAAATAAATGGCATTTTCTAAATTATTTTGGTGCACATACTTTCTGCAGCACTCTTTGGGCTATACTAAGTATAGCCCAAAGAGTATAGCATACTAGACGAGCTCTTGAAGCGCGGCGTCACCTTCCAACGCCCACTTTAGCAGAAAGCAGAGGGTGAAAGCATGCAAACTAGAGGGGTACTTCAAAAGCCGCGTAGAACGAAGTAAAATGGCGTAAAACATCTGCCAACGCCTTCGGGCGCGTTTATCTAATATATCCCCTCCCCTTCCTTCATTTGTTGCTCTAGTCCCTATTGGTGACTGGCATATTCTCATTTTATATTCGAATTAGGTAATGTTTTGCAGCTAACGACGTTTACTATACTGAAGGCTATGTAAACTATATAAACGAAGAATAAATGTAAAGTAAATTTAACAGAATATCTCGTATATATCATGGCACGATTGAGGCGGAAATAAGTACGGCCTTGTTCAAAAATCAGCACATAATGAATAATTCTTTAATTAATGTACAAATTAGTGCATTTGCTTCAGTTCTGTACATAGCCAACTACATAATTAGTTATAAATTGGTGTCATTAAGTATATCTCATATTGTGAATACCTTCACAACGAGTTACCAACATCATGGCAGCTCGTTGTGACTTATTACAACTCGTTATAACGAGTTGCAATAAGCTACGTAATGGTGTCGTATGGGTGATGGTATTGGCTGAGAATAAGTAACAATTGCGTCTCCTATGGTGAAACTGTACTTATTCGAGGCAGTGCAATATCATGGCAACTCCTTGTGAAGGTATTCACAATGTGAGATATATTTTATGATGCCAATTTATAATTACTTATGCAGTTGGCTATGGGCGGAAATGATGCAAATGCATTAATTTGCACATTAGTTAAACTATTTACGTAACCTGAGGATTTATCCCTAAACTATACCATAACTCTTTAATATACCGATAATTTTAATTTTCCGATCTCGCACATCTCGATCTCCCCAAACATTTGATGAGTTATATGATATGTATGTGAGTGTGGATGTGTGCAAAGTTACTGTAATGCTGGAGCAGATTTCACACCTTTCAAATGATGTTTCTCAAAGGAGCATAAACAGGTGCACTCATGAAGTGCATGTTTCATAATAATAAATCTTCATTTATTATTACGAAGAGGCCACGTTGGTTGTTGCAAATCAAATTTCCCGTGTTTCAAACTACAAATAATGGTACAGATCACTGCTCCACATTAATTACTTATTACGCGAAGTTCGTTTTATATTTATTTGTATTTTAAAAGGCATTCCATTTTGTCGTTGTTGTTTGTTCCCTAGCTTTTGAGAATTCATGCAGCTACAATCGCACAAATTTTATAATTTTTATCAATGAATTTATAAATTAATTAAGGTATCTGAATGAGTTATAAGTCATGTTTCTCAATGAATATCACTAATTCGATCTGGACGGTAGAAGTAACGTTCATTTAACCTTCATTTCTACATGAATTCAATATGATATTAGTTACAAAAATTATTACCATGGATACTAGAATCATCCAATACTAAAATTTGGAACCTTATTAGAGCCTTAACCATAGATCCATATTTCTGCAGGGAAATAAGTATGTTGGTAGATCCAGATATTATAAATTTCAGGCAAGATTAATACAAATGAAAATAGGTATTATAATATGATATTTTAAATAAATAATTGTATACTGAAAGAAGCATATTTACATTGTGGAACTTTTTATTCAAGCAATGCAGATACTTTATTAGATGATCTTCTGTTAAAACTGCAATGAAAATAAAAAAGGTTCATTTCGGTTTTATGATTCTTCTTTAGCGAATCTAGAATGATGAAATTTTGAATTTATGATATTGAAAGATATAGCACTTACAAATTTATATAAGAATATTTGTTTTGTTTTGTTTTTGCTAAAAGTAAGGTTAAAGTTTGAAGAACGCTAGATTTAGTAATGGATAATTTAAGCGTGAGAATTAAGAATAGTAGCAAAGGGGTAAACAAGTAATTCAAATAATACGAGAGAGCAAACAGGGACAGCAGGACTAGGTAAAGGGGTGCCATTTGAGAACAGGTATGAAGGGGTTGCTTAAGGAAGAACAATAGGACCTGAAACGGGATTATACGAAGCGCCTCCTTTGATCTATGACACCGTTAGAACCAAAACAGGAAATGAGTGGACGTCCAGTGTTCTCCTCAAATAAACCGGCGTCAGGCTGAATGATATTTGTGTGTTCGGATACTCTTAGAGACAGAGGTGTGAAACGAAAATGAATGTTTTTGGATTGATTGCCAGTGGAAATGAAAGGGTCATGTTACCTGTGAGAAAATAATAAGAAAGTTCTAGAAAAGGGTTGGTTTGTTCGCTGGGGATGACAGCTTGGGAGAATTGTGTTAACAAATAGCAAGGAACAGAAATTTAAGCAGAAAAAGAAGATTGATTGGAGTCATTGGGGGAGGCGTGCCAAACTTGAAGGGAAGAGTGAAGTTCGGGAAGAAAAAAATTGAGAGAGGGAGCATTCTGTGTCTGACTTCTGTGTTGTGTGGTCAAAGGGGCTAAGCTCGTGAGTGCAGGTTGAAGTGGAGATAGGCGAGTTTGGTAATCTAGGCCCTTGTAAAGAGCATGAGCCAGGCATGTACTCCTGTGAATATATTGTCTACAAAAGAAGGTGAATCATGTCAAGAGTGCCCCAGTCGTGAGCCAAGCCTGTCAGCCTCGAAAGAAAACCGGAATGCCTCCAGCAGTGAACGCAAGTCTGTCAGCCTCAAAGGAAAACCGGAGAGCCCAGAACTGGAGTAAGTCTGTCATCCACGTAGGAAGCCTGATCTCAAGGAAATTGGAAGTAGCAGAGATGTCGGAATGTAAGTCTGTTCCTTGTTCCTTGCAAATTGATGTTAATAATTCGTATATTGAGTTGAAGTGAGAGGGAGAGATAGTGTAGTTTATTGTAGCATGGTTTACCTATGTATATGGCAATTGCGATGTTTGTATGTAATTATTTGTTTATTTTATGTAAATGCTGTATTTATGTAAATGTTGTTGTATGCACATTAAAGTTTTGTAATTTTTTGTAAATCAATGTGTGGCTTTAATATTCTGCTAACAACCGATTTACACATACCAGAAATTGAAATTTTCTGAAAAGTGTAGTCAGGTTTGCGTATGTGGGGGTGTTAAAGACGTCAGTAGGGTGTTCAGAGAATTGAAAATAATAAGAAAATAATACAAATAAAAATTATCTCCCCACACAATTGTCGATAAGCCATCCAAGATTAAAGTGGTTTTATAGTGCAGGAAGATAACTGGCGAGATGAGGCAGAATTAAAGCAGTTTAAAGTGTAGCAGAGCATTGAAGTATATATAGCAATAATTGGTTAAAATAACTAGAATTCAGTATACTCAGGTGCCGAAACTATAAAATTCAGCTGGCGAGCCAGAAAATTATTAGTGGATTATTAAGAAATGGTTAATTTTGAAATAAGGATTGAAGTATTGAATGTTTAAAATGTTTAAAAAATATCAAGTGGATTACTGACTAGTGAGTGTTGATTTAAAGTTGATTATTGATTTATGGTAATTTTTGATTTATTGAGGGTGCAATTTATCGAGGTTATAATTGATTAAACAGGTAGATCATTAATTGAATGTCAAGTATTAATTAATGAATTGTTTACTCGTGAAATTAGCTACTGACGTAGAGTTGAGAGGAAGAGCAGGTTTTAGACAAGATACTGATGGGGCAGTTCATAACTGGTGTAAAAGATAAATAGCGCAAGGAAGTCCTCGATATAGTCCATCTTCCTTGGTGCATGCGTTTGAATTGGCACTGAAAGAATGGTTAGACCAGTACTTCAGGAAAGAAGTGAGGAGGGACATATATCAAGTTTCACAAGCACCTCCTTGGATCTATGACACCGTTAGAACCAAAACAGGAAATGAGTGGACGTCCAGTGTTCACGTCAAAATAAAATGGTGTCAGACTGACTGATATTTGGGTATTCGGATACATTTAGGGGAAAATATGTGGAAAGAAAATTAGTGTTTTTGGAGGTTGCCAGTGGACATGAAAGGGTCATGCTGCCTGTGGGAACAAAATAAGAATGTTCTAGAAAAGAGTTGGTTTGTGTGCTGGGGAGACAGCTTGGGAGAATTGTGTTAGCAAATAGCAAGGAACGGAAATTTAAACAGAAAAAGAAGATTGGTTGGCATCCTTGGGGGAGGCGGGCCAAACTTGAAAGGAAGAGTGAAGTTCGAGAAGAAAAAAATTGAAAGAGGGAGCATTCTGTGTCTGACTTCTGTGTAGTGTGGTCAAAGTGGAGAAGGTGGTGATTGCGGGTTGAAGTACAGGTAGGCGAGTTTCGTAATGTAGGCCCTTGTAAAGAGAATGAACCACCTGTAAATACATCGTCTACACAAGAAGGTGTGTCATGTCAAGAGTGCCCCAGCCGTGAGCCCAAACCTGTCAGCCTCGAAAGAAAACCGGACTGTCCCCAGCAGTGAACGCATATCAGCCTCGAAGGAAAACCAGAGTCCAGAACTGGAGTAAGCCTGTCAGCCACGTAGGAAACCTGAACTCAAGGAAATCGGAAGTAGCCGAGATGTCAGAATGTAAGTCTGTTCCTTGTTTCTTTATTGAATCCTGAACTCAAGGACTCATAACCTAGCTCTGTAAGCCATTGAGCAATAGTCCTTGTAAAAGAAAGAAACATTCCTGTTGTTAATGATATGAATAAATGCAAGGGTGGTTCTGGTGTTTGAGAACAAGTGTGAAAGGATAGGTTAATCTATTTCATTAAATTAGGCCAAGTTCCAAATAAGGTAACATAGCAGCTGAGGTGCAAAGAGAATTAATTTTATTAATAGAAAAACCACAGGAGTAAAGAGGGGTGACTAAGGTGATAACTAGAGTGTCTAAGATATTAATTAAAGCAGCATGGGTGACATATAAGGAATGTTATTGAGATAAGAGAGTACCAGATGTAATACGTTTTGTGTATTAAAGGCTAGAAACAAAGATTCTAAAGGAGTAATAAGAGCTGACATAAATATTATTGATGTAAGAGAAAGACAGAAAAACAAACTGACAAGGTAAGAGAATGGTTGGGTAATCATTGTGGAGTCAATTTTATGTAAAATTCAACTGATACAAACTGATGTTAATAATTCGTATATTGAGAATAATTAAGGAGAGAGAGAGAGAGAGAGAGAGAGAGAGAGAGAGAGAGAGAGGGTAGTGCATTGAGGCATGGTTTACATATGTATATCGGAATTACGATCCTTGTATGTAATTATGTTTCTTTTATGTAAATGTTGTATTTATGTAAATCTGTTTTATAAATTAAAGGTTTGTAAATTTTAGTAAATCAATGTGTGGCTTTAATGTTCTACTAACAACCGCTTTATACACATTAGAAATGGGAATTTTCTGAAATTTGTAGTCAGGTTTGCGTATGTGGGGTGTTAAAGACGTCAGTAGGGTGTTCACAGAATTGCAAATTGCAAATATTTTAGTTAAGTTAATAAGAGAATTGCAAATAAATAACAATTCAACATCATAACCCCCACAACAATATCATAGAACATATTCAAATTAACAGATTCAACCGTTTAATTTCACAAATTCAAATGTTTAATTTTAACAAATTAAATTTGAACAAATTGAAATGCTGTAATTTAAATGATAATTGTAACAAAGATAAATTATAACCGTAAAATCCTATAGAAAACTTTTGTAGACTAAGAGGGAGGTTTTCTTATAACACTTAATTAGATTGAGATTAAAATTAATATGCCTGCATTTTCATGAATATAGTCGTGAAAAGAGCTCTCATGCTGTTTACAAGTCTGATAGAAATAATATTACTAATGGATTGAAGATACGGTGCTAGGAAGCCAAAATTTTCTTCCCCATCGAAAAAAAAAAAAAAAAAAAAAACAATGCCGCATGTGTTTCTCCTATTCTCTGCACTCTCAACTTCAATGCACATGGAGGCACTGGAATGACACAGCCTTATAATAATATATAATACATAAACCTTTATAATGACCAATTAGGTAAACAATATAAATTGAAATTTGAGTATTATAGAATTAATAATTAATGAGCGGTTATTATATAGTATGAGAAGTAGTTATTACGAATAAAATTTAAATATTTGTTTTGCTAAACTAAATCCAGGAAGGGAGATGGAAAACAAGTTTTAAGTTAAAAATAATAATTATTAAGATTGTATATTTAGTTGTAATGTAAATAAGGTTAAATTTGGAAGAAACACTGGATTTGGGAATGGGAAAGTTGTAGACGAATATAATAAATAGCGGCTAAATGGAAACAAGTAATTTCGAGAAATATATATATATATATATATATATATAGAGAGAGAGAGAGAGAGAGAGAGCAAACGAGGACAGCAGAACTAGGTGGAGGGTGCCATTTGAGAACAAGTGTGAAAGGGTTGCGGAGAGCCAGAACAATAGTACCGTGAAACGGGGGGAAATACGAAGCCTCTATTTTGATCTAAGCCACTGTTAGAAAGTAAACAGAAAAGTAGTGGACGTCCAGTGTTCGCACCAAAACAAAACGGTGTCAGGGTGACTGAATTTTGAATAAGTTGACCATATTTAGAGAGAAAGTTTGAACACGGAAATGTTTTGGAGATTACCGGCAAACATGAAAGGGTCATACTGCCGTGTGAAAAAGAAAAAAAAAAAGAAATTTCTAGAGAAGGGCTGGTTGGTGTGCTAGGGAGACAGCTGGGTGAGATGTTTTAGCAAATAAAAAGGAAAAATTAAGCAGAGTATGAGAATTGGTTACGAGTCCTTGGGGGAAGCTTTCCAAACTTGGGGGAAAAAGAAGAGTTCGGGGGGAGTAATAGAGCATGTGCCCACTCTGTATCTGACTTCTCTGTGGTCAACAGGAGAAGGTCGTGAATTTGCAGGTTGCAGTGGGAGTAGATTGCTTGGTGGTCGGAGTTCACAGCTCGTTGTAGCAAGATGAAGAAGAGAAATAAAAAACGTGAGAGAAAGGATAGTGAGGCGTAGAGTAACTACTGACTGAAAGTGATGATGGTTTCTGGAGGTATGGAAGATTGGAAACATGTGCATCGACAGTTGTGAAACTAAATGAGCCAAGAAGACTAAGAAAGCCTGGTCCGGCATCGGGAGGCAGTGATAATGGCCAGTTGTGTAGATAAGTGAGCCAAGACGACAAAGAGAGCCTGCACTTGTGTCTAGGGTCAGGCCCGTTGAGAAATGGCTAGTTGTGCAGATATATGAGCCAAAAGAGAAAGAAAGCCTGGTCTGGCATCAAAAGGCAGTGCGCCCAAGAAATGGAAGAAAGCCCGTCCGCCGCGAAGGAAGCCTGAACGCAAGGAAATCGTATGTTGCAGCTATTCCTGAACATAAGTCTCTTTTTTTTTTTTTTTTTTTCTCGAATCCTAAATTGAAGGACTCATAATCTAGCTCTGTAAGCAATTGAGTGACAGTCCTTTGAAAAAAGGAACGCTCCTGTTGTATTAGGCAAGTTAGTTTCTAAGGTTGAGACAATTTGTTATGAATGTCCATGATAATGAAATAACATAAGGGTGGGAAAGGAGATGAGGAAGATGATAACTAGAGAGAAAACCTGTAAAAGCAAGCTTATACAGCACTAGCCACAAAAATGTGAACACTTCCTATTTCACCTACCCATCCCCTCTAATAGTTTATCTAGTTCTTCCTTGAATTTATTCAAGCTACAATCTCTAAAATACCTGATGGAAGTTTGTTTAAACAATCAACCACCGTCTTGCTGAAGGCAAATTTCCGCACATCCGACCTGACCTGCAACCATTCTATCGCAATTTGAAATTATGCCCCCCCATCATGTGTGTAAAAAAAAATTCAAATTATTATTTTAGGGCTGCCCGTAATTAAATACATTAACCCGTATTTGTGTCTGTAAATTGCATATGTTCTATGGTCGATTTGCCTGTTTTTCTGGACGAAAACACCCCGGTTACTGGGGAAAAAAACCTTGCTATCTACGCCTGAGACCGACTAACTCAGCCACGGAGTGAAAAAAGCCCATTAAAGTTCCTCGCATCATCGACGGGATTCGAACCCAGGCCTTTTCCACCAGGTGTGGGGAGGACGGTGACGTTACCACTGTGCTATACGCGCAGCCATCATGTGTGTAGTCTGAGGAAAGATTCCACAGCACTGAGCTCACTAAATCCCTTAAAGGCCTTAAACCCCTCAATCAGCCCGCTTTTCGCCTAATCTCTAGAAGCAGCAATTTGCAAAATTACTGCCTCTGGAGATTAAGCGTCTGGAGCCTTTCCTGGTAAGAGCACCCTTTCCTCCGCTCACCAATCTTGTTACTCTTCTGTGTACCTGTTTCAATACATTCACGATCTTCCTAAAATGATACTTTTACACCCGCATGCAGTACTCAAAATGTATCCTAAACATTGCCTTATTCAATGAATATAATCACCTCAATTTCCCTAAATGCAAAATTCTGTGCATCATAAACAAACTAAAGATGTGTTCTAACTGCCTGCCTGCACCGTTCGAGAAAGACCTAAATTTCTGACTGCACAAAATCCCTCTTTCTCATTTTCACTACTCTGAAAGCAGTCCTACCAATTGGTACGTTAATCTGGGACTGCTGCTTTCCATATGACCTACAATACTTTACATTTTCCAATTTTAAACTTCAATTGCTACTTCACAGCTCATCTGCCTAATTTGTCTAGGTCTTGCTACATTGCAGATTATTGAGATTAAGTAATTAACTGAAAGTGTTCCGGCCTTAGTATTATCTGCAAACTTAGATATTAAGGCTGCTATTGCTTCATCAGTATCACTAACAACTGTTCCAGCAGGGAACCTGGGGGACTCCACTAACAAGCTTAGACCAAGAAGAGCAATGCCCACTGATAACCACTCTGTCTTCTACAATTTAATCATTCCTTTTCCATAGCAGCAACTTGCCCTTAATGCCACAATGCTCCAATTTGTACAACAGTTTTTTTTTTTTTTATATACATGAATATTATTATAAACCTTAAAAATCGTTGCCCCTACACAGCAGTTATCTAGTAGGGCATATACACTGTCGTACCATTAATGTCCGACACCCACCCCTCCATGGATGGAGAAACAGGTCCTGTGCATGCAACACGTCACAGAACCTGCTATAAATATGTAGCACTAGTCTTCGAACAGACAATTGCATAAGTGCGCAAGAAAGATGACACGTTCAACAGAATTACCTCAACAGTTCAGTATAATTGATCACCTCAACAAATGCTAGACGCCGATTAACACGGCGTAAGGAGCGCGAATCCTGGACTGTAGAGCAGTGGAAAACAGTCCTATGGACATATGAGTAGAGGTTCCCACTGTACCAGTCTGATGGCCATTCCTGTGTGTGGCGAATGCAAGGACAACCGTTCCTTCCTGATGGTATTCTCCCTACAGTTCAGTTTGGTGGAGGCAGTGCCATGTTATGGGTCTCCTTTCATGGTTTGGCTTGGGCTCATTTGTCGCTATCGACAAAACCATTAATGCTGTGCATTACCAGGACAGCCTGCACAATTATGCACTTCCAAAATTATGCCAATTCTTCGGAGAAGGTCCATACCTGTATCAGCAAGACAGCGTGCCATGCCATACTGCTCAGGTCGTAAGAGAGTGGAGTTTGAGGACATGGGTGTGCAAATGTTGGATTGGCCAGCCCAGAGTTCTGATCTGAACCAAGAGGCGGACTGGCTATGAGCCTTACTGGTTTCGCTTTCATAGTTTAGTTTGGGCCCATTTGTCGTTATCAACAAAACGGTTAATAAGCACAGCCTGGACAATTATGTATTTCGAACATTATGGGAATACTTCAGAGAAGACCCATACCTGTATGAACAAGTCATCGGGCTATGCCATACTGATCAGATCCTAACAGAGTGGTTTGAGACATGGGTGTGAAAAGGTTGGATTGGACATCCCAGAGTATTGATCTGAACGCAGAGGCGGACTGGCCTCTGGGGAAACACCAGGGACCGGACCCGATGGAGGCCAGTGTGATTTTGTCCATACACTCTAGTATGAGGAAGCTACAAATTTTCCCTTGTAAGAATTTTTGACCCAGTTCGCCTCTGTCTGAACCTTATCGAGCAACTTTGGAATGTATTGGATCGTCGGGATCGCCCAAAAAAACAAGGAGAGGTTGTGGCTGCGTTAAAGGCCGAGTGGAGAACATATTACCTAACACTATAAAAAGCTGGTTGAGAGTATGCTACGAAGATTCAAGGCCGTCATAAAAGCAAACTGTTTCAGTACAAAAGATTAAAAGGCAAAATAAAAGCTCTTTTTTTGTCTAAAGGCAGGTATCCTGACATTAATGGTAGGACAGTGTATATTCTAAATCATTGTCTTGTTAATTGCCTTGTACGTTGAATTATATTCTCCCTATCATTCACTGGGTTGTTCGCCTTGTGAGTATTCTTTTGCAAGGCTTGAACAGCTTGTACTATTGTACTATGGAAGGAGTACTTTTAGGACTTTTTTTTTAGGACTGTTAAAAAAGAAACAATTATATGTAATTGTTTCTTTTTTAACAGATTTATCCTTATTGGTTTAAATCTGTTACAGTCATACGTATATTTAACTGTGGAGACCATTTTTTTTTTTATTCACACTCGATAAACTTTATTAGTCCAATTTACCGATTAATCTTTTGTGTTTATGGCTTTATGGATTTAGAAAGGAGGCAGTCCCCGATATGGCCAGTCGACTCAATGGTCTCCAGACTCTGTGCATGCCTTACTCCCTCGCCAACGGATTTCGTGATCTCCAGTCGCAACTGTTTTCTGCTCAGTATAAACTTCATTTAACTTAAGCTATAATTTAACAAAAAAAGTAACCAGTTATTTATATAGGGACTTAGATATTGCGGCTTTATTTTTTAAGAAATAACTGATTTTCAGTTTTTTTTTTAATTTGCTTTTCTTTCTCTTTGTCAAGTTCTTGTAACAGGAATTACATCTTCCAAAAATGTACAAGAAGGCTCACGCTTCCAAAAGATTCCTTTTTCATTTGCATGAAGCAGGAATCTTTGTAAAACATTTTTTATCGTGTCCCGAAAAGTTAATAATAGTAAGAAGGATATTAAAATATCTAAATAAATTGCAGGATTTTTAAATTATTCTTGAAGACATTTAAATAATTGAAAGCAAAATTAAGGTTCCAACGAAATTTATAACAAATTAAGAAATTCTGAATAAATGCCCAAACTCAACTGATTTAAAATTCATGTGGCCAAATATGAGCTATCAGGGATCGTGATGTGCAGGTGCTATGATAAATTCTGAAAAATTAATGAAACGACGAACAATTGATTGACGAACAGGGAGGGCTTGCTGTACTACTGACAACTTGATCACGTTTCTTACATCTCGATTCTTGGATTTTATTGTAATCTCATTTTACTTTGACTTATGATTTCTGTAGGATATATATAAAACTTTTCCATTATTTATATTAAGATTACTCCTAAATATTTGAAAGTGAAACTGTTTATTATATTTATGTAATTTTATATATTACTCACAACATCTAGCGCAATCCGTCAATTTATCAGCTGTGTGTATATCACCAAGTGCCAAACTGAAGAGGACTGAAAATGAAAGTAATTTCAACATCTTCGCTTAGGATGTCGGGAATCTTTCTCTCAATATGGTTGCTTCTTTAGAGAAATGAAAGACTTCTGGACTAATAAACAGCCTGCTTTAATTCTGAAAAACAAAATGAAAATTACGGTAACTTGAGGTTCAATCATTTTTTAAAAATATTTCATACATAGCAAAGACTATTCTTTAGAATAACACTGTACCTTAAGCATATAAAGTTTTAATATATCCTGTTTCCAGAGTACGTGTGGGTTCCATAGATAATCAGTCTATCCCAACGGTAGTTGTATTGATTTTTATGTGAAGATTCGGTTTTTATTTTGTACTGAGGTCACTAAGGTTATAGTACTTCGTGGCTTTAGCTGTCCTGGCAGCACGAGTTATAAATAATCCAGCCTGCGATGACGCTAATCGTAAAATGGCTAGTTGAGCTTAACCAACATAATTTTTACCTCCAGCAAATCGATGGTTGTTTCTGGTCAGGTTTTATAAGTGTGAATACGCTATCTATTTTGGGCTTAAAATAAACCCTGGAAAATCCAAATCTATCATCTTCTCCCCTAGACCAGAAGCAGACCTCAATCCAGCAGCTTCTCTGCAGCCCTCTATTTCTGGCATGTTCTTGTCGTCACTCATTCCGTAAAATTCTTAGGAGTGGGAATGGATGAAACCTAACATAAAAGGAACAAATCCAGCAGCTGCGTTCAAGAGCATTACGGGCTTTCTGGGGTATGAAACTTGATCTCTGGAGAGCGCACAACAAGGAAACAGTCAGAAAATTTCTCCTCTACTATTTTAATTCTGTCATCAGTTATGGTATTGAAGTTTGGTCGACTGCTTCTCTGTCCAGGCTGAATACGTTCTGGGGTCTGCAATTCTGGGTCCTAAAGTGGGCCAACAATTGGGCTCACCCACCCTTTACAACATCAAATTCACAGCTCTGCATAAATATCAGATGCACCCCAGTCCAGCACCTGGCATATGCGAGGAAGCTCACAATGGCGCTTAATCTGTGCTCCGCTGCTCTCGACTTCGTTAATATCTGGGAAATCGTAGGCTGGTAGAGCCGTCAGAAACCGTACAGTGCTATGTTCTAACCTGCAGAAGCTCTCGACCTTCAAGCTGCACTTTCCGAACAGCATCATCGGCGCGCTGAACTCCGCAAACATATGTGGTCCAGAGATTCTGCCTACATAAGAGAAAAATGCAAATCCATATTCAAGTGCATTCAGTATTCTTGAATTCTTGAAATTCTCAGCGGAATAACTCCCAGTGAAAGTTTCGGGACTGTCTCAGTGTGTTGCAGCTTGTATATAATAACTGTAAAATCTATATAATGCAATATAATCTTGTGTAAAACGAAATTTTTAGAGATCTTCAAGTACCGTGTTAATAGACTAGTAAAGGACAGCGAAAGCTTAAAAAGCGGTACTCACCTTGAATCAATCTGCAATGGCTTACTTAGGCAGCGTGGTTAATATTTAGGTTGAATTGTTAAATTGAATAAAATTAAAAGGGAGGAAGTAGGTAAGTATTGACTGAGTTAAAATAGACACAAGGAGACAGAAGCGTACACGTCTAATCCTTGGTTGTCATTGAAGTAAAGAAGCAAACGAATAATTGAAAACTGAATATAGTGAAGCCAATAGTCGTTACGAGAACTTTCGTTAGTTAAAACGTCTTCAGTTGGCAATGTGTGTGTGTGGAGAGAACGCGCATGGTATTTAAGAATAAAAAATTATACTCTCGTGATGCCTTTTTTGACATGTGGGAACTTTAATCGCGGGAGGTTCCAAATTGGGGAAAGATTGAAGGGGAGTTTGGAATTTAGAATTTTGAGGTTAGAGTGGTGCCGGTACCATTCAATAGCTAGGGCTTCATATTGAAGCATTCTGTAGCTGGATTTTAGTTTAATGACGGAAATGGCAGAGTCAATGAGGGGGTTGTGGTTGTGAGTCTGGGCATGAATTGTAAGTTCTGTAACAGATTGGTTAGACATATGGTTAGACATTGGTTAGACTATGAAAATGATAGTATGCACGGGTGGTGGATGTTTTTGGTGAACCAAATTTGGTACTGGTACTTCCGATGTAACAAGTGTTACAGTTTGGTTGACAATTAATGAGGTATATTATGTTATTGAGGTCGTTTGTAGGATATTTGTGTGTGTCTTTATAGGTGCTGAAGAAGGATCCTAATTTGTTGTAGGTGGAAAAAACAAGAGAGATATCAGTGTCGTTAAATAAGCGGCGGAACTGCCCTGCTAGTTCATAGTGATAAGGGAGGACTATGCGGATGTTTGTTTTATTTTTGTCTTTGGTTGGGTTGTTAGATTTAATTTTATTTTTAGTGATGTAGATTGTGTTTAAAATAATTATTTGAAACACAATCCAGAGGGAGTAACCTCTGGATTTATATCCAGAGGATACCCCCATCAACTTATTTGAAACACAATCTCCATCGCTAAAAATAAAATTAAATCTAACAACCCAACCAAAGACAAAAATAAAACAAACATCCGCATAGTCCTCCCTTATCACTATGAACTAGCAGGGCAGGTCCGCCGCTTATGTAACGACACTGATATCTCCCTTGTTTTTTCCACCTACAACAAATTAGGATCCTTCTTCAGCACCTATAAAGACACACACAAATATCCTACAAACGACCTCAATAACA
Organism: Mastigoproctus giganteus; assembly: GCF_048544385.1. Taxonomy (NCBI): domain Eukaryota; kingdom Metazoa; phylum Arthropoda; class Arachnida; order Uropygi; family Thelyphonidae; genus Mastigoproctus; species Mastigoproctus giganteus. The sequence continues at coordinate 180,891,877 of NC_143576.1, forward strand.
TAATATACCTCATTAATTGTCAACCAAACTGTAACACTTGTTACATCGGAAGTACCACTACCAAATTTGGCTCACCAAAAACATCCACCACCCGTGCATACTATCATTTCCATAGTCTCATGTCTAACCAATCTGTTACAGAACTTACAATTCATGCCCAGACTCACAACCACAACCCCCTCATTGACTCTGCCATTTCCGTCATTAAACTAAAATCCAGCTACAGAATGCTTCAATATGAAGCCCTAGCTATTGAATGGTACCGGCACCACTCTAACGTCAAAATTCTAAATTCCAAACTCCCCTTCAATCTTTCCCCAATTTGGAACCTCTCGCGATTAAAGTTCCCACATGTCAAAAAAGGCATCACGAGAGTATAATTTTTTATTCTTAAATACCATGCGCGTTCTCTCCACACACACACATTGCCAACTGAAGACGTTTTAACTAACGAAATTCCTCGGTAACGACTATTGGCTTCACTATATTCACCTATTTAGTTTTCAATTATTCGTTTGCTTCTTTACTTCAATGACAACCAAGGATTAGACGTGTACGCTTCTGTCTCCTTGTGCCTATTTTAACTCAGTCAATACTTACCTGCTTCCTCCCTTTAATTTTATTCAATTTAACAATTCAACCTAAATATTAACCACGCTGCCTAAGTAAGCCATCGAAGATTAATTCAAGGTGAGTACCGCTTTTTAAGCTTTCGCTATCATTTACTAAGCTTGTATAATCAATCTATTATAATAACTGTAAAATCTCTTTAATCCAATATTAGCTGTATATATTGCACTGTCTATGTATTTTATGTATTTGCTGTGGACTCACGTAGTTTTTATATACTGAATGTAATGTGTCCAGTTAATTGTAAGATTCCTCTGGTTACCTGTAGCGGGAATCGTGTCCTAAATTTCTATTAATAAAGAATTTCATTATTATTATTATTATTATTATTATTATATAGAGAATAGAGAATGTAAAATAATTTAAAATCAATCATAAAACTTCCTATCATGTCTCAGTGTTAAGATATACACAGATAACTGGATTCTGTACAAAGATATCATTACTGTTTGAAATACAATTTTTAAACTTATTAACTTTTGGTTGGTTTTGTTTATTGGGCTAAAAGTTAAACAAGTACAATATTACTGTTCTTGCAATATAGTATATTTTCACTTTGATGCACTTTTCCAGACAACTCAGTATTTTTATCAATTTTATTACATCATTCAACTGTTCCATATACAGTATAGCGTACGATAAACTACGCTACAAGAATTCCCCTTCTGTTCAAATTTACCAATTGCTTTTACTGTTTTTAGGTTAATGCATTGTTAAAATGGAAAAGACAAAACACAGAATTTGTGTCAATCACCCAGACAACGTCTGCTATGTTTGTGGACACTTAAACACAAAAACTCAGAGAAAGAAAATATACAATGTCACAAAAGTTGCATATCCATTGTACTTCGGCTGCAAGGTCGGTGACCAAGAAAATAATTGGGCTCCACATATCTGTTGTATTACTTGTACAACGAACATAATGCTGTGGTTATAAGGAAAGCTGAGAGCATTATGTTTTGCTGCCCCTATGGTGTGGTCCGCGCCCAAGAATCATCTCGACGACTGCTATTTCAAATGCATGACAAAAATATAAGCTGTTTCCAAAAATAGCAAGCACTGCTCAAATATCCAAATATCCCATCAGCAAATAGGCCAGCGCCACACGGTACAGAACTGCCAGTACCTTTGCCACCAAAATCTTCAGTGATTGGAAGTAGTGATGAAAGTACAGAACACCCCCCTTTGTAAGGCTCTCTATTATCCGTAGCCAAACTACAAATTGTGCCTCCCCGCACGAGATTGTCGAACATTCCCTGCCCTTACTAGTTAAAAATCTTACAATAGTAGCCGGGGCCCTCCCACGGTCTCTTAAGCCTCTTCATCATGGCGAACTTGGCAGTACGGTAGTTTCGCCACTGTGTTATTATGTGAAACTTCCTTAACAGATACCTGTGTAAAAGGAACACTTTTTGTGGACTGACAAACTTGGGTCCCAGCCAGAAATATTATACTTTGTTTTAACTTAAGTTGACCCTACTGAGAAAGATGCTGAGTCTCCTCGCAAAATGTATTAATACGCCTATTTCCATCTACACTAATAATGTGATGCAAGAAAGCAAGTGTATGAGCTTATACAGCATCAGCCAAAAAAATCACACCATTCCCTCCAAATGCCTGTCCAGTTCCTCCTTAAATTTATTTAACCTATCAACTTCCACAACGACAGATGGAAGTTTGTTCCAGCAATTAAACACCCGCTGGCTAAAGGAAACTTTCCGCACATCTATTCTACAGTTATTAGTGGAGTCCAACAGGATTCGGTGTTTGGTCCTCTGTTGTTTTGTATATTTATCAATGATACTGATGAAGGTATATCAGGCTTAATGTCGAAGTTTGCAGATGATACAAAGGTTGGCGGGGTTGTTAATGACAGTAATTGACAGTGATGGCAGTGTGCTACTGCAACAGGATCTAGATAATTTGGGCAGATTGACTAAGAAGTGGCAACTGAAGTTTAACCTTGACAAATGTAAAGTACTGCATATAGGTAGAAGAAACCCCAGAGAAACGTACCAACTGTGTGGTACTACACTTAAGGTGGTAGAAAATGAAAAATACATGGGAGTAATTGTGCAGTCAGATATGAAGTTTTCTGAGCAATGCAGACAGGCTGCCAGGGCAGGTCATGGGGTTTTGTCAATGATATATAGGAATTTTGCTAGCAGGGAAAAGGAGGTAATTGTCCCTCTATATAAGGCAATGGTCAGGCCACGCCTTGAGTACTGCGTACAGGTCTGGAGGCCTCATTTTAGGAAGGATGTAGATTTGCTTGAGCGTGTACAGAGAAGGGCAACAAGATTGGTGTGGGGAATGAAGGGATCCTCTTACCAAGAGAGGCTTAAGTTCTGCAAATTGCCGTGGCTGGAGACTAGGCACCTGCGCGGTGATCTGATTGAGGTATATAAGGCCTTGAATGGATTGATCACGCTGAATTCTGATAGAATCCTTCCACTTGTTCAGATTACGAACCTAAGGGGGCACAAATTCAAATTAAGAAAAGACAGATGTAGAATACATGTGCCGAAATTTGCCTTTAGCCAGCGGGTGGTTAATTGCTGGAACAAACTTCCATCTGTCGTTGTGGAAGTTGATGGGTTAAATAAATTTAAGGAGGAACCGGACAGGCATTTGGAGGGAATGGTGTGATTTTTTTGGCTGATGCTGCATACGCTCATACACTTGCTTTCTTGCATCACATGCCACTACTACTACTGCACCATATCACCATCTGGTTTTGTTCCAATAAAATAAAAATATAAACTTAAAGATATGTATCAATATTTCTAACTGATTCATTTATTCCTATATGTATTCATAATATTTTGCCGAACACTACTCTGGAACGGTTTCCAAAGTTTATTTCTGAGAAACAGAGATTTTTTAGATTGCAATGTTGGCGGTAAAACTTCACATGTTGTCATCCATATTAAAAACATGCTCTATCTCGGACACTAAGAAAAAGCAATCGGTCGCCAGAGTTTACAATATTTATCGTCCCCAAAAACTTCTAATAATAATAAAAAAAAAAAAAAAAAAAAAAAAAAAGACCTTGTTCTGTTAATTTAGAGGTTTTTCCGCTTGAACTTTTCCTATTTTTTCCCACGTGAACAGAAGGCTACAGCCCAATACCGGGTTCCTGTTTATCATAGAGACTTGCTTCAACCATCATTTTGCTACTTTTTAGGAGAATACTAACGGCGACCCGATTACTGGAAACCCCTGTTTTCCGTTTTTCGAAAATCATGTCCACTGCAGACTATACTATCATTGATGAATGCCAGGACTTTACTCCTGAAACTATCCAAACTCTAGGCCTACGGGGTGATACTGAGGCCTCCAGGCCTACTCCAGCGTCCAAGAAGCGTAATAAAAAATCATTTCCGAAATCAGAAATGGAAACCAGATCCCAAAGTGAACGAAAGGAACTACAAGACCGATCTTCCCAGCAAGGAGAAAATGATGATGAAGAGACACCACTGGATCCCACTCTGCCTGAGGGTCCCGTTTTAGAGCAGGTTCTCTACCTGAGAACTGCACTAGAAACTTTAATGAAGACAACCAACAGCAGAGTCAGTACAGCTCTGCGCGCAGACATAGTTTCCCTATGGACGAAGTTGGAAACCATTTTACTTACAACGCACCTCGAACGCGAGAAAGCAGTGGCTAAACTCGAGGCATATCTTGACGGTAGGGATAGTCAAATGCAACAGCGCGCCCCTAATTATGCAGACACGCTGAGGATTCCCAGTAATGCTGAACAAACAACTGAATCAGAAAACTCAACCAAAAGGAAAACTCTCCTACAAAAACCACATCTGGTAATTGTTAGATCTACTTCCACAGAAGATCATCACACAAGTGAGGAAGTAAAAAATATAGTGGTCGCAAATTTAGCAGAAGACCTGAAAATGGCAAAAATTAAATCTGTGCGTAAGACACGTAATATTGGTGTCATCATTGAAACTGAGACGAAAGAAGAAGCTAACAAAATCATTAGTAACCCCAAAATACAAACACTTGGCCTACAGGCTGCACCCCCGAAAAGAAAGGGGCCCAGCATAATAATTTATGATACCGAAAAGGACCTAACCCCAGCAACGCTCCAGGATGAACTATACAGAAGAAACCTCCAGCAGGACCACCCAGATGTTGAACCAAATGACCTCGTTTTCCCGAAATTCCAAAAAAATGCCAGAGTGGGAAATTCTACCAACTGGGTAGTGGAGCTTTCCCCCGCAGCCTGGAGAACAATAAGTCAACAAAATAGAGTGTTCATAAATTGGGGCAGTCACCGCTTCAAGGAGCATGTGGCTGTCCCCAAATGCTACAAGTGTTGTCGTTTTGGACACACGACACACACGTGTACCCAAGCTCAACCCACATGTGGACACTGTGCTGAGAGAGGCCACGACTTTAACTCGTGCACTAAAAAAGAAGACCCACCCACTTGCGCAAACTGCAAATCAATGAAAATGCAGGCAGATCATTCCATCCGGGACAATAAATGCCCTGTCTACACAAAAGCTAAGAGCACATGCCAACTAAGGCTCGATTATGGGGACTTACCTTAAACCATTTAATACTACCACTGTAAAATTTGCACAAATTAATGCCCAGCGAGCTAAAGCAGTTGCAGCGCAGTTGAGGAAAAAGGCAGATGAGGAGAACCTCGATATCCTCTTTCTTCAAGAGCCATATTCGCATAGTAAGGCAGTCAGAGGGTATCCGTTGGCTTATAAGATCGTTCAAGTGGACGGGGAGACCCCATGGGCGGCTATTCTGGTCAGAAACTCTGATCTCACTGTTACCAAAATACCACATTACTGCCTTCCCTGGGCAGCCTGTGCCCATATCATCACCCCTTTGGGGGAATTTTACGCAGTTTCTCTCTACTCTCGGCCGGGGGAGGATATTCTCCTGATTATTAGATACTTACAAAGCATCTCTCTGGAATTCCCAAATGCAAAAATCATCGTTGCCGCCGACGTAAACTGCAGGTCGCCAGCGTGGTTCAGTGAAACTCAAGATAGACGAGGCACAAACAACGGACAAAGACTGGAAGAATATCTTTCAAACAGTTCTTTCTCAATTCTCAACCAACCAAATAACCTACCGACCTTCTCTAGTACAATGTGGGAAGCCACAATTGATATCACCCTGGCCACAAGATCCGTTGCACAACACCTTTCATCCTGGACAGTTAGAGAAAGCTGGACCACTTCGGACCACCGTGTAATAACTTTCCAACTACACCGATCAGTAAGCCGACAACCAATTATGAGGCAAACTCTACATAGATTTGCAATTGACAAGGCAAACTGGCAGGAATTTAAGGATTCACTGATCATGGCCGCCCACTCTCTCAGCACAGTTGGACTGAACCCAGACCAGCACCAAAAGGCAATTGTAAGCCTAGTCACTGACAGCTCAATTAACTCTATTAAACGGAAGAAACCTTCTCTTGGAGCCGTACCTTGGTGGTGCCCAGAGCTCCAACAACTGCGACGGGAGGTTTACACCCGACGGAAAAATTTTCAACGCGCAAGACGGACATGGCCAGAAGCGGAAGTAGAGTATCTCAAGCAGCAGTACCGAACGGCAAGAAACGAATACACAGCCCTGATTAAACAAAGGAAAAAGCGCTCCTGGGAGCACCTAGTCTCCACAGTTGGAAATTCTGCTCCATGGGGAGTGGTTTACAGAGTAATCACAAACAAACTCCCCAGGGGAGAAGTCATCCCAGCCACCAAGACGCCACAAGGCACTTATACAAAGACATGGTCCGAATCTATAAATAACATCCTTGACGCCATGTTCCATCAACACATGCCACCAAGTACCCCAGAGCAAATACTACTATGTGAGGAAAACAGCACATACACCACGGCCCAAGTGGAAGACAGCTTCACCAAGGAAGAACTGGACTCCGCTGCAGCAAAAATAAAAAACAAGAAATCTCCAGGAGAAGATATGCTGGAGCCTGAGATCGTAAAGAAGGCTGTTGAAACCATCCCAAATGAGATCCTAAACCTCTTCAACCATTGCCTTGAAGCAGGCCATTTCCCAGTAGTATGGAGATCTGCAAAATTAAGGCTTATTCTCAAGAATCCGACAAAACCACAAGACCTTCCGGAGTCATACCGGCCCATCGCTCTTCTATCCATACTAAGCAAACTCCTAGAACATCTTCTAAGCAACAGAATAGAAATTCATTACTCCAAGGCTGGCCTTCACTCTGACAACCAATACGGCTTTAGAAGGGGATACTCCACGGTGGACGCCTTAGAGAATATCGTCAAAGCAGCTACCACTACCAGCCATAAATACTTCCTTGTCATTTCAGTGGATTTTGCCGGGGCGTTTGACTCCCTCTGGTGGCCAAGCGTCCTTGGCAGACTCCGGAAAGCAAAACTACCAGCTAATTTGTACAATTGTATAAAAACCTATCTTGCAAACAGAACAGTAACCGTCAGTGCTCCGTACTGTTCAGTCACACGACCAGTCTATAGAGGATGCCCACAAGGCTCAGTACTTGGCCCACTTCTCTGGAACGTGGTGCTCGACAGCTTTCTAAACCTCGACCTTGGTAATGTGCGATCGCAGGCCTATGCGGATGACCTGATCCTGATGCTGGCGGCAGACTCAAGAACTCAACTAGAGATCTCTGCAAACCGTGCTATAAATATCCTACAAGACTGGGCCACCCAAAACCACTTAAAGATATCCCCAATAAAAACCTGCTCCATCCTACTTAAAGGTTCTCTCAATATCAGAAGGCCTCCCCAGATAAAGATTCAGGAAACAACAATTAAGCTTTCCACTGAACTTAAATATCTTGGTATTCTGCTTGATAGAAATCTGTCATTCACACCCCATCTTACTTACCTCAGAAGCAAAATCAAAAAATACTCCGCACTAATAGCTAGAGTCACTCGTCGCGACTGGGGACTTAAGAAGAGGACCCTAGCCCTCTTCTATAAGGCAGTCTTCTTACCAGCAATAACATACGCATCAGGAGTCTGGTTCCACAAGGCGGTAACAGCAGTTAACAAAAGGAAGCTAGAGACCATTCAACGTTCAGTCCTACTAACAATCTCGAGAGCCTGCTGTACTGTAAGCACCCACGCCCTCCAGGTCCTCTTGGGCGCTCTCCCCCTGGACCTGGAGATCGTCCGCTGTGGGTTGCTTTATCAACTATCCAAAGGCAAATCAATCACCTGCCTAGACTACACAACTGATCCGGCGAACGATCGTAAACTAGAGAAAAAACGCCTTCTCACCCACCTACAGCAGGCCTGGCAAACCCGCTGGACGACTTCGACAAAAGGGGAAGTCACCCGAAGATTCATACCGGATAATCAACTAGTGTTTCCCCAAAGCCCAAACTGGTTTTCACCGGGTCTGCTGACATCTTACCTGCTCACGGGACATGGCGCAATAAGAGCAAAACTCTCCAGTTTCGGATTGAGTGACACCCCTCTCTGCCATTGTGGACAGCCAGAGACGTGGGAGCACCTCATGCACCACTGCCAACTATATGAAGACCTCCGCTGCCTCTTAATAACTAGAATACGTTTCTCACCAATAAACCAAGAACAATATCTCCTGGAGAGCGAGGACAACTATAAAGCCTTAACGCAGTTTGCGCAGGATCTTTTTACTAGAAGAAGAACATACCCACAACCTTAGCAGGAATTTTCCCACAAACTAACCACTCATCATCCATAATAAAGATCCTTAGATGTGTCAACCAAACAAAAACCTAACAGCTACAATCTGAAAAACTAATCATTAACTTAACCTGGATCTGACCACTGGCTTAAACTGGAGTCATTATCTGGATTTGACCACACACACGGACGGAACAACATGTCCCAGGAATGGCGTACGAAGACCTGACAAAGACATTATGCAGTTTGCTGCCGAAACATCATTAGGCGATCTGAACCGGGTACCCTCACTCGGTTCACTTTCTTTCCCTTCCCTTGGCAGGGGATGGTTACTCTGTACCCTCCCCCCTGCCATCCCCTATCTTCACCTGGTGAGGCATGGGCCTGCCCCACCGACTTTTGGGGTTATCTTCACTATTGACTCCATATTTCTGTCTTTCACCCCCCAGTCTTCAGTCTCCCTTCCCTCTCTAGCTATCTTGCGACTAGCGTTTGACCCTTGCCAAAACTACACAAGCCCCACACAAAAATTTAAAAAAAAAAAAAAATAATAATAATAATAATAATAATAATAAAAAATAAACTATAACCCGTATAACTTATATCTCTTTCGGTCTGACCCAATTTCTAGCGTTTCTCCTCCCCCCTCCACTTTTTTTTTTTTTTTTTTTTTTTTTTTTTTTTTAGGTCCTAGCCACTGAAATCTCAGGAAATTAGGTGGCAGGACCTGCCAGAGTAAATAGTAAATTTCTAAAATACTGGTGTACCTGGTCTGCCTCCACGAGGTATAGTGTGGGCAACGGTGGGTCTCATTTGAGACCCAACGGCTAAAAGACCAGATGAACAACGGTACAAAACATTACACACTACAATATCCATACACTTTTAAACCTCTGGCCTCTACAGTGTTCTGTATCACACCACAATGTATATTACGCGGAGATGGGGGAAACCCCTGGTGCCGTTAGACCCTAAAAACACTATACACTATACACTATATAACCGAGGGAAATATGGTAATAGGGTAAAAAACTACTATATTAGGGTTACCCGTAAATGATTACATTAACCCGTATTGGTGTCTGTAAATTGCGTGTGTTCTCTGGTCGATTTGCCTATTTTGCTGGACGAAAAAAACCCAGTTTCTGAGGAAAAAAAACCTTGTTATCTAAGCCTGAGACCGACTAACTCAGCCACGGAGTGAAAAAATCCCACTAAAGTTCCTCGCGTCATCGACGGGATTCGAACCCGGGCCTTTTCCACCCGGTGTGGGGAGGACGGTGACGATACCACTGTGCTACACACGGAGACTTGGTAATAGGGTGTCAGAAAAAGTACGCCTCCGAACCACCTGCTGAAGGAGTGGGAAAACAGGTGGGCCGTTACCACTAAAGGAGAGATCACCCGCAAGTTTTTTTTTTTCACAGAGAGAGTATACCCGAAATTACCATCACTGTTCTTCCCTTGACTTCATACAACGTAATTAATAACAGGGCATAGCCCCTTCAATGCTAAGCTCGCTGGCTTCAGACTCACAGAAAACCCACATTCTATTTGTGAAGAGATAGAAGACTGGAACCATCTTATGTTTGACTGTCCCATCTACGAAGACTTAAGATATTCTAATTAGAAAAGTGAGATATCTTCCAAGAGGCCAAGAATTTCTCCTCCTTGAAACGGAAGAAGATTATAAAACACTATCACGATTCGCCCAGGACCTCTTCTCGAGAAGAAGGGCGCAGATTGCCATACACTGAGGAAAAGAGAATATGCCACCCGAGTATGGCCAAAGACAAAGCATATCACCAACCAGGACTTCTCCTCCTTGAAACGGAAAAATATTATAACAGAAAACTTGATGACCGGCTGAAAGCGCAACCTCAACAAACTGAATTGCAAGGACGGGACTTGTCCCAAGAATGACCCACAACCCTAGAAGTTAATGTCTCTTTAGAAGAACTAGAACTTAAATAGAAGACCTACCATGGACTTGACTCTACTAGACTTGACCTCATTGCAGCTCTGTTGCCAACGCCACATGTGGACATGTGTTTATGCAAGGGGCGGCTTTTAGAACGTCAGTTCAACTCCGCCTCTTATCTCTGTAAAGAACAGTATAACTACAAATGAGCCAGATATGTGTGTGACATAGGTTTGTGTGTATTATATGTGTGTTCTGTTGTTATAATTTGGCCACTTGGCTACCCAGAAGCATCAGTCACCTGGACAGATGATTCTGGGTACTTGTCCATACCACGGGAAGGTGGGCCAGTTCCAGTAGGTGGGACACCTATGGTCTCGGAGTGTGAGACAACAAAAGAAAAGAAAAAAAAAAAGGAAAGAAAAGAATAAAAATAATTAACTAAGATAACAAAACAAAAAAATAAATAAAAATAATAATAAATAAATAAAAATAAATAAATATATATACATTTACATTTAGTATTAGTATTAGTATTAGTATTAGTAACGGCCGCATGGTGCAAGAAAGCCTATGGCTTATGCTGCACCAGCCAAAAAAAAATAAAATAAAATAAAAAAAAAATAAAAAAAAAAATAAATCCGAACAAAACAATGATAAAAACAAAAAAATAAATAATTAAATAATAATAATTAATAAAATAAAAAATAAATAAAAAGGAAATTAAACCTATCATCCTATGTGCTTCCCTTACCCGAAAGTACTATCCAGATGACCTTTGAATTTCCCCAAACTCTCGGCCTCTACCACCCATGAAGGCAACTTATTCCAGTAATTTATAACTCGCTGGCTAAAATAGAACTTCCTGCAATCCAATCTAAACATTTCCCCCCGTAACTTGAATTTATGTCCCCTAGTTCTAGCATCATTTATAATCTTGAAAATTTCGTCCTCATTCATTTTACTGATGCCTCTCAGAGCCTTAAACACCTCAATCAAATCTCCTCTAAGGTGTCTAGTTTCCAAACTCTGCAACCCACATATTCGAAGTCTTTCTTCATAAGGACGCCCTTTTGCCGATCTCACCAGGCGAGTTACCCTTCTTTGCACCCTTTCAAGAAGCTCGATGTCTTTCTTCAGGTGCGGTCTCCATACTTGAACACAGTATTCCAAGTGTGGTCTAACATAGGCCTTATATAATGGGATTATCACGTCCCTATCTCTACTTGCAAAAGTTCGATAGATCATCGATAGGACACCATGGGCCTTCCTTGCAACCTGTTTACAATGCTCAGAGAATTTCATGTCTGACCGTATCGTAACACCCAAGTCCCTTTCCTCCAGTACTGGCTTTAGTTGAACTCCACCAAGTGAATAAGTTTTTTTGGGATTACTGTTTCCCAGGTGTAATACCTTACACTTTGTTGGATTAAAGCACAGCTGCCATTTTTCTGACCATTCCTGAAGTCTATCTAGGTCTCTCTGAAGAAGCTCAGCTTGACAGTGATCATTAACTACTCTCCCAATTTTAACATCATCTGCAAATTTAGACATCACGCCCTCTATCCCTTCATCAATGTCGTTTATGAAAATTAAAAACAACAGTGGTCCTAATACTGATCCTTGGGGAACCCCACTTCTTACATCAACCCAATCTGAGGAATAGCCATTTATCACAACCCTCTGCCTCCTGCCCTGAAGCCATCTTTCTATCCATCTAAGGATTTTCCCAGTGATTCCAACCTGTTCCAGCTTATAAAGCAACCGCTCATGTGGGACTGAGTCAAAAGCTTTGCTGAAATCTAAATAAACAATGTCGAAATTATTCCCTAAATCCAGCTCGTGAGTGACCCTTTCGAAATAGCGAACCAGATTTGTTAAACATGATTTTCCCTTTACGAAACCATGCTGAGTATCCTTGAGAATTTCAATTCGATCCAAATGATCCTGAATTCCACCCTTGATCATTGCCTCCATGATTTTCCCTACTACTGAAGTCAGACTGACAGGTCGATAATTTCCAACTTCACTTTTAGAGCCACCCTTATGTATGGGAGATACATTTGCACTTTTCCAATCCAAGGGAATCTCCCCAGAGTCTAATGATGCTCGCATAATTAGCCTCAATGGTTCAATGCACTCGCTTGCCGCCTCTCTTAAGATTATAGGGTATATTCCATCAACTCCAGGAGCCTTACTAGTCTGTAGGCTCGAAAGTTTTTCATTAAATAATCTTGCGAAATTTCAATATCATTAATTACATATTTTTTAACTTCGCTCCCACAATTTCCCTTTGCCACAAAAGGCTTTTCATTTGTAAATATCGATGCAAAATAACTGTTGAGTTCATCTGCAACGGCAGCTGGTGTATTTATTACTATCCCCTTTCCCTTACATAAAGGTCCGATCTGGTTTGTCCTGCTCTTCTTGGCATTTATATATGTGAAGAATTCTTTATCCCCCCTCTTTGCTCTGTTTGCTAGTGATTTCTCATAAACTGCCTTTGCCTGTCGAACCTTTTCTGTGGCTCTATTACACATCACCTTGTAGCTGTTATAGGCTTCAGTACTTTTTATTGTTCTGTAACCTTTCCATGCCACCTTTTTCTGCTCAAGTAATGCGGCAACTTCACTAGTCATCCAACTTGGAACCCTTCTCGTGGAGTATTTTTTTAATGGTATATACGCATTCAAGGCATCTGTGATTAATGTTTTAAAAGCGTACCACAGTTCAATCGTATTCATTCTCTGCGCGATATCTACCCAGTTAATAGAGGCCATGTAGTACCTTAAGGCATCGTAATTTCCTTTTCTGAAATTAAAACCCATTCCTTTGCCTTTTACTTCTGCTACCTCTCTCGTCATCATCCACCGTAGAACTCCGTGATCACTTCCTGCTACTGGTTCCTCTACTGTCAGCCCTGTTATGTCATCTGATTCATGTGTGATGATGATGTCTAGGATATTCTTTTCTCTAGTATTTTCCCTGACATGTTGATACAAATAACAGTCATCTAGTTGATTTAAAAATTTTGTTCCCCATGTCGAGTTTCCTTCCCATTTACTCCAATCAATTAGAGGCAGATTGAAATCACCCATAATAAGGCATTGACGCTTACTTGCCCATTCCATTTGCATGTAGAGGCTTTTGTCATAATCTTCACAATCACCTGGTCTGTAGATTACTCCTACTCGCATTATACCTTTGTTTCCAACTATCTCACACCATACAGACTCTATACTAGCATGTGAAATGTCTGAATCCGGGAAAGCTATCGTCGCACTCAGGCTGCTTCTGATAAGAAGCATTACCCCACCACCCCTTCTATCTAACCTATCCTTCCTAAATACATTATACAAGCCGTACTGAAACTCATCATCCCCAATTTCAGGGTGGCACCACGTCTCTGTAAGCCCTATTATGTCCGCGTTACTTGTTTTAACCAGCAGTTCGAATTCGCTCATTTTATTGACGACACTTCTAACGTTACTGTATAAACAATTAAGATTTACTGTTCTTGTATATTTAACAACCCTAACACAACCCTTGAAGTTTTTTAGGCTCTCTTCCCTGGCATTAGCTACCCGCCCACGTGAAACGTTTGTGCCCCCAGAACATCTAGATAATACGTCCAGTTGGGGTAACAGATAAGAACTCTTGAGGTATGTGCAAGAGTTACTTTGACCAATATTATCAGATAAACGCGTGTCAGTATTACCCACATCCCCCCTAACTAGCAGTTTCCCTGAACCTTTAAGGTATCCTCAATAATACTGGCAAAAACTTTTGCACCACCTTTGTTTAAGTGTATCCCGTCTCTACAAAACAAATTCCTTCTACCTACAAGTGTGGGCCATGCTGATAGAAATTTACCCCCTAAAGCCTTGCAGATTCCTTCAAGTCTTGAGTTAATCCACAAGGCTCTTAACATATAATCCCTCCTATCATATAATATAATCCTCACATAATCCTAACATATAATCCCTCCTATACTTAGTACTGTATATATATATTAGTTTTTTAGTATATATACACAAACATATATACATATATATACCAAAAACCGAAAGGGGGAAAACCGAAGGGGGGAAGAGAGAGAGACATAAAGAAAAGAAAAGTAGATCTTCCAGTTGTGCAACCATTAAGAACAGCAGCATCAAAACACTTCGATGCCTCCAGCCAGATGGATTTGATCAACCTCGTATCACTGGAATCATACTTAGTTCAAACACTTCTTTAGCAAATACCTGGAACATCTGAAACTTACTAGAGTCTGTTAAAAATATAGCTTCTTCTCCTGGAGCTATACTCTCAAGAATTTCACGTATCGCTGTCCTGGCATTGTCATATATTCAACAATCATATAGTATGTTCTGCCAGCCTTCCCTGTCCCCGCAAAAACTAAGGTCCGTGTTACTTAGTCCTAATGCATATAATTTCTCATTCATTGACCAGTGCCCTGTTAACAAAAATGACGACTGTAAACTAGGTGTAAACCAATTGCGAACCTTTTTATCATTCAGAAAAATCACGTTCGGGGTAAACAAGTTGGTCACTCCTCCAGTACTGTAGATCCAAGGGTAACGCTCTGGCCAATACATGGAGCGAGGCAGTGGACACCGTTCTGCGCACTCTTAGAATACCAAGAAGCATGATGCGCTGTATGGAATTTAGTTTAGCACGAAACGTAGCTATTTTAACTCTGTGGAACCAGTCTCCTGCATAAGAACTCCTTCTTATGCTTCTTACTGTCCACAATAATTCCCAGGTATTTGGTATCAAGGACCATAGGTAACTGTACACCATTCAACTTGATATGAGGAGGTCGATTTATATCTAAAGCTGTTTGAAATAGCATTATTTTAGTTTTGTAAGGACTAATAGCAAGCCCAAGAACTTAAGTCTGTCAGCACACTACTAGCTCTCTGTTCTAAGAGTGAGCGAGATCGTCCTGCAATTATAATTGTCAGATCATCTGCAAATGCCAGCACCTTACAATCAAGGAACCAACCAATTTTGTAAGACTAGGTTCCAACTAAGGGCTCCCTAGACGGTGCCTTGAGGACATCATCTCACAACCTGTTTTCGTAGTGCTTGGACTTCACTAGCACATATCTATTTGAGAAGTAACTGTTGAAAAGCATATAATTCCTTGGAACAATCAGCGTTTCTTAACTGAGCCATCGCTGCCTCCCACCAAACTGTATCAAATGCCCCTTCGAAATCGACGTAGATTGCTAAATCATATTTGAATGTAGAATTCCCAATATGCTTTCGACATGCCACTAGACAATCTTCACAGGATTTCCCAGGAGTGAACCCATATTGCTGAGGCGATATCATATCCTGCTGCGTTAGCAGGTTGGTTACCCGTAATTTCATTAAGCTTTCAAGATTTTACCAAGGTTTGCCAAAAGAGCGATAGAGCGATAAGATTTAGGTTCAGATAGTGGAGTCCCAGGTTTTCTAACTAACTTCAATAATGCAATCTTCCACTGCGTTGGAAACAGCCCTACTATTAGACATTTGTTATACATTAATAAACGGATATTAGGTAACGATTTATAGAACCTCTTTATAAATATATTCTCGACTCCAGGATATTTTGTGAGATTAAGCTTCTTCAAAACTCTTGTAAGTTCTTCCATCGTAAACTCCGCAGTATGTTCTCAACCTACATAGAGCCGATTATATCTACGTATACCAGTTTGATATTCAATATCTTTCTGAGGATCGTCAGTTGGAAATAGCTTACTTAAAATTATCTCAACGGAGTTCTTCCAACCAATAGTCTCACTGATACCCGTGGTTACAGTATTAAAAACTTCCCCATACCTGAATTTGTCACGTGACAGTTTATATAGTAAACCCCACAGGTTAGAATTTCCCGATTCTTTCACAAAAAGTGTCCATGTCGCCCGTTTTTGATCAGCGATCTTCCTACTGTAGTTGTTTTTTAAGGACAAATACTCCTCGTGCAGCCTTGCAACCTCGGAGGGGGACCAATGTCTGCGGCGTTGATACTGTATTCTAGCCCTGTTTACTGCTCGCCTTAATACTGGTAACTCTGAAGTCCACCAAGGACAGGATTTCGATCTAGCAACTTTCTTCTTGCCAGTCTTGTACGCTGCTCTTATAATTGAATCCTGTATCAATACAGCAAGGGAGTCAGCCGAATACTCTATTAATTGAAGTTGCCTTATCACAGAGAAATCCATAAGAATTGATGCATGGAACACAGACCAATCAATTGTTTTCAGTGAGAACCGAACCAACCCTGGCACTCGATATTGACTAACTAAAGTTGTAACAGTTTTTACATAAAAGGAGATAACTCTATGGTCACTAAATGTCAAGTCAGAAATGACTCGCCAATCATAGATGTAGTGTCGTAAACCAGAAGTTACTATAGTTATATCAATATTAGACTGCCCCATATGTCCAGAGAATGTGGCCGGCTGATTAGATATATTCATCACATATAAATTGTGGTTAAATATAAATTCTTCAAGCAGACGACCTCTTCCATCTGTTGTAGAACTATGCCATAGACTTGATTTAGCATTTGCATCAGTAGTGATTATTACGTGATTAGGCTTCAACATAAATAGTGCATGTTCCAGGTAATCCAAAGAGCTATTAAAATCCATTGATGGAGGACAATATAATGAAATAAGATAAAATTGCAATGTTGTTGTTGCAATTATCACGCATGTGGCACATTGATTACACAATCCGTGTATCAGCACAACATCTAAATCGTTATTGATTACCATGATTCCTGATTTGGGGCTCTTCTTGTACAGGCTGCACAACAGGCTGCATTAGAGCTTTGCTCCGATTGAATCCTGGCCCAATACGGTTCTTGTACGGATACTATATCAATCAAGTTCTCCTCCATTGACTTCCTAATTTCATCAGCCACAAGCCTAGAAAGTTGGCAGTTTATGTGCATGATTTTAATTCCTGAAGAACCAAGAACTCTATCCACCACAGAATTTGTTTTCACTGTATTCGCAGCTTCTGACTCAATCATCAGAAATCCTTTGTCATGCTAATTCTAAAGCTCTTTTATATTCACAGCAGCTGGGATCTTTACTAGAATGCTGGAAGTTTCTTTTGCGCCTTTTACAATGTATAGAGCAAGGGAATTCCTCTTTATTCGGGCATTCTGCGTAGACATGGCCACTCTGGGCACAATGCCCACAAGATGGAGATGTGTGGGTACAGTACTGAGCCGTATGTTTGTATCCCAAGCATAAAAAACACTTGGTAACAATAGTAAATGGCCGATGTCTATGCGAGCTACAGGCCAAGAAAATCCTGTCCATAGTTGAGATACATTTATAAATTCGAGGGGTGATTACCCAGTGAACATTCAATGAAGATCTCGATCTTGTCGTAAATCTGAAAGTAGTTTCGTTTCTGACTTCCTATAGTGATAATCCGTTGTCACTAATATTTTTATTGTATAAATCCTCAACGATGTCTTCTTTACTTAAATCCTTAGGTATGTCGTATATCACGACTGCTGGATTGTCTTTCTTGAGACCCCCTGTAGATATGCCCGCAGAGGATAGGGAATCTGAAGTAGATATGCTAACTAGGTCAGACTTGAAAGCAGTTTCTAGCACTACGCCTTTGTTACGCGCTAATCTCAAGAATTTTATTTTTACATTCTTGTACTTTGACTTTAAAGTATTAGATACTAAATTTTTTACGTCGACACTAAATTTCAGATTACTGTTTTCAGAAGCTCGTAATATTATGACATTTTCTCTTGATCTTACTGATTTTTCCTTCACCGAAGTTGCTCCACGGGCAGCGTCAGCATATGATCTCACAGAGGAGGCAACCTGCAACTGTGTTCCCTCATACACTGCTGTATTTGATTCAGCAGTTTGATTAACTGATTGCAGGCTATGATCCAGTTTATTAATAACGTTTCGTGATTCGACTTTGGAGAACTGCTAACTCTACCCTGTGAGCAAGTTACAGGTTTTCTAAATGAATTAGTCTTCCTTTCCATGTTAGATCTCATAATTCTCAAACAGAAATATTATTAATCATATTATTCTTTAAAAAACAGCAGTTGAAAAAAAAAATAAGAAAAAAAAGTGTTAAATGTAAGGAATGGTAGTGACTCAGCTGTTTACACACAAACTGTACTTATTTAGTCCCTTGGGACAATAAAGATCAGGGAACTACGCTCTCCAGTAGCCGAGGGCAGTAAGTTCCGAGAAGACAACGATCAGTCCAGTACTTCCAGAAGGCGACAAGTTTATTCGATTAGCAACCAATGACAGCAAACGCCTTTAACTCCGAACAAAGACTCTTTTGTCGACCATGATGTTCATATCAAAATTAAAAATACAAAATACTCACCTATGCAGATGAATCCATCGAAGTCATGAGCATAGGCAAGCAGAACATCACTTGATAATAGTCTGAAGACGAGAAAATATTATGCTTGCAGCTTTAATTATCCAGAAAAGGCAAAAACTCGGGGCATGCAAAAGTCACCAGAACACAGTAAACGCCACCTACCGGGTTTTGCCAATGCCACAGGAGATCCTGTACCGTTACACGGTACTTTCTTTACACGTCCCTGTGGAGGGGAGGAGTTGGTTTCACTGTCTCATCCCCTCCTCGCCCTCCTTGTCCTCCTGGTGGGACATCGGCCTGCCCCACTGAACACAGGTGTCACCTCCTCTATCGATCCCTTACTTCCTATTTCCTCTCCAAGCCTTCAGTCTCTCCCGTACTCTGTTCACTTTCAGAGTGTAACACCCACACAGTCTAAATTTAAATTTAAAAATTTTACCTGGAGTCGCCTCACCTTTTAACTCCATATTTCTGACTTCCCCCTGTCTTCAGTCTCCTCCTCTACTCTGCCTAAACACCAGAGAACGCCCCACACAATGTAAAAATTTAAAAAAATTTTCAAAATTCCAAATGCATACAAATTGTATGCAGGTGGAATTTTGTATGCAATTCCAACTGCATACATAAAAAACTCCTCTCGGCCTAACGTTTCAGCGACTACTTCCCAATACTATCAAATTATTATTTATTTATTTTTAGGCCCTAGCCACTGAAATCTCAGGAAATTAGGTGGCAGGACCTGCCAGAGTGAAAACATAAAATTACTTGGTACCAGGTCTGTCTCCACGAGGCATAATATGGACACCCCAGGGGTCTAGCGTCTAAATGGCCAGATAAACAACGATACACAACATTAAACTTACAAAATCCATACACTTTTAAATCTCTGGCCTTCCCAGTGAACTGGAACACCTACAATGAAAGCAACGCCGAGAAGGGGGAAACCCCTGGTGCCGTTAGACACGAATACACTTTACACTAACAGATTAATATACACTAGCTATGTATTAACACGGATAATATACCAGAGCAATATACATTAACAGCACAATACCAGAGCAACTCACAACGATAAATCAGTCTGAAAAACTCAATTTCGACTTCTCTTTAGTGAAAATTTAGCATTAAGCAACCCAGTAATTTTTCAAATAGACGAAAGCAACAGTTTAATTATAAAACATAATAATAAATTTAAGGATAAAAATCTATTTGCTACTCACAAATATTTGAAAAGGAATAACTATTTATTTTTTTTTTTAAAGAAGGGAACTGCAACTTACGTGTTAGCCTTTCTCTGTAAACTAATAGACGTTCCGAAAATCGAGACTTATAAGCTATGGACAAACTACTCAACTTACTTTCCTATACTGGGGTTCGTTCTATGAACATGCAGCAAACGACACAATATATAAAGCACATTTTATGCAAATCTTTCATACCAAAATGACACCACCTCTTGAAAACACACCCATCACATCAGATTGGTTCCGATGTGTCAAATAAACAGAACACCTGCTGAATACGACCGCATCTCGATGCACGTCATATACATGTTTCGAAATTGTAATTCGTCCTTTACCGATACGATATTACAAAACGAATGTTTTTTAAACTTGGACCATTTCTGAATGCACGATATCTGCATTAATTTCATAATCATTCACTACTTTTATGTTTTAAATTTTGAATTAAAGTGGTAGCTTTGACTTAGCGAAAACGCCAGCGACTACGGTCACTTTTATAAGGATTCATTAGGTCATCTCAAAGATATGAATCATTTTATAAGGATTCATGTCTTAGGTTATCTCAAAATCGAAAACTTGAGAATTAATTTTAAAATGCAAAACCTGGAGGTGGCGTTTTAATACTTTAACTGAATCGAAAATGGAGTTGTTAATCGCTATTCAGATTCGATATAATTATCCGAAGTACGTGCAGTACTTTTCTATTTAAACTGGCCTCTCGTCTCCTCATGATGTAAGGCAACATTTTTCAACATTTTTCAGACACGCACCACTTTCATATTGGAGGTAGAGACCACAGACCTAAAAATATTCTTAAAAATTATACGTAGAAATATATTAATAATTAATTTTTAAATACAATGAATGTACTACATTTAGCAAATGTTGTACACGTTAGGTTGTTATAGCCATACCTGTACTCCCATCTCTGTTAATGAGACTATCGCCTACCGCAAAAATATCATGTTTCATTTTCGATTCTCGCGGACCACTTTCATAATCATAAGTGGTCATCGAATCACAATTTCGGAAACTCTTGTATAATGGATCCATTGCTGTATCAATAGGATCATGTAAATTCTTTCAGATCATTGAACACCATAAACTAACTGCGTTTTTCTTTCATTACAGTATACCAGCACTCTCTCTCTCAACTTGGATAGTTTTTCTACAATGAACCCTGCTGTCCTCTATTTCTAATGCTCTGAGAGAATAAATAAGTTTAAGTGGTATGCGGGCCTCTCTGAAGCATTTTATTGTTAAATAGACCTTTGTGAAGGTATAACTTTCTTTCACTTCTTTTTCTTTATAACTCTCGAATGGGTCTTCACTCGAAGACTACTCTTAAAGACAGGTTCATTTTGATTTGCAGTTATCAAGTCTCAAAAGAAAGTTTAGATTTATCTCTCCATCTGTGACAACAAGTTTTCTTGTGTTTCCATTTGGGAGTCCAAGTGAGTCTTTCTTAAAAAGTTAAAAAATCGACAAATAGCAGGGTTTTTTTGGCTGAAAATTCAAACATTGCATTTTGAATTCTCAATATGATGAACAACATATCAGCATTTTCATTCCTTCCGTTTTGATTTCCTAAACTGGGGAAACTATTTACTTGTCTAGAAAAGCACTTTCTTGAGTGATGGACTTTTCGACATTCTAAAATATAACACAGGCTAGTGGTATTAGTTTCTACTTCTACTAACACTCTCCCAGCCAAGGCCCTCTCTAAGGAGTTGGGTATTTACACACCTAGCTTGCCTAGTATCCTTTAAACTCTTTTCCTTTTCTTTTCAACTTTCTACTTTCTATTCTTCTTTCTTCCGTCACTTGAACTGTCAGTGCAATACGAGGGCGATTCGGACATTCTTACTTTTCTCATTCTGGCTATTTTCGCCTCCTTTATTTTTATTATCTTCCCTTACCCTACATTATTTCCCATTTCTATACCACTGACTGTTGCATTTGTTGGATTTATATACATAAAATTACCTTTTCGTCTTTTAAAAACATTTTTCAAAAACTTTTCGATCTTTAGACAATTCAGAATTTGCATTGCATTTTATTCTTTTAAAACCAAGTACATGAAAATAAGGCGCTTTTGCTTTAATTTGTTTTAATTTAAATTACATACACTGTGTTGGGGCTACCTTACTTAGGTTTTTGGAGGTTTTATCTTCTCCCCTCTTTTTTGTTATATTTTAATAATCTTTCCTCCATCAACATAAGTTTGCATAGAAACGCAGTGTTTTGGTACATGATCAGAAGTAATCCCCTGATCTCTGTACCAATTTTATGCAGTTTCCGTCGAAAGGTTTTTTTTCTCCAATTTACCATACTCATTTTGATGCTCACTATTATTTAACATTTATTAATTTTTGCTTTCCCTTTCAGTTTATGTACGTATGATTGGCTATTTAATTCAGTCTTTACTTCTATATAATTTTATATATATATATTTTTTCTTTGGTTCTTTACAATCTTTTTCTTTTTCCTTTAATTGCTCATTCTCTTCTCTTTCTTAGTATCCTTCTATTAGGCTTGGAACCTTGCGTTAATTGCTTCTCCACCTCTTTGTATTTTCTATTAATTACTTTTAATTTCATAATTATATATTTTTATCCTCTTTTCTTGCGCATTCAGGTGCAATTCCAGTTTTTCTTTTTTCTTTTTCTTGCATTTCCTACTCATACATTAAATCTATATATATATAGAAAGGTGAAAATTACAGAAAATGTCAAAGGCTAGAAGGGTAAGGACAGTAGAAAAAAGAAAAAGAACATTAATATCCTAAACGTTATGATGAATTAAGAAAATTATGGGCTGAATTGCAAAATCAATTTGGAGGTGAACGAACTGTAAAGTAAAATTATTAATACCAAGCGATTAAACAAAATAAAGTAAAATATAATAACACGTGGCAGAGCTGTCATCGGATTTGGGTGGACAAATTTAGTTATAAGTCGAATACAGGGATGGCAAAAGTGCAAAGTCTGATATCAGCTGAAGTATATTGATACATGGTCAGGTAATTCATAAGGGGACTACATCTGACCATGTAACAGGAACTGCATCTCTGTACTTGTCCATAACAGTAGACGAAATGTGAAATAAAGCCATAAAGCAAAAAGAATAAAATTAGCACATTCATCAACAGTATAGACAAGGTAGTCCCCCTGTTCATATGTCAGGCCGTAATGTACCAATAAGTAATAACGTAGCAAATAAACGCAAGGGAATTTTACTCTTGTGATGATTAAAGAAAAATGGAAACTGAACGAAGAAAGTGATTTTAAAGAAAATTTAGCATTCTTCTTATGAGACTTTCGACGGAATGGATAAAACATACTTTAAAATCGGTGATCGTAAAATGGAAGATTTATTCTAGCAATTAAACATATATTTTAGGACCATTCACTAAATCGTCCCCTTCGTCGCAAAAGTATTGCCAGTCCACCTCACGTTACCCTAAAGCAAAAATCTGAATAACAACATAATGCACATCATCATCATCATCATCAGCCATTTTCAATCCACTGCAGGATGAAGGCCTCTCCAGCAACTTTCCAGTTCCTTCTGTTTTGAGCACTGGCCATCCATTTACTACTCAAAAACTCATGAATTTCATCTATCCATCTCCGCCTTTGTCTTCCAGGTTTTCTTCTAGCTCCTCTTGGGTACCATTCTGTTATTTTCTTAGTCCATCTGTCATCATGTCTTCGAGCTATGTGTCCTGCCCAAGACCATTTTAGTTCTTTAGTTTTGATAAGAATGTCCTTTACTTGAGTTTGCTGCCTAATCCATGTGTTTCTCTTCTTATCTAACAGTCTGATTCCCAATATAATTCATTCCATTCTTCGCTGTGTAGTTCTTATTTTTATTTATGGAAATGCACATAGCATTTCCATAAATAAAAATTGAATAATAATAAGACGTCTATCAAATAAATAAATAAAGACACATAAATAACAACACTTCTAGCAAATAAATATTCACATTAAGAAAGGATAATCTCTCGTATTGAGGTATTATCATTTTTTCAGCAAATGAAATCCACCTTATTTTTTAACATTGATATTATGATTTGCTTTAAAAATTTTCTATGTTCTGTTTCAGTTCCCTGTTGATGAATAATTTTGATTCGTAACATTTGTTATTTTTTTTTCTTCACATGGGTGTTGTTTTGAATACATATCTACTATTAGTATACATGTTCTGTGATCTGAAAGTTGATTTAATAGTATGTATGAATTAGCATCCGTTAACTTGATGTTTGTTATAAAGTGAGCTAAACAAGAGCTTACTGTTCTATCTCCCTCCATCCTTTGTTGCTTAGTTATTCCAAATAAGGTATGTTCAAAATCATAGTTGTTTAAGATTGCAGAGTAATAATAATAATAATAATAATAATAATAATAGCACTTCAAGCAATGTAATATTGTTAATAAGAAATATGTTGCAAGAAAAAATAGATATTCTGATTCCAATAGCCAATATTCTACATAGTTTATAAAAAATAAGTATGAGCAGGTCATAAAAGATCACCTCGTATTCCCCAACATTATTTGGAACGGGCCCCTGAGGCTCAAAATTCGGAATGAAAGTATAATTCCCTTTTGTAATAGGGTTGCAAACAATTCCAACTGCCCGAATAACCGTTAACACTGCTGAAAGGGCCTGCTCTTCAACATACGCAAATAATACGAAATTCAATACTTTCACTCTCGATGTTGTGGTACCACATTCCGAACAAAATGACTGCACAGAAAGTTTATACAAGCCATAGACTACAGGCTGCAATAAGATTACTGAGAAAATCCAAAAAAGCATTTTAAATGTCCTAGTCAGTATTCCAGCCTTCTGTTTTTCAGGTGAGAAATGAGGAATTAAATTTGTGCAGTTGCGAAGAAAATCCGAGCTGCATCTTTTAACAAATTGAGCTAGCTGCCAAGGACAATATATTCAAATTACAACATTTGTTTTTCTCATTTCATGAATAACTCGCTTTCATACATAAATGAAGGATATATGAATGTCAAAAATGGGCAGTCATTATGCATCTAAATTATAGGCTGTATGTGACAGTCAATTGACAGTAACAAAACCAGATGGTCCAATATCTGGCATACGCTTTCATTCAGGAAATTACAGTTGTTTAACCGATGGTATTCGGTTGTCGAGAGCCTTGGAGTATCGGATGTATCCGCTATGTTTCTAAGCGACATATCTCTTTTGTTTCAACTGATGTATGCTTTCATTCAGGAAGTTACAGTTGCTTAACAGATGGTATTCGTTCATCGAGTATCGGATGTATCCGCTATGTTTCTAAGCCACACATCTCTTTTGTTTCAACTGATGTCCCAAAAGGTTCCACGTTGAATACGAGCTTCATATTACAGTATTACGAATGATGCAATCAACGTTAATAACATTATGTGATTTTATTTTATTTTGCCTCAGATTTTAAATGTGATTTTTTATGAAAATCCCAAATACAAAAGATATCAGAACGTAAAGTACCTAAGATGTGTGGAATGAAAGGTTCAGAAGACAACTGATACTGCTTAGACTTGATTTTCTGTAGATTGAAAAATTTCTAGAAATACATGTCGTTGTTTAACGTAACTCCCCTCTTTTGTAGTAGTCGTGAATATCGTTGTTTGCCGTGCAACAAATAGTCTTAAATTCTGGCCAGATATCACAGGTTCTCTTTATTTCGAACACAATTTTATATTAGTGTTATTTTTGAGTACAGTTAATGTGTGTTTTCATAATTAAAAAGTTTGAAATTAATTTAAAAGGGTTGAATTTTAATTAAAAAGTTAAAGAAATTTCCAAAAGTTGTGCGTAAATTACAAGGTAAATATTGCAACTTCCAAGCTGTTTAATGTTCTTATTATTATGATTAAAATTCTAAAATCTTCTTTAAAGACACAGTTTTAACGAATGAAACACTCTTACAGACATTCTAAAGAGAAAATATCAATGTGCACAGGTCTTAACTACTAATAAATTTCTTAATTCAGATGGCATATCATTATGAGCACAGTCCATTCTTTTTCCATATGAATGTTCGGGAAAGTGTTCACCACTTACAGCATGGAAAAATTTTCGAATTCCACAAAAAATTATACGTAAATTTAGAAGGTGATGTTAAGTTTAAGTAATTATTTTTCAAGTATTCTTGAGCGCAGCAATAGTTTTAATCAAGGTGTTTAAACTATTAAAACATCAATATATTTTTAAACTGCTTAAATATCAACATGTTAATTAGCATAGCTTAATGAACAAGGTAATATTTTCCTGAAAATATAGCGTTATTCATCTATATATGCATTTTTTTCAATTATTCATGAATTATGAACAAAGCAATATATATTTTTTTTAAATTTCACATCTAAACTAAGTAACTGAAGCATAGATTTTAATGAACGAAACAGTTTTATTGGGTTTTATATACAAATTTACATGTTCACATAATATTTGTCAACCAACAAATATTTTTATGGTAAGCTAACATGGCACAGTGGCAAAACTCACCATTGCGAGGTGGTAAGTGGAACCCGCAGCCCTCTCTACCCGCAACATACATTTGTAGGTCTGTAAACTTAGGGCACACGAACGACTCTAAATTTACAAAAGGTATTCTCAGTTTTTGTAATAAATCACGTTCCATGTGGCCACCCTTATAAGCCACAACATATTTACTTGATGATGTGTAAACACTGTACATTTTTGGTACAACCTCTTCTGCACTACAACGCTCTATTGGTTCACGATATGTGGGGTGCAATGTGAGTCCATGAATAAATGATTTCGCATAGTTCACAGGCCGCCAACCCTCTTTTTGTTAATTCTTCCTTTTCCACACTGATCTTAAATCTGTAACTATAGGGTTTTGCATCTTCATAAAACTTAAATCACACCAAGCTTCCGGCAGTGTAATGTAGTTTTGGTGGTCCCAAATTTCAGCATAAAACCGTCCATATCGATAATCATACAGATTTTTGAAATTCCGCCGACAACACGTTCAATTACCTAAAAAGAAAGAGAGTGGTTATTAATAACAATTGTAGATTTTTTCAGTTATTTGTTACAAATATAACCTAAAAGATAACGACACCGAATTATTAAATTGCAAAATGTACAACTAAGAATATGGAAAAAATATATATTGTTGAAAGAATAAGATTAACATATTAACTGACAGTTTAACTTTTCGGAAAGAAAAATATATATCACGAATGTTCATTGTCCCTGTCAAACCTTTACACATCCCAATTTTTACGAATTTGGTGTACATTATACACAATATTCTGTAAATGTTTACATTAACGATTCGACAACTAAAACTTATCGATAAACAATAACATCGTTGTGCTTTAAAAACCGTATCGTTACCATGGAAAAAAAGCATCCCAACTTTTTTTTTTTTTTTTTTTTTATGTAAACCCCAAACACGAGACGTATTAGAACCAATAGTACTTAGTACCGTGCTTGCGTTGGAGTTTGAGAAGACGAAAGAAGATATTTGTTGACATTAGACGTGAACTTGTGTAGACTGTAATTTTCAAGAAATACGTAAGAAGGAAGGTTGTTCCAGAAAACGGCAGTTGAATGAATAAATGAGGAATATGAAAAGTTGGTTCTGTGGGTTTGAAGTTGGACAGTAAATGGATGTTGGCTGGTGGCGGCACGTGTTCGGACTGTTTGGAAAGAGAGAGCGGGAATTATAGAAGCTAATTCAGAAGAACAGTGCCCATGGAAGTATCTGTAGAAGAGGCATGCAGCAGAAACAGTACGTCTATGAGACAGCGAGTGGAGAGATTCTGTTAAAGATGAATCATTAATTAACCTAACTGCCCTCTTCTGAATGGAATCGAGCATCCTGAGAGAGGTTTTGGGGGCAACCACCCCAGATGTTGGAACAATATTCCATGGCAGGGCGGTTTTGCGATTTATACAAAGTGAGCAGCTGTTTAGAAGAAAAGTAACGCCGAGAGCAAAAGAGAAAACCAAGTTTTTTAGATGCAGAGGAAGCAATATTTGTGATATGCTTGTGCCAAGAGAGATTAGAAGTCAGGCTAATCCCCAAAAGAGATATATTATTTTACATAGAAAACGGAGTGTCACTAAAGATAAGCATAGGATCAGAAGAATCCTTTTTGTGAGATATAAGACAGGACTGAGTTATAGGAGGGTTGAAATCAACTATGTTGTACTTGCCCCACTGGAGAATTACCTGAAGATCGGCATTTAAGGAATTGGTAGCAGATTTTTGAGAAGTTGAAGCTGATTGAGCAGAGCAAGGTTTCTCAAAATGGAAAGTGGAATGCAGTGTGCTATCATCGGCGAAACTATGGATAGGATTTCCAATCAATGGAAGAAGGTCTTTAATACACAAGAGGAAAAGAGCGGCTGGAAAGAACTGAACCTTGGGGAAAAACCGGCATTAGAAGAGAAGTTAGAAGACAGAGAGCCATCTACCATCACCCTCAGTGAGCGCTCAGAGAGAAAACTGGATAACCAATTAAAAAAAACAGTTGGCAAACCATAAGATGGAAGCTTGTTTAGAAGACCTTTACGCCAAACACGATCGAAAGCCTTTGAGATGTCAAGAGCAACTACTTTTGTTTCACCGAACATTTCCATTGAATTAGTCCATAAATGGGTAACGTAAGCCAGAATATCACCAGTGGATCGACATTGGCTGACTCTATACTGACGATCGTTGATCAGACGGAACGTTTCTAGGTAGTTTAAGAGTTTGATGTTAATTTATTTCTCCATTACTTTAGAAAGAGTAGAAGTAATTGCAATGGGACAATAATTGGATGGGTGGGATTTGTCGCCCTTTTTAGGAACTGGCTGTATATGAGCAAATTTCCAAGAAGAAGGAAAAACACCTTTGGAATAAGAAAGTGAAAAAAGGCGGCAAAGAATAGGAGTGAATTCAGGAGCACAGGTTTTCAAAACAAGTGGAGAAATACCATCGGGACCTGGCGCTTTCTTAGCATCAGCATTCGTCAAAATCCTTTTGACATCCTCTTGAGGGAAGACCACAGGAGGCATTTAATGGAGTATGTTGGGAGGTGTTTTACCAAGATCATTAATACATGAGTTGGACGAAAAAGAATGCTAGCAGGTCAGTTTATCCTTGGCTGAAATGACAACAGAACCATCTGGTTTGGACAGAGTAGGAGCAGGGATGGGCAAATGTTGCGGCCAATAGCTTTGGCAAGAGACGAGAATGCTCGGCTACCATTAGGGCAAGAAGCAAGTTTCCTACTCTTCTCCTGTTAAAACTCTAGTTTGTACTGATTAATAACTGCTTTACAATTGTTGCAAACTTGGGTGTAGGCAGAAAATGAAACTGAACAATTAGAAACAAGCCAATTAAGATATGCAATATTCTTCCCTTGAACAGCCTTAGCACATTTATTGGAAAACCAAGGTTTAGATAAAGGACGAGATTTTAAAGTGGAGTGTGGGATAAAGGATTCGATTCCTTGGGCAACCCCTTTTTATCTGTAGTGGTATACTACATTCGCTGCACGGATGATCCCTTGGAAACAAATCATCACCACTCGCAACATAATTACCTTCTCCAAACTTATTTCGGATAGACTGGATGCTCCTAACATCGATAGCCTTATCATCCTGCCCACGGATGGAGGATGATCTGCGCTCCTTCTCCTGTACGGGACAGCCTGCAGCAACTTCCCGGCATCTGCGGTCTTGCTCCTGTTCCTGAGAGCCGGCAGCCTCTTCCCGGCATCCCTGCACTCTTCTTGGACAGACGTTGAATGTAATTAAAGTAATATATCGGACCTAATCTGTCTTACCTCCTGTAATTAATTATTGACTTGATCTCTGTATATTTTATTTTCCCTATATTGATATTATATTCATTTTTATAATTCTCTGACCCTCCTAGAATTTGATTGCTGTCAAGGGATAGATGTAACTTTTCTTTACCTGATTAAGTAATACTACTACTAATAATAATAATACTATCACCCACAGTGAGCAGTCAGAGAGTGAACCAGATATTCAATTGCAAAACTACAGTCGGCAATAAGATAGGCCCATGTCTAGAAAGCGTTTTACTAAATAATCAAGTCTTAAAAATGTTAAGCGTTTAAGCGTTTTTTTTTTTTTGAGTTTCACCGAACTTTTCCAACATTAGAGGAGGATTCCCAATTTTTTTAAGATTTTAACTCAGGTTTTAAATTTGATTGATTTTTGGTTTTTTTTCCCAATGCAATGTTTTTTTTCGATAAAATTGTAAGGTTCTATTATTGCTTTATTTGATTTAATTATTTCATTTAATTATTAAAAGTAAGTGATATATTTATTTCTTGCCAAGCTCTAACCCAAACAAAATTATTAATTTTATTTATGTAGGCCTGACTTTTGCACAAATTCATTTATTATTTTACAGGAATGCAGTATCGAAAGAACCAATTGAGCAGTATAAACAAACCCTTTTCGGGTATATGATCGATGATTATATTCACAGCGAATATAACACCGTCCGCCCAGTAGACAATATTTAAATTCGACTCCCTTCAATGATAACTGAAATTTCCATGGGCTTTTATCACAACATGATTGAATGAGTTGGTCTCAGGGGAGAGTTTTATTGTTTTCACTCCTGGAAGGTCGGGTTTGGTTTGCATCCAGCAATCAGGCGAACAGACCATAGAACACACGCAATCTACAGACGCAATGTACTGACAGCTTATCACCTTAGTTGCTTTGGAGATTAACACACACAGGTACACGCACACATATACATTCGCAATAAGCAATCGTTTCGTCAGAATTATATTTACACCAGGTAAAATTAAGGTCCCTATAAACAGTTCAAATTAAATAATTTATACACGATTTAATTAAATTAAGCATTAAATAAATGATTAACTAATTAACACTAATATAACCGGCGCACATTTTGGCTAATGCGAATGAAAGCTTAATTTATTAATAATGTTACTGTTATCATGTATTTATCGGTTATGTCTCTGATTTAATCAGAGGATTATAGTCAAATATTTAAATATTACCCAATTCGTCAAGTGAGCATTTCATGAAAGAGTTCCTTCATTCCTTCATGACACATTTCATTAAAGAAATATTAATGAAAAACAAATCAAAGGAAATTTGATTGTAAAGGACATTCTGCTATGGTCACCGGTCACTATGGTTTTGAGGTTTGTTTCTAAGTTTGTGGTTATCGAGTTGTGGAGCTCCACTCTTGAATCTTCAGTATGATCTGGGGGAAAATATATTACACAGACTTGAATCTGGGTATCACTGAACGATAACACTGTGGAAAGAGATTCAAAGTTAGATGTTCGGCTGGTTTTAGTTTTAGTGGGATGAAAATGTTCTATGAGCACCAGTGCGACAGCCCCTCCTCTTCTGACGTCTCTGGAATTCTCTAAAGATCTATACCTTGTTGGCTGCGTGAGTGTATCTTGGTGATTCCTCTTGGGTAACCATGTTTCTGTGATACATATAATTTCATATTCTTCCATGAAGAGCAGAGATTGAAGTGTGTTTAGTTTGTTGGTGAAACTTCTGACGTTTTGGATAAAGCAATTGAGCTGAAGGCATTTCGGGTTCATATGTTCCTGATCTGTTGGTTGCTATGTCAAATGGTTGATTTCTTTGGTGGAGAAATTTTCTCTATGAACCCTGTCAATGAATGGTTTAACCAGGGTTCCTGGCGGTCAAATTTTGGGTTCTAGAATTATGCTTTGTTTATCCGGAGGACAGAAAATGACAAATGAGATATAACTTGGGCGTCTTGTTTTGATGGGTTTCACTACTACCTGTGCTGCGAACTCGGTGTCCAACATCATCTTGATGTTTTCGCCCGTTCTAGCTGGGCTCAATCTTGAGACGAAAATTTTCCCGCGAGTTGGGACAGCAGTGATATTATAAATGGAAGACAGGCATTGTGAGTGTTGGTCTCTTCGAGGTATCGATGATCTGGTGTCTGGTAAATAGTTATTTGCGTGAAGAATATTAATGCCTGGGTCAATTGATTGAACCACATCAGGTGATTGTGGGATTAACCGCCTGACAAGAGGAGAGGGAGGTTTAACTACTGACCGTGTGGTTAACCTGTCGTGCTTTTCTGGGTGCATCTTTACCACCTTAGCATATTGTGGGGGGTAGAAAACAAATGTGATGATTATATATTTTGTTATTGTTTTATATATTTTATTTATGTTTTATTGGTCTTATTTCGTTTATTTGTTTTGTTCCCTATTATGTGTTTGTCCACTTTATTCTTATTTCCCCCACTTACGCATCTGATTTTACTTCCTAGGAGAATTCCAGATTCAAGGGAACTTCTCAATTAATTATAATTCCCTTCGGAAAGGCTGAGTGTTCAGGAATAACAATTCACAAATTAACAAACAACAAAGTTTATTTACATATATATATACAACATAATATACAATTGAATAAAAAACATGTAATATGCATACAAGGTTAAGTCAAGGATACCTTGCATATATTATTCTTATATTAACAATCAATATGCTATTTTCATCATTATAATCATTATAATCTGTGTTTCATCATTATAATCTGTGTTCTCGCCATTCTGTTACAATACACTGAAGACTAATCTTAACTTTCCTAAAGTCTCTATTTTTTATTAGTCTTTCAGTTAGATCACCAATTCTTCATCAATACAAACACTATATTCAATTATCTATCCTTAGAACTTTCAAATCTTCTCCTATAAATTTACTATATTCAATTATCTATCTTTAGAACATTCCAAGATTCTCACTATAAACTTTATTATCCTTTTAACATATTATAATCATTTGAACAACAATTTAGTATATTATTTATCTTTCGTTTCTCTCATTTGAACAACAATTTTTTCTATTACTTATCTTTCGTTTCTCTTGCATTTTACAATAATCTTTTTGAATTAATTAAACTCTGTTAGTATATATATAATTTACTTAAGAGATAATTTATCTATCAAGTTACTTCTAGTGCTATCTCTGTTTTTCATTAATTAATCACTATACTGTTTCACTAACTGTCCTTATTAACTTACAGTACTTACTATTATCTTTTTTCTTCTTTCCTTTGCTTTCCTGGGCGGTTTCAACCTTCCATTTTTGGCTCACTGAGGATCTCCTTCATCTGCTACACCTGAATTTACTACGGGTAGTTTTTAGGAACTCTTTGCTGCATGGGACTGGCGTTCTTTCTCCACCTTATTAAAACCTATCACAAGGAAAACTCATAGAGCATCTCACACTAACTCCTTCTCCTCTCCACTTTATTAAAACTTATCACAAGGAAAAACCCATAGGGTGCTACCCTCGTTTTTCCGCTCCACTTATTAAGAACTTTTTCAAGAAGAAAACTTCCCCAGGGCGCTACCCGTCTCTTTTCCCACCACGTCCAAACACTCGACTGTTAACTTTTACATATTTCCTACTACAACAGAACCCTCAACTGTCCATGTTACTAACTCATTTTACTTATCTCGACGAAAATCTCGACTGCTGTGTCCGCTGACTATTTCATTTTCCCTAGCACCAACAAAAAAAATCAACTTAGAATCCCACTAATCCATTTTCCTAAACACCCACATAACTCAACTCGGGGATTTGTCACTAACTCATCTTCGCAAAACACTCCCAAATTCTCAACTCTGTGTTTCCTAACTCATTTCCATAAACACACACATAAAACTCAACTCTGTCTCCCTTTTCTCTCCGTTCACTCACTTTTTGTTCATCTCCTTTTCTGTACCGCCTACATATGTCAAATCTGCCCTAGCTTTCTGTTTAACCAATCTACTCATTTTATCAACTTTCTCTCTCTTCTTATTCGCTAATTTTAATTTTCTCACGCTGATTCCTTGTTGCTCGATCCAACTTCTCATTTTAAAAAGTCTGCAAACTTTCTCAGGTTGTCAGTACCTTTGAAGTCAGCCGCTTATAGTTACACTGTAGCAGACTAATTTCCCACGATCTAAAAACTTGCCATCACCGACTGTCAGAGGCAGACTTCCATCTAATTCCCAGCATTGTTCCGTATTTTACTGTCCAGGTGTAACCGATTAAAGAAATGTCCCGACAGCACATGGTCCACTGCGCTATTGTTTACCAGAGTTGACACCTTTCACTCATAACAGTTGCAACCAGTTCCCATTGTTTTGGATGCTCCTGTGCGCTGGGAACCGAAGTACACCCCTTCCTTGCCATTAGCCTTTGTCAAGCTTAACGCTGACCTTCATAAACGTTGTCTAATTTAATCCTTGCCAGTGATCTTAGTAATATTCTTAACTTGTAATGTTCCGCTCCCCCATATTGCTTTATTATAAGTTTTGCTTTAAATAAATCTCCCTCCTCCACAAAATATTATATTTGTAAGATTTTACATCTTACAATATGTCTGTTTGGTGGAAGGGCTTGAAGGGTCCCCCTGGTTGTTATTCTGGGGGTTATCTGAAGGCTGGCTCTGGAAGTTTCGTGATTCCGTACTTTGACTGACGATAGTTGCTAGGTTCTTCTCTTGTGCCAGTTCACAGGATGTATCCACCGGGAAATGCTGCTGCTGCCTTGTGGGGGCA
The DNA here is from genome assembly GCF_048544385.1 of Mastigoproctus giganteus. NCBI lineage: Eukaryota > Metazoa > Arthropoda > Arachnida > Uropygi > Thelyphonidae > Mastigoproctus > Mastigoproctus giganteus. The sequence goes on from NC_143576.1 coordinate 180,926,350, forward strand.
GTTGTCAATGAGGTGTGATCCAATGGGGTGTGTTTGGAGAACCGATTCTCTAGTATTCAGTGGTTGAATATCCTCAGAAAAATGGTAAGAGGGGACTGGCATTTCTATCCTAATGGCGTCAGGTGAGTTGCTGCGTCCTGCAGGTTGAAAAGGGCCCCACTTGGGGATGTTCGCATTAAGATCCTGGTTCAGTTCTGTTATATCAAAATTAACTTGAAACACCCTTTCATTTTTTCGACTCCTGAGGTGTTCACCAGATTTAGGAGAGTTCCGAAACTAAGTGGGTTTCAATGTTTACTAGCTGTGATTTTAAGTGGTAGATTTCTGTCAGTATCTGTTGGTTCTGCTCGCGAAGCGAGTGAATCTCTTCTACTAGTATATCATGATTAGATTGGATTCGGTGGACGGTATTACAATCTACAGGTCGATCCAAATTGTTCTGTCGAATTAACTATACGTTATATGTATCTAAAATTTCAGTGATAAGGTTGCGAAAATCGGGGACCATGTGGGGCTGTGACATGGTTACTTGAAGTGTTAAGTTTTCTTCTCGAGTGAGATGTTCAAGGCTTGATGTGGCTGATTCTGGATCTCCTATTAGTTCGTCATCAGGTGGAGTTGTCGATTCAGTAACATCCATTTTAGGCAACGTCTCCTGTTGTGGTTCTTCAGGAGTTATCTGTGTTGCGTTAGAGTTATGCAAATTATCTTCTTTCGTTGTATCCTCTGTAGGAAGATCTGTGTTGGGAATAGTAGAGGTATGGTTTCTACATGCTTCACAGATCCGCGCGCATCTTCTTTGTTTATTTAATTTTTTTGTGAGGGGGTAAGACAGGAGCTACAAATTTTCAGGTTGCATCGACAACAAGTTAAACCAGCTTCCTTATTTAATTGACAGATGGCACACGTGGTTGGGTGCTCAGTGTGTTGTTTGTCCTGCATTTTCTTATTTTGTTATCCTGTTAAATTTTGAGCACTCAGAATCCGATTGAGTTATGCAGCAGATACTATTCCGCGAAAGGAATGTGTTTGTTTATGCCCTGTCTTGCCGAAGGCAGTTGGGGGTGGCGGCGGACTGCTATTGTTGGGATAAGCTTCCTGAGGGGTGACGACCTTGTGCTGTCCTTGATTATATCCGTAGGCTTGGTGATTTGTTATTGTAGTATGTTCATAAAGAGGGCAAAAACAAAGCAGTGGGCGAGTTGCTAATATAAAAATAATAATAAAAGTTTACCTGTTGGAAGATCTTCTGTGGAAAATTAGTAGCTGACGGGTGAGTCTTTCCATCAGTACAGTCTTTAGCTTGCGTTCCTACGTGAACTAGAACTACTTAAAATTATCGATTAAAGAGGAGCACTCAAATAATCGACCGCACCCTGGACGGTTGCCGGGAATTTTTTCAAAATAAATAAGATTCCTTTTCTCCTTCATATGAGATTTTTCCGCCCGCTCCACGACGAGCACTGGAAACAAATGCATGGGCTGGTTGGGTTGTCCGATTATTATTATTATTACTATTGGTTGTTATTATTACTGTGATTGTCTCACAGGTGTTCAACAGGTTAGTACCTACCAAAAGTGGTCCGACGAGGAAAAACACACGAACCGCTGCCGAGGTGTTGGACAACCATTGCTCATCGATGCTCGAGGTGAGCGAAGGCTCTCCCGAATGTTAGGTGACAACAGAAGGGCTTCTATGGCCCTACTTGCGGGTAATCGGAATGCTGGTAACGGGAGTAATGTGTCACAACACACAGTACATCGAACCGTGCTGAAAATGGGGCTGCGTGGCCGCAGGCTTCTTCGATTGCCGATGCTAACCACCGTTCACCGGAGACGCCGCCTACAATCGGCATGCGAGCATCGAAACTGGACCTTGAGTGATTGGAAGAAGGTCGTCTAGTCTGATGAATCACATTTCCTGTTGCACCATGTGGATATCTGCGTGGGTAACACAGTGGTATCGTTACCGTGCTCCCCACACCGTGTGGAAAAAACCCGGGTTCGAATCCCGTCAATGACTCAGGAACTTTAATGAGCTTTTTTCACTCCATGGCTGAGTTAGTCGGTCTCAGGTATAGATATCATGGTTTTCCCACAAGAAACTGGGGGTTTATTGTCTAGCAAAACAGGCAAATCGACCATGGAATTTAAAGACATAATACACAATGCACGGCCGATGAATTTAAATATTCAAGTGGCCTAATGTAATTCAGGAACTCCCCGACTTACGTAATTGTTGAGTTCTGCTGAACGGTACATAAGTCGGAATTTCCCCCTGCTTGTGCTGCACTTGCAACTGTGCTTGCTGAATTGATTAAATCAAAAAACAAATGTTCGACGAACTTGTAAATAGAACTATTTATTCATTTTTTTTATCTCATGCGCAGAAAAAGTACAAAAGCGTGCAATTTAAAAATATTTCAAAATTATAAAATTACATAAAAAGAGAGGAGACTGGCATAACTTCAGTAAGTTTTACCTCTCGAGTTTCGTAGACAGATTCGACGTCGTCAGCTGACAAGTAAGTCTCTCCGAGGTTGAGTGCTGTTCAGATATAGAAGGGGTCGGCCGCTCAACCTTACGAAAGAACATATTAATTGATGACTGGACGGTGGCTTTTTGTTATTACGGCATGGTACTACGCTGACAGTGGTAGAGAATGAAAAGGACTTGAGGGTAATTGTGCAGGCAGATATGAAGTTCTCTGAGAGGTGCAGGTGGGCTGCAAGAGTAGCTCGTACATCAGGGAGGTGTTTTATCAGCATTTCTGTTCGCTGCCACCCTGGAGCCTTTTGTGGCGCGGAATCACAATTTTATTTCCTACGCCGATGATATAAAATATTTTGTTGTCTCTAACGAAGGATCTCTGGTGTGCGACGTCCTTTTCCATGCAAACGCTAAGCTGTATGAACTAGAGACATACCTACGTAAAACCGGTTTATGGCTAAACTCAGACAAATCAGCACAACTGACAATAACTAATAAGAAGATTAAAAATCAAATCAAAATTTCTATTAATGGAGCACAGATTAAGAAAATCAGCTCATACACCGACCTAGGAGTGGCGTGGAACGAGAGCCTTACTTTCCAAAGGCACTTTCAGAACACCAGGTCAAAACGTTTTCCTGACATTTGGGCTGTAAGACAGATAATAACTGGGATTCGAACCCACCAACTAGTGACCCAATATATCCAAAGATGTATCACTCCTGTATCCTTCAATGCTTCGACAATTTGGTCCTCTGCTCCCAATACTTTAATGCGTGCTGCATTAGGAAATTTCTCAGCCTGGAATACTGGTTGCTCCGGTGGTTGACTAGGATTGTCGGGAAGCACTTCACAATTTCAAAATCATACTGTATACAAAATTGAACATAGTTCCGTGGATTCAGATGATTACAATACGTGACATCTGCATCGGGCACAACTTGTGACTAGGAGTTTAGATGCCACTCAAATTGAAAATCTTTTAGTAAGTCTCCGCCCCGGAGTCCGTCGCCGCAACCCTCTTAGGCTCCGAAGCGCTCTCAATAACACGGACTGATTAAGATGGATGTTTCCTGCCAATACTCTGGAGCTCTTTAGAGACCTCAAAATAGACCTGGACAGGTACTGCCATGAGAAAACTTACAGGAAGCTCATTGCAGCCGATCTGTATACGAAACTACAAGTATGATGAAGAATAATTCAAGAAAGACTTCAAGTGCGCTCGAACTGATAAAAATCTGAAATGAACGATTTATAGTGTCTCTAAAAGACTCTTATAAGAGTTTTAAAGATACTAGTCTTTTAGAGAACTGAGGGTGTTCCTTTTTGTTCAGAGAATGACAATCACAATCAGTTCATAGTGTAAATCACGGTGCCATTTTTCTATTTATGTATAATGTCTTGTAATTTTGTAATTTTTCATTGAATGTATGATTTCTGTACGCATGTAATTTTTCTCTATATTTATTTATTTAATGTATTTGCTGATATTTTATTCTATGTTACACTCTAATAAGTTTAGTGGGATGTATGTATGAGCCACACTCCTAGATAATTTCTGTACAGGGGTGTTTGTTGAATAAACTGATGATAATAATAATAAAGTAAATAGCCTGTGCGGGCTCAGACGACTGGGAGAGCGTGTACATGAACATGACAGTGTTCACTTACTTATTTGGCGAAATCACCTGATTCTTGTTGGCAGGCGGCGCCCACATGGAATTGTTGAAAGCGTTTGTCGTGCTTCAAAACTACTGACTCCAAAATTGGGTGTAGCCTTGTGCCCTACTGCGATTTAAACTTTGTGACAGCTGGATATATTTAGGGACTTCAACCATGGGCGGTGATAGTAGTGTCGAGATTGGTCGATCAGCTCACTATTGCGCCTGGGGCTGAGGTCCTGTTCAGTTGACCAAAAGTGCTGTGCGATTGCAGAGTGCTCAGAGTCACCGAGGCGGATGGACCTGTCATGTTCCGCGAGGTGGTCCTGAAAACGTGTAGAGCTTTCTCGTGCACAGCAGCTGCCATAATCGTGGCAGGTGATCCGGTGTACAATGCCGCTGCGAAGAAGAGGGACGATGGGCGTTTTCACTCTCGAGACCAGAGATCGTAAACTCCTGCGAGGAAGTTGTGTGCATTTCACGTGGTACTAGGTAAGTTCTTAGAAATCTGGTCTGAGGCGCCCGGTAAATATGGAATATAAGTATTAGGTACCGTGTGTCTGTCGCTAGGGTGCGAGGGCCTCGGGTGAATTGCAAGCTGTTGTGCCTGTACTACGCACCTGTCTAGCATACGAGCTAGGATTCCACAATTGGTGAGGTCAAGCTTTTACCCTAGAACCCCGGTGCGTCTGGCTTCCTCTGAGCTGCAATGACTCCAAACTCTCTCTCTCTCTCTTTCTCTCTCTCTCTCTCTCTCTCTCTCTCTCTCTCTCTCTCTCTCTCTCTCTCTCTCTCGAACTTGGATTACAGAAAAACGGTCAGATGGTTGAAGAATAAGTAGCCCTTCGCCGTGAGGCAGGAGACGAATTCCAGATCGCATATTTCATCATGTCACCGGCCACTTTATCTTCATTATCATGGGTACTGAGGAAGGCATAAACGTCCATTTCGATTCACCCACGCGTTTTCTTTTAACGAACAGGTTGTAGGGAATATGTGTAAAGCTAAGTCCTTGTCCTTGTCGCCTACTGAACACCCAAAGTACAAGAAGTAGCCCTTTTTTATGGCTCGATTAAAGGGACGCCTTCTCGAAGCTAATGGCTTCTTCACGTACGTTACAGAAGTCATCCTGAATATTCACACAAGTGTGGGCATATAAATCTTACACGACACAAATACTGCACAAGAAGTAGGAATCTCACAGAGAACAACCGATAACTGTGAAATAATCATCCTTCAGTACCTAACCGTATTCATGGATTACTGCAACAGATTTGAAGACCCAATTGAGGGGACAACTTTCTACGTGATGAAGGGTGAGGCGACAGTTGTCGTTCACATGTTTAGAGTATGGGATTGCTGAAAATAAGGTGTTGCCACGCGTTTTGCCGAGAGCCGTAGTTGATAATATATTGTAGAGTAACTCGCTAATATAAAACCTCAACTGTATTCGAAAACAAGAGCCAATCGACAAATAATTTTATCGTCATTTTCTTGCTCACCAGCATGAAATTAGTAAAGATTAGGTATTTTCCTTTTCGTAACATTTAAAGTGTTGGCCAGGATAATCTGTAGTACAACCTGGGGTTTCTACATGTGATACTGTACACTTCCTTTGATCAAGTGGTATTTTTGCACAACTTCTGGTGAAATATCTAGAGACTTTGTCAAGTCTATGAATGTACTTCGTCTGGGTGATCACGCTGTACCCAGCGGTGATCTGCTGGATTGTTTCTGGATCTAGTTTGCGTCGTCAACATGTGTCATCTGCCACTCTGGAGTCTCCTTGGGCATGTATTTCTTGTACTTTGTGGGGGGGGGTGGAATAAAAAGATGATTGTTTATATATTTAGTTATTGTTTTATTGTTCTTATTTTTATTTTGTTCCCTATTATGTGTTTGTCCACTTTATTCATATTTCCCCCACTTACGCATCTAACTTTACTTCCTAGGAGAATTCCAGATTCAAGGGAACTTCTCAATTGTGTATAATTCCCTCCTGAAAGGCTGAGTGTTCAGGAATGACAAACAACACACACATTAATATATAACCTAACATAGTTTATTTACACTTATATATATATACAACATAATATGCAATTGAATAAAAAACATGTAATATGCATTCAAGGTTAAATCAAGAATACCTTGCATATATTATTCTTATATTAACAATCAATATGTTATTTTCATCATTATACTCTGTGTTCTCGCCATTCTGTTACAATACACTGAAGACCAATCTTAAATTTCCTAAAGTCTCTGAAGAATCAGTTGGACCAACGATTCTTCATTAATACAAACACTATGTTCAATTACCTATCCTTAATACATAATCAAAATTTCTCATAGGATTCAATTATCTGTCTTTAAAACATTCAAAGTTTTTTATATAGTTCAATTATCCTTCTAACATATTATAATCATTTGAACAATAATTTAGTATATTACTTATCTTTCGTTTCTCTCATTTGAACAACAGTTTTTCTATTACTTATCTTTCGTTTCTCTTGCATTTTACAATAACCTTTTTGAATTAATTAAACTCTGTTAGTATACAGGGTGTTTCAGTTATACGTTTCAGAACTTCTAAGAGGGGTACGGTACATCCTGACAACTCGAAATCATATAGCAATGTGGGGTCGGAAATGCTTTCCTGAAGCGGTGTTGTACACAGAAGCACCATAAAAAGAAAAGAGACCGTAAGTGAGAAATCGTTTTAATAATACATGAAAAGAAGCAAAAGGTACATGGATTAAAGTAAGTGTTCGAAGTTTCTTCCACGGGCTACAATGCACGCCTCACATCTCCGACGCATGGACATCCGAACATTCTGGAGTACTCCAGGCGAATTTCGAATTTCTTCGGCAGCTACTGCGATTCTTGCAACCAGCTCCTCAGCATTGTCAACAGGGGTGTCATAAACTAGCGATTTCATATGACCCCAGAAATAAAAATCAAGACATGATAGGTCGGGTGACCGAGCAGGCCAACGCACGGGACCACCACGTCCGATCCACTGTTGACCAAATGTGACATCCAGGTAGTTACGAACATCTCCGCTATAATGGGCAGGGGCTCCATCGTGTTGGAACCACATTGTCTGTTGCGTCGATGCAGAAATCTGTTCATCTCTCAAAAGTTGTGGCAATACTTGCTGCAGAAAGATCAAGTAGATAGGTCCGGTTAGACGACACGGTAACAGGTAAGGTCCGATGAGGTGATCTCCCATAATACCGGCCCATTCATTGACCGAAAATCGAATCTGTGCTGCACGACGTCGCACGACGACTTCTGTGTAGAATACCGCTTCAGGAAAGCATTTCCGACCCCACATTGCTATATGATTTCGAGTTGTCAGGATGTACCCTACCCCTCTTAGAAGTTCTGAAACGTTTAACTGAAACACTCCGTATATATAATTTACTTAAGAGATAATTTATCTATCAATTTACTTCTAGTGCTATCTCTGTTTTTCATTAATTAATCACTATACTGTTTCACTAACAGTCCTTGTTAACTTACAGTACTTACTATTATCTTTTTTCTTTCCTTTCCGGGGAGGTTCCAAGCTTCCCTGGCTCTCAGGGTACCTTCTGGGGATCTCTTTCATCAGCTACACCTGAATTTGCTACAGATGATTTTGGAAACTCTTTGCTGCACTGGGACTGGCGTTCTTTCTCCACCTTATTCGGGCTACCATCCATTCGCTGCTTCCTTCGTTCCTTCTCATTGAGCTACTAATTTCGCATCTTCGCTCCTTTCTCTCGAGCTACTGATTCTGCGGATTTCGCTCCCTTTCTCTCCACTTTATTAAAACCTATCACAAGGAAAACTCATAGGGCATCTCACACTAACTCCTTCTCCACTCCACTTTATTAAAACTTATCACAAGGAAAAACTCATAGGGTGCTACCCTCGTTTTTCCGCTCCACCTATTAAAAACTCTTTCAAGAAGAAAACTTCCCAGGGCGCTACCCTTCTCTTTTCCCACCACGACCAAACACTCAACTGTTAACTGATACATTATTCCTATCACAACAGAACCCTCAACTGTCCATGTTATTAACTCATTTTACTTATATCTCGACGAAAATCTCGACTGCTGTGTCCGCTGACTATTTCATTTTCCCTAGCACCCACAAAAACTCAACTTAGAATCCGACTAACCCATTTTCCTAAACACCCACATAACTCAACTCGGGGATCTGTCACTAACTCATCTTTGCAAAACACTCCCAAATTCTCAACTCTGCGTCCCCTCTCTCCCCGTTCACTCACCTTTTGTTCATCTCCTTTTATGTACCGCCCACATATGTCAAATACACCCTAGTTTTCTGTTTGACCAATCTTACTCATTTTATCAACTTCCACTCTCTTCTTATTTGCCCGTTTTATTTTCTCAAGCTGATTCCTTGTTGCTCGATCTAACTTCTTATTTTAAGAAGTTTGTAAAATTTCTCAGGCTGTCAGTACCTTTGAAGTCAGCCGCTTATAGTTACACTGTAGCAGACTAATTTCCCAAGATCTAAAAACTTTCCATCACTGCCAGCGAAACAGAATTAAATCTAATTCCCAGCATTTGTTCCGTTTTTACCACCTTATTATCCTCTTCAGGTGTCACCGATTAAAGAAATGTCCCGACATCACATGGTACACCGCGCTATTGTTTACCAGAGTTGACCCTTCTACTAATAGCAGTTGCTACTAGTTTCTATTGTTTGGTTTGTTTGTGTGAGCTGAGAGTCGAGTGTCCCTAGGTTGCTAATAGCTTTTCACTTACCGCTCCCCTTGTATAGACGTTGTCTAATTTAATCCTTGCCAGTGATCTTAGTAATATTCTTTACGTATGGTTTCGCTCCCCCATATTGCCATATTATAAGTTTTAATTTAAATAAATCTCACTTTTCTATAATATAATATTTTTGTAAGATTTTACATCTTACAACTTCCGGTTGTAAATTATGCGGTCTTGTATGGCGAGCATGAATCGTTGGTCTCGGAAACGAGCTTCCGCTCGTCAGCCGTCCGTTGGAAGCCATCGTATCAATGTAGTCCTGATGTAATTGAATGTGTGCCGTGGAGCGCGTTCGTCGCCAACGTTTCTGTCTGTTTATTTTGTCTGCATGAGTGCGTCTCCTTGTTGAGGTTGAGTGGAGTGTGCTATTTGTCTATCTTCTTTATGACTTGGTAGATTGGCGCTGCTTCTTCCTAAAAGTAATCGCTCAGGTTCGAAATTGCTTTCCTCTTTTGTTCAATGAAGTCTGTCAGACCCCTTCCCCTATTTTCCAGACGGCGGACTGCGGGTGGTGTTGGCGGCTCTTGGTCATCATTATAATGGTGGATCTGATAATCTCCTCCGGCTAATTGTTGGTCCAACCTCTGATTCGGAAGGAGTATGTTATTACTGGAACTACGTAGTTGTTTATGGCACTGATCGTGTTACTGCCTGGGAAATACCATCACAGATGGTATTTTGCAGGAAGGAACAATTAAGTGATGGGTGGCTGCCATTGTATCAATTGAAATGAGAAATACCATCTCTGATGGTATTTCCCAGCCAGTCAGGCCTCTTGTGTTAGCTGTTGAATTCGCATGCATAGCTGCAAATTTTTGCGGGTCTCTCGCACTGTCATGGCTGCGTTCTCTTTACCGATCTGCAGCTGGTAGAGTCTGCTGAGTGGATTTCCTTGATATAATAAATGGGTCCTGTATTTGTCTCACCTAAATTGAATCCTGATATCAGTGCTGGACTCTTCAATTATTTGGAGTAGCTAGTGGAGTGGATTTTCCGTTGCAAAAAAGAATTTTTTTATCATTCATATCCATCACGTAAGGGAGGTTTTTTTATGATTTTTCTGCCTTCTTTAATAATATATATATATATATATATATATATATAGAAAGATAGCCAGGGCACCTTTCTGCAAGATTCCTCCTCTAATGAAAATCGTTTTGTTTCTGTTATTTTCGAGTTTTATGGTGGTTTTCCACTTTGATATGGTTGCTTCTACGAAGTCTATCTATGAGAATTGGTTTGAAGTCCTTATGGCAATCGATGTAGACCTTTACAGGATGGGGCTCTTGTAGGCAAATTGATACAACATTGTGAAGCCAACTAGCAATAACTTAGGTTTTCTTAAAAGATATAGCAGAGATTTTATTAATTGGCATTATTTATGTTTCTTTATGAAATTTATGTCATTGCAACCCAAGATCATGCTTTACAGGTTTGGTCTCCCCATGTAGCCTTCCAAAAATTTAAATTAGAAAATACACAAAAAAATAAGGGTAATGCCATTACATTATAAATAAATTTTCTCTTTATACTCAGGTACGAAAACCTAGTCAGTAGAGTTTACAATGAATCGTCAGTACAAATATTTATCGTGTTTAGTAGTCACGGGTTTGAACGCCGGTCCACTCAAGGAACGCATGCTATGCCCTCTCACACCTGACCACAGGGCTACGTCAGGTCTGTAAGGAGAAATCCTATAAAGAGTGGTGTGAATTCTTTGAGCTTGAAATGCTGGAAGAAAGAATAGAAAATGCCGATTTCTTCTTATTTAATAAGCTGTTAAATTGTTCTATTAATAGCTCCAAATGACTCAAAAAATTAAACTTCAATGCATCGAACAGAGCATTAAAATATTATCCAGTGCTGAAAGCATCTATGTAAGGCCATAATAAGGGTATTTCAACTAATGTAACAGGAAGGCAACATTAAAAAACATTGCAAGTTTGGAGATATATGATGCCCACCGTCTCTTCAAGAAACAACTTAAATGTCACACACATCTGTTATGTGAGCTTTGAAATTTATTTTATTTTAATGTGTTTCTCTAAAGTGAGCGAAGAAATTTAACTGTACAATTATACTCCCCTCTGGATATGTGAATCAAACCGACCCTTCCTTTGCTTTCAAATAATTTATTTATGTTTTTATTTTCATTTTTAATTTTTACTTGATTTTATTTTAATTTTTATTTAATTTTTTATTTCATTTTCTGTCTCTTGTAATCATCATTACAAGTACCTCAACACAAATTGGGCGTGTCCATCAAGGAACAGCAGAACTCAAAACTTTGTACAGTTCGCCTCTTTTTGCAGACAGAACGACTCAACAGATCGTAGCCTCGTCCGTGGAGTTGAACCCTTTGGGTTCTTATGCGGCGCACACCTGCCCTCATGAGTGCAGTCCGACATTCGAGGCTGACAGTCCTTTTACCCAGGATAAGCGCATGATTCCTGGCAAATCTAATCTCTACCAACCTTGCAGAAGACGTCAGGATAAGCTTGGTGGCCAGGTTCTGAGCCAGTTTCATCACTGTTACAACATGATGGAGTTAGAGAAACCCCACATCAAAATAGGGAGGAGCGGATCTACACTCAAGTGGATTCCTTCTGTCAAACTGATAAATTTAAATCTCATGCGCAATTTCCCAGACATAACTCACAAATGGCTTGAGACCAAAGCGTTTTGACTGTGAAAAGGCACGGGAACAGAATTCCATCCCACACCGATTGGACATTTTCCATCCCGGTTGTAACCGACGTAATAGGTTGGTTCCAACCCAAACTGCATCAGTCCCTCTGTCGAGGAGACTTGAGGAGATATATAATATTTCAGCTGTCCAGACCGGTTAGAGAGAGAGAATTTTTGTTTCCAGACTGGGACAAGAAACAAAAGCAGAAAGTATCAGGGCACTCTTTGCCCAAGATCATGGGGGATGAGTAGGTAAACCGGTAATATAAACAGTTTTGCCCTAGTCGGTGTATTTGGGGTAATAAAACAGTCTGTTGAGTCGAGGTGTGTTCCTGCCCCGCCCTTTTCTGAGATTGGCTGTTGAGGTTGGCTCTGTGATTGGTTGTTCAGTTGAGGGGAACAAAAAATTTATTTAATTATTATTTTGCTCACTAGCTAGCGCTGCGCGTTTTTTCTTTTTCTAATTTTAATTTATTTTCTTGCTGAGGTTCAAATCCATGTTTTCTGTGATGGTGGCTCTCAGGCATTTATCCTGTGTGCCACCGTTTGAATTGTGTGAATGTCTGTAAATGTTGTAATTATAGATATAAACGTGTGAGTTACGTCAAGAGATCTGCATTCTGTAATGAATTGTGGGGGGGGGGGCTCTGTCGTCGAGCGGTGTTTATTTGTTCTGGTTCGGTGTACCTGAAGCAAAATTTTTTTTTTTTTTTTATTATTATTGTTTATTTCCATTGTCGATACTATTGGAAATATATACTCTGTTATTATTAGTCTACTTTACCTGCGAAAGAGCTGAAAGTAAAGATTTTTATGTGTTTCATTGTTAAATATATACAGGGTGTCTCAAAAATATTGGTACAAACGTTTAGGGGAGGTAGGTAACATCTAAAGGAATGTGAATCGCATAGAAACCCATAACCGGAAACGTCACCGTAAGTTGGTACACGGCGCTGTTCATCAGTTCGCGAGAGGGAAATTTTCTGGCTTACTCATTCAAGCAGTAGTCCCCGCACGAAGAGCATGCATCGATATACGAACTATGAGCTGGCAGACATGCACCTAGTGTACCGCTTAGCAGACGGCCCACACGGTGTGCGCCCCCATGCGGCACAATATTGCTTCGCAATAAATGTGTGGGCAGGTATAGTCAGTGACTGCTTAGTGGGCCCATACCTCTTACCATCCCGCATGAACTCCGCTAAATTGTTTGGTTAGTTTTTAGGAGCATTAGCAACTAAGGCCATATTGCTCCGGGATATGCGGTGGTCATTTCCTTGACCTTTCCGCATCCTCCGTATTTGGTGGTGACGGGCTCGAGCTCCGGCCTAATCAAGGAACGTGTGCTGCGCACTGCTGCTCCTTCCCCCCCCTGGCTACGGAGGCGCCGTACTCCGCTAAATATCGGATCTTTCTTGAACAAATTCTACCAGGGTTACTTGACGATGTTCCAGCAAATGTGAGACGCAAAATTTGGTTTCAACTTGACGGGGTACCTGCCCATTATGGAAGGTGTGTTCGTGACCATTTGAACAGGCGTTTTAAGCGTCGATGGATTGGCCGTGGTGGACTCGTTGCCTGGTCCCCACGCTCACCTGATTCATCGAGCCTTGATTTCTTTCTGTGGAGGCCCTCAAACCTATCGTGTTTGAATCGCCTGTGGAGAAGGAAATGGATGTCTTGGCGAGACTCGTCTGCGCTGCTGCTACTGTCAAAGAAACTCCAGGTGTGCTCGACCGTGTCCGCTAATCCATGCTGGGTCGGTGTCACGCGTGCATCGCGTCTCATGGTGGAACCTTCGAGCATCTGTTGTAACATCATGAAATGCATCCATCTCGTACTCCATTGTCAATATTATGTCAAATAAATGTTTGCCACTAATTACTGTCTTGTGTAATTTCTGCTTCTTGTGCCTCTGCTACTACTTTCCCGTGACGTGTCCGGTTATGGGTTCCTATGCGATTCAAATTCCTTTGGATGTTACCTACCTCTCCTAACCGTTTGTACCAATGTTTTTGAGACACCCTGTATATATCTTTACCTTTTACTTGGGCTATGAATGGTGGCTCCAACAATCGGTCTTTTCTGCAAGCTGAAAAAAAAATCTTTTTCTTCTTATTCTAGAATATAGTTTTTTTTTTTATTTCCTGTACTGATGCTATTTATGTCTCTCATGTTTAGAGGCATACTTTACCTACGAAAACCTGAAAAGTAAAGATTTATTCGTTCTATATGCTGTTTCATGTGAAAATTTATATACCAATATTTATATACCAATAACATTGAATGGTGGCTCCATCTATCACACCTTTCGGCAACTTCAATTTTTTTCTCTAATTTTGAAATATAATAATTTTTACATTCTAAAAGTAATTTCCCAAAGTTGTTTAAGATTTTAAAACTATTGATTAACTGTAAAATTTTACAAAGTTTTTTCACTTGTAGCTAAGAAAAATACAGACGCAATATTTACAAAAGATATTTTTTATTGGTACAAGATTTACATGGTTAGTTACAAAAAAGAAACGCAAAAATTTAAACTATTAAGAGAAAAGGTTAAAAATTAACACAATCAGATGGCCTCACACATCGCTAAAAGATACAGCGAATGAGTTTGAAAACACACCTGATTTTAGACGATCCCTAACACAGTGAAGGTGTTCCAATATAACAGTTTGCATCAGTAGAAATGCTGACTTTTTCTTTTCTAAACGCTGAAGAAAAGCATAAATATCAGGGATTATAGTGGCAAGGCAAAGTTAGACTACAGCACCCAACATCTGATGTAAGTACCTCGTAGCTCGGGTCACTCCAGATGAAAACCCGCTTTTGGCTGTAGCATATGGATTCCACTGGGCATTAATGTCAGCATTCACTATGTCTTCATATTCTTCGTTACAGTCAATGTCTGGTCCCCGAACCTCACCCCCGCCCCCTGCCGAACCTATTGATAGCACTGAGGCCGACCGAGATAGATTTTATGAGAATATCTGCCTCGTATGCATGGCTCGAGACGTCCATCAATGCTTTGTCTAAGTTATAACTATCAAGCGGTAATCGCTGTGTAGTTAGGGAACCAGCGCTGTATTGTTCTTCCCCCAACGGGAGCTGAGCATCGCATATCGGAAAAATATAAGGATGACTCCCAAGCAAAACCTTCAACACTACAATCTATCTCTAAAAGGTTTACATCGAATCCGCCGACCGGGCTAGCCGAGTGGGTAAAGTACCTGCCCGGCAACCCAAAAGTCGCGGGTTCGATTCTCGCCTCGGGCTTGGATCAAAGTACTGCAAAAACCTTGGGAGGTGCAATATGGCCACAGAAGCCGATGCGCCAACAACTACCAAATCAAAAAAAAAAAAAAAAAAAAACATCGAATCCAAGGGGAAGTAGCACTGTGAGCTTGCACTGTAAAGCTCAACTGATAACAAACATAGGTTGTTGTAATAAGGCATTTTAAGGCTGTAAAAAATGTGAGTAAACTGAAGAGAACACCACAAAATTAGTCCTTTTAAACTGAAACGCAGATTCAAATATTAAACCAAATATACCCAAGCAACGGCTAGGAAAGTTGAAATTTAACCAATGAGGTGTTTTGTATATATATCTGCGTGCATCTGCAGCCGGAATCAGTACTTTTACTATGGTGTTTATTTTTTTAAATATGAATAGAGATAGGTTTTAAAATTACAATGCAGTTAAGCAAGGTGATAAAAGAGGTAAAAGAGAAAACATCGATCCCATTGCAATAAAATACCAGAGGATATCCGCTTGCCGAGGATAGTTTCGCAGCTCAGAATTTCTGTTCACAGCTTCCACGACAACTTTTTTTGGGGATGTGGGTAATACTGACACGCGTTTATCTGATAATATTGGTCAAAGTAACTCTTGCACATACCTCAAGAGTTCTTATCTGTTACCCCAACTGGACGTATTATCTAGATGTTCTGGGGGCACAAACGTTTCACGTGGGCGGGTAGCTAATGCCAGGGAAGAGAGCCTAAAAAACTTCAAGGGTTGTGTTAGGGTTGTTAAATATACAAGAACAGTAAATCTTAATTGTTTATACAGTAACGTTAGAAGTGTCGTCAATAAAATGAGCGAATTCGAACTGCTGGTTAAAACAAGTAACGCGGACATAATAGGGCTTACAGAGACGTGGTGCCACCCGGAAATTGGGGATGATGAGTTTCAGTACGGCTTGTATAATGTATTTAGGAAGGATAGGTTAGATAGAAGGGGTGGTGGGGTAATGCTTCTTATCAGAAGCAGCCTGAGTGCGACGATAGCTTTCCCGGATTCAGACGTTTCACATGCTAGTATAGAGTCTGTATGGTGTGAGATAGTTGGAAACAAAGGTATAATGCGAGTAGGAGTAATCTACAGACCAGGTGATTGTGAAGATTATGACAAAAGCCTCTACATGCAAATAGAATGGGCAAGTAAGCGTCAATGCCTTATTATGGGTGATTTCAATCTGCCTCTAATTGATTGGAGTAAATGGGAAGGAAACTCGACATGGGGAACAAAATTTTTAAATCAACTAGATGACTGTTATTTGTATCAACATGTCAGGGAAAATACTAGAGAAAAGAATATCCTAGACCTCATCATCACACATGAATCAGATGACATAACAGGGCTGACAGTAGAGGAACCAGTAGCAGGAAGTGATCACGGAGTTCTACGGTGGATGATGACGAGAGAGGTAGCAGAAGTAAAAGGCAAAGGAATGGGTTTTAATTTCAGAAAAGGAAATTATGATGCCTTAAGGTACTACATGGCCTCTATTAACTGGGTAGATATCGCGCAGAGAATGAATACGATTGAACTGTGGTACGCTTTTAAAACATTAATCACAGATGCCTTGAATGCGTATATACCATTAAAAAAATACTCCACGAGGAGGGTTCCAAGTTGGATGACTAGTGAAGTTGCCGCATTACTTGAGCAGAAAAAGGTGGCATGGAAAGGATACAGAACAATAAAAAGTACTGAAGCCTATAACAGCTACAAGGTGATGTGTAATAGAGCCACAGAAAAGGTTCGACAGGCAAAGGCAGTTTATGAGAAATCACTAGCAAACAGAGCAAAGAGGGGGGATAAAGAATTCTTCACATATATAAATGCCAAGAAGAGCAGGACAAACCAGATCGGACCTTTATGTAAGGGAAAGGGGATAGTAATAAATACACCAGCTGCCGTTGCAGATGAACTCAACAGTTATTTTGCATCGATATTTACAAATGAAAAGCCTTTTGTGGCAAAGGGAAATTGTGGGAGCGAAGTTAAAAAATATGTAATTAATGATATTGAAATTTCGCAAGATTATTTAATGAAAAAACTTTCGAGCCTACAGACCAGTAAGGCTCCTGGAGTTGATGCAATATACCCTATAATCTTAAGAGAGGCGGCAAGCGAGTGCATTGAACCATTGAGGCTAATTATGCGAGCATCATTAGACTCTGGGAAGATTCCCTTGGATTGGAAAAGTGCAAATGTATCTCCCATACATAAGGGTGGCTCTAAAAGTGAAGTTGGAAATTATCGACCTGTCAGTCTGACTTCAGTAGTAGGGAAAATCATGGAGGCAATGATCAAGGGTGGAATTCAGGATCATTTGGATCGAATTGAAATTCTCAAGGATACTCAGCATGGTTTCGTAAAGGGAAAATCATGTTTAACAAATCTGGTTCGCTATTTCGAAAGGGTCACTCACGAGCTGGATTTAGGGAATAATTTCGACATTGTTTATTTAGATTTCAGCAAAGCTTTTGACTCAGTCCCACATGAGCGGTTGCTTTATAAGCTGGAACAGGTTGGAATCACTGGGAAAATCCTTAGATGGATAGAAGGATGGCTTCAGGGCAGGAGGCAGAGGGTTGTGATAAATGGCTATTCCTCAGATTGGGTTGATGTAAGAAGTGGGGTTCCCCAAGGATCAGTATTAGGACCACTGTTGTTTTTAATTTTCATAAACGACATTGATGAAGGGATAGAGGGCGTGATGTCTAAATTTGCAGATGATGTTAAAATTGGGAGAGTAGTTAATGATCACTGTCAAGCTGAGCTTCTTCAGAGAGACCTAGATAGACTTCAGGAATGGTCAGAAAAATGGCAGCTGTGCTTTAATCCAACAAAGTGTAAGGTATTACACCTGGGAAACAGTAATCCCAAAAAAACTTATTCACTTGGTGGAGTTCAACTAAACCCAGTACTGGAGGAAAGGGACTTGGGTGTTACGATACGGTCAGACATGAAATTCTCTGAGCATTGTAAACAGGTTGCAAGGAAGGCCCATGGTGTCCTATCGATGATCTATCGAACTTTTGCAAGTAGAGATAGGGACGTGATAATCCCATTATATAAGGCTTATGTTAGACCACACTTGGAATACTGTGTTCAAGTATGGAGACCTCACCTGAAGAAAGACATCGAGCTTCTTGAAAGGGTGCAAAGAAGGGTAACTCGCCTGGTGAGATCGGCAAAAGGGCGTCCTTATGAAGAAAGACTTCGAATATGTGGGTTGCAGAGTTTGGAAACTAGACACCTTAGAGGAGATTTGATTGAGGTGTTTAAGGCTCTGAGAGGCATCAGTAAAATGAATGAGGACAAAATTTTCAAGATTATAAATGATGCTAGAACTAGGGGACATAAATTCAAGTTACGGGGGGAAATGTTTAGATTGGATTGCAGGAAGTTCTATTTTAGCCAGCGAGTTATAAATTACTGGAATAAGTTGCCTTCATGGGTGGTAGAGGCCGAGAGTTTGGGGAAATTCAAAGGTCATCTGGATAGTACTTTCGGGTAAGGGAAGCACATAGGATGATAGGTTTAATTTCCTTTTTATTTATTTTTTATTTTATTAATTATTATTATTTAGTTATTTATTTTTATTTTTTTGTTTTTATCATTGTTTTGTTCGGATTTATTTTTTTTTATTTTTTATTTTTTTTTGGCTGGTGCAGCATAAGCCATAGGCTTTCTTGCACCATGCGGCCGTTACTAATACTAATACTAATACTAACTTTCTTAACAACTAACCAAGTCCTCACCACTGAATCTCTGATCTCCCGGTGCATATCAAAATCATCATTCAAGATTTCAGTATCAGCTTCCGTAGTCGTTTCCTTTTCTTCCTTCTCAATTTCCAAGATTATTTTCTTTAACTATCGATTGTGTTCGATAGCATCAGAAATCGTTTAACGTATCTTAATCCAACCCTCTACGACTGCTTCTTTTTCCCCTCTCTTGAGAAAGTTCTCTCTTGATTTTCAACTTTAAACTGTGTGTTTGCGATAGTCCATATTTAATTGCTTTTCTGATTCCTGCACGTTTATTTACGACGCCCTCAACAACATTCCGCCCATTTGATTTTCCATTCCTCACAGCTTTTCTTGTCAGAGTGTCAAGTTCCGAATGACTTAACCGAATCTCGAATGCCTTCTCGTATACCACGCCTTGTCTAAAATTATTATTATTATTATTATCTGTATATTTCTCTTACGAGACACCCATAGACAGCACGTGGCTAGAGGGTGTGGTTACATTATAGTATTTACAAGCATATTTACATGAACTTATTTACAATTTGCGGACTCTGACAACTTGGAGTTCTGAATGCACGAAATAGTAAATTTTTAAAATCGTGTTTAAATTCGCACTATCATAATTCCATAGAAAGTTAGAACTTGAATAAGCCAATTCCGGTTACAATATTTAAATATGGCGGGAAAACGATATCAGAAAGCTTTGTGGAAATGCAAGCAAAATGGAAGAATGCTCATCATTGAATACGATGTTTTTTTTTTTTTTTTTTTTGCTGTATGCAACACCCAAGCTGCATTATTTGTTAATCATCGTACGTTTTATTTCAGTATTGTAAAATCTGATATTCATTAGTCCATAATATTTAAATTAATTTGCATTTAAGCGAAAGTTGTATTAAAATGTACCCCTTTTGTCCTCCTTTCTTATTTAAAAATCGATGCCTTTGAATTCCATCGAATACTTTGCCATAATGGCAGAATTATCTCGGAAAAGATTATATCATAATGTTCATTAAATATAATTATCGCTATTATTTGACAATTTACAGCAACTTTGCAGAAGGGCTGCTTTTACTTCAAAGATAGGAGAACCAGGATGAAGACTCCATCACAAGAAGCCCTCCAGGATAGCACTGTACGAGACAAAAAGCCTGAGTTTGAATTATGTCAATAAAGCGCGGAATGTTTGTCTAATCGTAAAGTGAAAGTTGAATGCTTTCTATAAACAGTAAACCTACCGAAAAATGCCTTCAGTTGCAGAGGTAATACAGTATACTCAACGCCTTATATCCTTAGTTGCTCTAGTGCTTATCGCACGCAACATACATACGCATACTCAGTCGTCAGAAAACTGTATTTTACAAGAAAAATCACTTTCATTTATTTGAAGACAATTAGTGTTTTCTCGATCCTGAAATTAGCATTAGCAAAGGCACATGATGCAAGAAAGCAAGCGCCTCCGTAGCCAGATGGGCAGGAGCAGCAGTGCGTAGCACACGCTTCTTGATTAAACCGGGGTTCGAGCCTGTGGCCACCAAATACGGAGGATGCCGAAAGGTCAGGGAATGACCACCGCATATCCCCGGAGCAATATGGCCTTAGTTGCTAATGCTCCAAATAACAACAACAGCAAGAAAGCAAATCAAACGAAAAAAAAAAAAGTTTATCAAGTTTTGCCTGGAATCTATTTAAGCTATTAACTTCTACAACGACAGAAGGAAGTTTCTTCCAGCAATCAACCACACGCTGGCTAAAGGAAAACTTCTGCACATCTATCCTACAACCGTCTTTCTTCAATTTGAATTTATGCACTCTCAGGCGATTATTCTGGTCAAGAGGAAGAATCCCAACCGCATTGAGCATGCTCAAACCATTCAAAGCTTTATATACCTCAATCAGATAACCTCGCAGGTGCCTATTCTCCAGGCACTGGAATTTGCAAAACTGAAGCCTTTATTCGTAAGAGAAACCCTTTGTTCCATTCACTAATCTTGTTGCCCTTCTCTGTACTCGTCCAAACAGCTCTACATCCTTCTTGAAATGAGGCCTTCAGACCTGTATACAGTACTGAAGGTACGGCCTGCCCATTGCCTTATACAAGGGGATAACACCTCCTTATCCCCCCCTAGAAAAATACCAGTATATTTATTGACAAGACACCATGAGCTGTCTGCACTGCTCAGAAAATTTCCTATCTGCCTCCACAATTACCCCCAAGTCATTTTCATTCTCTACCACTGCCAGTGTGGTACCACATAGTTGATACGTTACTCTGGGATTACTGCTTCCCATATGTAGTACTTTATATTTGTCAATGTTAAACTTCATTTTCCACCTCTCAGCCCATCTGCTCTACGTTTCTGAATCCTGTTGCAGCAGTGTACTGTCAATAGTGTCATTAACAACCCTGCCAACCATCGTATCGTCTGAAAACTTGGACATTAAGCCCGATATACCATCATCAATATCATTTATAAATACAGAAAACAATTATAATGGACCAAACACTGAACCCTGATGGACTCCAATAATAACATTAGTCCACGAAGAGCAGTGTCCATTGATTACCACTCTGTCTTCTCCCACTCAACCATCCCTTTATCCATAGCAGCAATTTTCGTGAAATGCCACACTGCTACAATTTGCGCAGCAGTCTTCCATGTGTAACAGTATCAAAGGCTTTTCTCAGATCCAAATATAAGATATCAAAGTTATCATTTTCATCCAGTTCCTTTGTGACTACATCATAGTATTCTATCAAATTAGTCAGACACGTCTTCCTCTTAACAAACCCATGCTTTGTACGCGCTATAACTGAAGTCTTGTCTAGATGATCCAGCAATGCTTCTTTAACAAGTGTCTTCCTTAATTTCTCTGGAACAGAAGTTAAACTAACACGTTTGTAATTACTTGTGTCTCCTTTTGATCCTCCTTTGTGGACTGGGGTCACATTTGCATATCTCCAGGCCATGGGTACCTCCCCTGATTCCAGGGAAGTTCTCATAATTATGGCTAAGGGTTTGCTTATTTCCTTTGCCGCCTCCTTTAATATAACTGGATAGATCCCATCCACCGTAGGTGCCTTTGTTGTGTTTATCTTCAACAATTTCTCCTCCACTTTACTCTCAGTTATTAAAAAATCATATAGTTTACTGCCAGCGTTTAATTCACCTCTGGCATTCCCCTCGCTGAATAACTCCTCATGTGTGAATGTCGATGCAAAATATTCATTTAGTTTTTTAGCTACCGGAGCAGGATCATCAACAGTTAAACCATCGATATCAAGTGGACCAATCTGATTCATCCCCTTCCTTCTAGAATTTACATAAGTAAAGAACTCTTTGCTGTTTTCTTTGCATCATTTGCCAAAGATTTCTCGTAATCTGCCTTCGCCTGCCTAACCTCCTTTGTAACTTCGTTACAGACCAGCTTATATCTATCATGTGTCACGTGTTAATTTATATGCATCCCATGCATTTTTCTTTTCTTTCACTTGTCTAAATAGTTCGTCTGATATCCATGGGGTTTCT
Organism: Mastigoproctus giganteus; assembly: GCF_048544385.1. NCBI lineage: Eukaryota > Metazoa > Arthropoda > Arachnida > Uropygi > Thelyphonidae > Mastigoproctus > Mastigoproctus giganteus. The sequence goes on from NC_143576.1 coordinate 180,948,567, forward strand.
AGAAGTCGTCTGACTGTTGGCCTGCCTAGAATGACTGCATAAATACAAGGCTCTATTGTAATGCTCAATAATTGAACATTACAATAGAGCCTTGTACGAAAAAAAAAAAAAAAAAACTCAATCATTGAGTTTTTGTTGTTGTTGTTGTTGTTGTTGTTATGTTTATTTGTTTTGTTTTGCTACTCTATTGCAGACCGATTGTTATTCCTGCAGAAATATTTGTTGCGGGATAATTTTCATATTGTGGGGGATTAAAACCCAGAAAAAGTCAGGGAGGTAAATTCTCTATCCCACATGTGATATCTAAGATTGCCTAAACAGAAGATTTTGCGGATTTTCCAGTCTCTGGTGGGATTAAATTTTACCTCTCTCCCAATAACAATGTGGCATATCGAAACTACTTAATGTTCACGGATTACTGAGCTGCTTTGAATCATCACTCCCAAGAAACTTCTGCCAAGTAAAACCATTGTATCTTTTCTCTTTGCTGGATTTAAAAAAAAAAAGTTTAAAAGAGTACTCCATTGTTTCCATCAAAACAAAGTATCCCTGCTCACTTGAAAAATACATTTAATTTCTCGATATGACTTTTGCAAAATAAATAAAGAAATAATTTATTCATATGAATGTCCAAAACCAAACGAACACTCGCACAAATAAGCAACGTTAAAACAAAAAAATTATTTATTCATCCAATTTCCATTACATTATTAAAAATATATTATTTGTATTTTTATTATATTATTATAAAATCATATATGATATATATTATAGCATATATCATATATTATTAATTTTATTAAAATTAATAAAATGTTAAGGCTTTTTTTTTACCAATACCAATTAGACAGTTAAGCAACTATAAAATGTTTAAGGCCCTTCTAATGCACACAGAACAGGAGTGAAATCAAGTCCACATTCCTGTAAAATAAAATAAAATATCAAAATTTGGAGTTACAACTAACCTATAAAATGTAATGAAAGTATATGACAAAATTAATTTCTAAATGACAAACTATAAGATATTGCTCCTACACTGTCCCATCAGAGGGGTGTTCCATGATAAGAACACGCCTCTGAGAAAATTAACAGATGGGCGCAATGTAGGGAAAAATGTTTATCCCTTTACTCAATAACTTGATAATCCCTACTTGGAGCACATAATTAAGACAAGCCCAAGGCGACCCATTCTTTTGTGGAACTTACTGATATAAGTCAGCATGGAGCAAAATACCGCTAGTCTTCTGCTAATTCTCTTAGAAATTAGAAGAACTATTTTTGAAAATGAAACGACACATGCAATTTGTTATTAGGGCAAAAATGGGTTAATTACTTTTCGCTTTATAATAATCATTTGTTGCTTCCAACGGAAACACTGCCCTTGTGATTATGAAGGATCAAATTGCTCTCTCTCTCTCTCTCTCTCTCTCTCTCTCTCTCTCTCTCTCTCTCTCTCTCTCTATTATATACAGGGTGTCTCAAAAATACACGGCATAACTTCAGGAATGAGTTCCTCATATGTAGACAATAAAAAAATATTTTATATCAACATAGTTCCGGAAATGCTTGGTTCCCGAGTTATTAACCGGAATGTCTTATATCCCGCAGGTGATTTCCTTCATCAAAAGGCAATGACAGAATTTGGTGGTTTTCCATTCCGGCCATGTACTCAAATCAGAGCAAGCGGATATGCACTTTATGTACGGTTTGGCGGACGCAAATGCCCTGGAGGCTCGTCCTTCGTACCACGAAAGGTTCCCAGAACGAAGATGTGCAGACAGAAAAACGTTTGAAACTATCCATCTCCGCTTTCGTGAATATTGGACCTTTACATCTCGTGCTGCCGACAGAGGACGATCAAGATCTACGACTCCTGAAGGAGAGGTGTGGACCAACTCCTGGCCTCCATGCTCAACTGATTTAATCCCACTAGATTTCGTCTTGTGGAGCCATGTATAGTCATTGGTGTATTCGACTCCGGTAGCTGATGTCGAAACTCTCCGCAATCGAATTGTGGCAGGTTGTGAGACGATACGAAACATGCCAGGAATTTGGCATCGTCTTCGCGAGACCATGAGACGTCGATGTGAGGCCTGTATTCAGGCAGAAGGTGGACATTTTGAACAATTACTATAAGGTGATGTGAACAGTTAAGTGTAATAGACAGACCTTCAAAACTCGGAAATCAAGCAGATCGGAAACTATGTTGATATAAAATATTTTTATTGTCTATATATGAGGAACTCATTCTTGAAGTTATTCCGTGTATTTTTGAGACACCCTGTATAGCTGGACATATACAAATACATACACATACTTTTAAATTACGTAAATTAGTAATATTTACAAACAACTTCAAATTATATAGTAAAATTCATAATACGTTCATGTGAAAGAGAATATCCACTGAGTGTACTTTATTAGCCACTTTATTAGGAAAACCTACCTAATAGGAAATAGGTCCCACTGTAGAGCTCAGAAGAATCTGTATTTTTTGTGGGTTAGACACAACGAGATGACGAAAGAATGCCACAAGAATACTGGTTCAATGTCTCCCCACAGTTGTCACAGGTTTAATGGTTGCAGATCTGTACTACAAAGAGCAACTTCTACTTCATACCACAGGTGCTCAATTGAATTGAGATCGGATGACTTAAGGCTACCGCAATATGATGAATTCACTTTCTTATTCGTGGAACCAGTTTAGTAAAATTCATGCCTTTTGGTGTATTATCTTGTTGTAAAACCCATTCGCAGATGTATAGACCTCAATTATAAAGGGATGCTCATGCATCTGGTCGGAAATAATTTCCAGATAACCTGTGGCATCCAAATGTTGCTCCACTTATATAAAGGAGGACAAATGTGTATCACTAAAATTCTCCGCACAGCATTGCCCCACCACCATCTGCGTTCATTGTTGACACCTGACAGGATGGGCCCCGTGCTCTTTTCATTATGTTCTGGTCCTCGCGTGAAACATTAAGAACTAGGATTCATCAGATCAGGCAACATTTTTCGAATCTTCCTCTGCCCAACGTTACTATTCTTGAACCCGCTGTATGCCGTCTTATTTATTTATTTATTTATTTATTTATTTGACAGAAGTGAAACCCTAGTTCGGTCGAAGCTACGATACCATCATCTGTGACAAGGTACGATGCGTTCTGCACTCTGAAATGCATTTTTGGTTACTACTGTTGTGATGGTTGCTATTTGACTGACTGTAGCATTCCTGTTGCCCTGCACAAGCCTGTCAGCATCATTTTGTCTCTTGCATCAACGAGCTGTTTCCGACCACTGTATCCCCTTTGGCAGGATGTTATTTGGTGATTGGAACAATCTCGCTACCCTCAACGCATATTGTTACGTCGAAACCTCATCAGTGTCTGAAATGCTCATATCGGCGCATATAATGCCGACTACCACGCCAGGTTCAAAGGCACTTAAATCTTTCGACTTGCCTATTCTCGCAATGCATTCCATGCACGTGCAGTATCCCTGTGTACCTCAACACCTGTTTTATATCGCATGCTATGAACAAGTGATGTCTTTGCTGAAGGTGAACTCCATTTTATGAAAGAGTACGTACACTTAATAAAGTGGCACTCAGTGTACATTTCCGTCGAATGTATAATAATAGTGCAGGCGTAATTGTGAAAATTATTTCGTTGATGGCATAAGGAAGCCTAGCTTACCGCATTTGCTTTGATGTAGTCTTCTATTTTTGAAATAAAAGATGACCCAGTTGCATTTTCGAATTCTTGAAAGATACAGTCCAACCATTGTTTCCGAATCTATACGAATAAATTATTTTAAAATAATTATAAAGTAATTTTTATTGTTATTTCAGTTTAATAATCAATACTCATATACTGTCCCACCAAAAGAATTCAGACACCCTATCCAAAGTAGTGAACCAAGTGGACTAAATGTGTACAATATAAGAAACAGGTTTAAAAGCCAGCAGGATGTAGAGATATCACCAACAAGATGAGTTTCGAAGAGATTTGTGTCGGATGCCAACCTGCAAATTCTAATTGCTTGACAAGGATACGTTTGCGCCTCAAACGTTAACAGTAGTCGATGTATTTAAAAAGGGAAGGCAGTGATCATGTAGTCGTATGTAAAACCGTGAGTGCTGAAGGTCAAATAATGAAAAAAAAAAGAAACTGAACGATTGGGATCGTCGATTACTTGAAGTGCGTAGTGAAGGAGAATATAAAGGCTTCACTGGAAAAATGTCGAATCCGTTTACAGTTTCACATGGGAACGGTGAAATTCTTACTCTTTAATTCATTTGAATTATTTTATTGAAATTAGCGACATTAAGACGAAATATTTATTTTGTTTATTTACCTTTTTTTTTTTTTCTTTTTGGTAGTTGTTGGCGTATCGGCTTCTGTGGCCATACTGCACCTCCCAAGGTTTTTGCAGTACTTTGATCCAAGCCCGAGGCGGGATTGGAACCCGCGACCTTTGGGTTGCCAGGCAGGTACTTTACCCACCTGGCTAGCCCGGTCGGCATCTCTTCTTCTTTTTTTTTTTTTTTTTTTTTTTACTGACGGTGAATGGACGAAATATAGTTTCGCGTACGCAACCATCTCTCTATAAATTGCGCACATTCTTTGTCCCATTTACTTCTTTTACTTAAAATTAAATCTCTGGAACGTTCCCCGGTGATCGACTACATTATGAAAAAGCTCATACAACTTCCTACACAATTGAAGGTAATCGGAAACAGGCCTTAACAACACATTGTGCGGAAAGAGCAGCGACTTTAATCATCGAGCAACGCGAAGTGCGTCTACGTTGCCGATCCCCAATTTTTCATCACGCCGACGAACTGGAGTCAGAATAACAATAACACACGGTATAAAGGCGATCCACTGAAGCCTCGTGGCGTTCGTTGTTTGGAAATTAAACCAAAAATCCAATCCGTCCTCGCAAGAGAGAGAGATGTACGAAATAAGCTGTCCACTGACTGTAAATAAGTGTTTGTTGCTTTCCACCAAAATTCTTCGTAGTAAACCAACTGAACCCACGACGTAGTGAAATAACTGTCCACACTATTCTACCACTCTGCTCCCTGTAAACTATTCTTTTCTAGATGTCTTGAAATAACACTTCTGTGATGCTTTCTGCCTCTCTTTACTTCACATAAAAATTAAAAAATGGAAAGCCTGTTTATGCATCCTTTTGATACTACATTGGAGGACGCCTCATGTCGATGACCGCAAATAAATGGCACTGAAAATATAGGTGGTAGATGACTTTCATCAACCGGTGAAATACCACCACTTTGCTTATTCGAGGCTTGAAGTGGTGAAACCCATGTTTAGTCTCTAAATCAAAGTTTCCGTCATCCTCCGCTCCCCATACTTCTCCTTCAACCCATGCACGGTACTAAGTACTATAGGTTTTGATACCTTTCGTGTTTGGGGTTTTTTATAAAAAAAAAATAGCACAGTAAACCTAAAAGCCAACGAGGACTTATACGGTCTGTTTAAAAATTGGCACAATTATTTAAAACACGGTACATGACGGATGAATGATTGATGTTTGAATTCATCGCACAGTAAGGGAGACTAGGATCAATTCTTACATTTTTTTTTTTCATTTATTTCTATAATTACTCTATTTTTAATGAAAAAAAAGTTAATTAATTCTGTATCAGGCATATAATGTGTCCTGCCGCTAGAACATTTAACGTGTTTTACATTTAGGAGTCATCGGCAGGCGATAAAGCGTTTTAATTTTCACATGTTAATAAAATTCATGGATAATATAACATATAACGATGTTTTTATTTTATTAATAATAATTACATATCGGTTACTGAAAGTATTGGTCTGTGATCACTAAAGTAGAATATATATTTAATTTTTACATTGAAGGGTTCACGATTAAATTCACTCCGTATAGTTGTTCCATTTCGTGTAGTATTTATTGAAAGATCTGATGACATGTCCAAGTTGAATATTGTTTTCATAAATGTGCAGAACTCGTTTCCAATCTTAGAGTTTAATTATAAAGAAAAAAGTTACATTCAATCTGAAAACACCACGTGATTTGAAACTAGATTCGTTTTTGAATTAACGCATTTCCCAGTTTCCGAAAGTTTTTTTTGTATCTTAAAAGTTTAATATTTCTCTTTCTAAATTCGTTAATTTTCCAACAATATGCTATACGTCCACATTATGGACGTACAGCTGAAGATAAGTCACTTCCGTAACGCTTTCGCATGACGGTTCTTCATTGCAATTTTTTTTTCAAATAACGCTAGTAAAAACGTTTTTAACGTCAGTCATTATAGAATTTATGTACAGGAAGGGTAAAGACTTTTCTGTCATTCTAAGTATGCCTTTAAAAGAACTGAAAGGAATTTTTCTTTCTCAAATACTGCCAGTAGATTATAAATATTGCTGAATTAAATTGAACGTCTTAAAAACTTTTCCCATTACAACTAGCCACCAGTTTATGCTTTAATCTCATTATAACGTGTTATAGATTATTAAATTGTTTATTTTATTTTGACATCCCCATTTTGTTTTGGTTTTTATAGTTCACTTTTATTAAAAATTACTAAAAATATACAGTATAAATAATATTTTAAAAATAAGATATGGCGTTTCACTTTAATGAAAATAGAGGGAAGGTATTTGGGGCTCTTTGTGTAGGGATCTAAAAATTATAGCTATGCCATTAGACCTCCGCCAACTATAACGTAGTTAGAAATTTTAATTACGATTTAAATTATTACTATTTATAAAATTCAGTAATCATATTGACTTTTAATTACTATTTATCCTTGTAACTTGCTAATAAAAGGTTATGAAAAGTATCATTTCAACTGCTTTACTCCTCGTTGAATTATCATTAAAAATATTTGCATGAGAACATTTGTACGACATCTATAATAAACCCGAGAAACATGTGTAAGTTTACCTCACTAGGGTAATGGTTACAGTCACAATTTATCCAAACATCTCTGCAGATGAATTTCACAACAGATTCGTAGCCCTGGGAGCAATCTTCTCCGACAGCTTTCACACAATTGAGTTTCATATCTACTATCTGTAAGAATATATCAATATCAATATTGCATTATAATTTGTTACATATGTTATTATATTTAATATAATATAATATAATATAATATAATATAATATAATATAATATCGGTGTAGATACACCACAGAATAAAACTCTTAAAACGCTCAAAGAAAAACAACGGTACTAGTGGGAAAGGCATCATTTCTTCTGTATCTCATATTGTGCTCATCTTTCACAACGAGTTACCAAGCATTGCACTCCCTCTAATAACTAAAGCTTCACTAACAGAGAAGACTATTGTAGTGAAGCGCTACTTATTCGAGGTAGTGCAATGCTTGGTAACTCACTGTGAAGGATGAGCCCAATACGAGATACAGATGAAATGATGCTTTCCACAATACGATTGTAGTTTTTCTTTAAGAGTTGTCTGTGGTGTATCTGCACCGATATAACATAGATATAGAATCCTAAACTCTTAAAATATTATGCCTGGTTGCATTTACTTTATTTAAATAATATAATATTATAAAACATTGTGGCATACAGCTCAATTGTTTAATAAATTACAATACGGAGAGATCCATGAGCTACGAATTTCTCTTTTTTCAAAGCAATTTAATGAATCCTAAACTTTATCAATTTTCGTTCGTAAAATCTCGAATTATCAACACTTTCCATTTTTTTTTTCAACTTTCACACTCTGATACGGTAAATCCTTACATTTGTGAGTTCCTTTTGAATAAAGGTTAATGCAAGTAATTTGTAAAAAGCTACTCAAAATAAGTAAAGTCGTTTTTTTAGTTATTTATTTTTGTTAAATAGAAAGAATAATCCTATCCCGTCTTAACATCATGCGTGTACACATAGGCAAATTAAAAAAAAAAATAACTTGAGGTTGTCGCAGACATTCTCTCAGATATGCCAGACAAGCTGTACTTGCTACCTCGGAGTCTAAAACGCTGATGGAACTGACATTCTGGTGACACTCAAGTCTAGTGGACCCAAGTTCGGCGAAGTCCGGACGGTCTGTGACAGCAAAATCCTCTGCTTGCACTTTCACGATGGTGGGACGTTTAGTAATCCTGGGTATAACCTCCATGCACAAGTACATGGCGGATGACCACCCAGGTGTGACCCAACGTAAGCAGGGGTCGAGGTGTGGCGCCCACACCACATGGAGGAACGCCGCCCCTCTTTGTTACCAGGCAGTACTAGGTGGTAGATGACTCTCATCAACCGGTGAAATAACACCACTTTCTTTATTCGAGGCTTGAAGTGGTGGAACCCATGTTTAGTCTCTACAGCTAAGTTCCGGTGAACCCTTCCTTATCTCTTCCATCAAGCAGTATGATTGATGACTTTTGAGGTTATGATGAACGTCGTGGCGAGATCCAATATTCGTTACATTTCGAGGGTACAGCTCAAAAACGGTGTTCGCAGCCCGGCCGCTAGTTAGTACACCGGAACGAACCTATTGGTAACTCTCTAGGAGGCTTCTGGATCAGCTAGTGTATAATCTTCCTACCTCTACTCTGCCAGATAGTGACTGGAGGGAGTCCGAGCAGTGTGTATGCGGGGAGCATTGTCGAGGCCACGTTATGCCAAGGATCTGGGTATATTCTTACCACGTGTACGCCCTATCCCAAAATTCTATTACTTCATACAGCATGCCCCACTCACTTTTTCTTACTAATGAATACATCATGAATTGTCAAAATAATAGAGCAAGCTTATCTGCGAAAAGATCTAAATCTCCCAAGCACTTCCTAATTCATTTCAAAAATATGCGCGGTCTCAATTCTAACCTCAACGATGTCCATTTCCACTTGCAGTCTGCCAAACCCCATGTATTTTTTCTGACAGAATCTCTGTTATCGGTTGATTCAACTACTGCTCATCTCAGATGCCCAAATTATTCGCTGTATGATTTCTTTCGTCTCAAACGTGATACTTGTGCATATGTCCGATCTGACGTTCCCTTTCAGAGACTTGGAAATTTGGAATCTCCTCTCTTTGATCTTTTCTGGGTTAAAATCTCTCTACCTCATTGTGTCAAATTCATCTGTTGTCTCTACCGTTCTCCCAACTCCACTAATCACTTGGAGCTCTGACTTCCTCTCTTTGCAACTTGACTTTCTCCAGTCCAACTTCCTAACAGTGAGGTAATTTTTCTTGGTGATTTTAATGTTCACAACTCCAGCAGGTTTCCGTTTTCTAGTCACACCGACCCAGCTGGTCGATATGCTGAGGCTTTTGCAATTACTAATGACATAGCACAGATTGTTCATTTACCTACAAGAATTCCGGACAATCCTAATCATACAGCCAATACGCTTTATCTTTTTCTCACAAACAACCCTTCTAAGTACACAGTTGAAGTGAGAGGTCCTTTAGGCACTTCAGATCACAATTTGATGTTTGTCTCTTCTCCAATGTTACCTTTATATCATGGCTAATCCCAACCTCGTATTGTTTGGCATTACAAGAATGCAAAATAGGATGACCTGCGAGATTTATTTTCTTCTTTTCCTAGGTCGGATTACTGTTTCAAAACCTCTGATATCAACATTTGTTCAGATCGTGTCAGTGAAATTATTCTTGCAGGAATGGAATCTTTTATCCCACACTCCACTTTAAAATTTCGTCCTTTGTCTAAACCTTGGTTTTCTAATAAATGTGCTAAGGCTGTTCTAGAGACGAATGATGCATATCCTAATTGGCTTGTTTCTAATTCTTCAGTTTCATTTTCTGCCTATAACAAAGCTCGTAACAATTTTGTAAGGCAGTTATTATTCAGTCCAAACTAGAGTTTGAACAGGATAAGAGTAGAAAACTTGCTTCTTGCCTTAATTGTAGCCGAGCATTCTGGTCTCTTGCCAAAGCTATTGGCCGCAACTTGTACCTATCTCTGCTCCCACCTCTTTCCGAACCAGATGGTTCCGTAGTCGCTTCAGCCAAGGATAAAACTCATCTCCTAGCATCCCATTTTTCTTCCAGCTCATGTATTAATGATCTTGGTAAAACACCTCCCACCTCTCCCAACACGTTCCATTCAATGCCTCCTGTGGTCTTCCGTCAAAAGGATATCAGAATGATTTTGATAAATCTTGATACTAAGAAAGCTCCAGGCCCTGATGGTATTTATCCACTCATTCTCAAAACCTGTGCTCCTGAACTTATTCGTATTCTTTGCCGCCTTTTTTTCACTTTCTTATTCCAAAGGTGTTTTTCCTTCTGCTTGGAAATTTGCTGATATCAAGCCAGTTCCTAAAAAGGGTGACAAATCCCTCCCATCCAAATATCGTCCCATTGCAATTACTTCTACTCTTTCTAAAGTAATGGAGAAATCAATTAACCGCCAACTGTTAAATTACCTAGAAACCTTCCGTCTGATCAACGATCGCCAGTATGGATTCCGTCAGTGTCGATCCACTGGTGATATTCTGGCTTATGTTACCCATTTATGGACTAATTCAACAGAAAGGTTCGGTGATACACAGGTAGTTGCTCTTGACATCTCAAAGGCTTTTGATCGTGTATGGCATAAAGGTCTTCTAAGCAAGCTTCCATCTTATGATTTGCCAACTGTTTTTATTAATTGGTTATCCGGTTTTCTCTCTGATCGCTCAATTAGCGTGATGGTAGATGGCTCTCTGTCTTCTAACTTCTCCACAAATGCCGGTGTCCCCCAAGGTTCAATTCTTTCCCCCAAATCTTTTCCTCTTGTATATTAATGACCTTCTTCCATTGACTGGAAATCCTATCCATAGTTTTGCCGATGATAACACATTGCATTCCACTTTCCATTTTGAGAAACCTTGTCCTACTCAATCAGCTTCAACTTCTGGAAAATCTGTTACCAATTCCTTAAATGCCGATCTTCAGTTAATTCTCCAGTGGGGCAAAGACAACTTAGTTGATTTCAACCCTTCTAAAACTTGTCTTATATCTCGCAAAAAGGATTCTTCTGCTCCTATGATTGTCTTTAGTGACACTCCGATTTCTAGGCAAAATGATATCTCTTTTGGGGATTACCCTGACTTCTAATGTCTTTTGGCACAAGCACGTTACAAATATTGCTTCCTCTGCATCTAAGAAACTTTATTTTCTCTTTGGCTCTCAGCTTTCGTTTCTTCCAAACAGCTGCTCACTCTGTATAAATCGCAAATCCGCCCTGCCATGGAATATTGTTCACACATCTGGGGTGGTGCCCCTAAAACCTCTCTCAAGCTTCTTGATTCCATTCAGAAGAGGGCAGTTAGGTTAATTAATGATTCACCTCTAACAGAGTCTCTCTCCACTCGCTGTCTCATAGACGTACTGTTTCTGCTGGATGCCATTTCTACATACACTTCCATTGGCACTGTTCGTCTGATTTGGCTTGTATAATTCCCGCTCTCTCTTTTAAAACAGTCCGAACACGTGCAGGAAGCAGCCAACATCCATTTACTCTCCAACTTCAAACTCACAGAACCAACTTTTCATCTTCCTCATTTGTTCATTCAACTGCCGTTTTCTGGAACAACCTTCCTTCATACGTATTTCCTGAAAATTACAATCTACAGATGTTCAAGTCCAATGTCAACAAATATCTTCTTTCGTCTTCTCAACCTCCAACCCAAACACGGTACTAAGTATTATAGGTTCTAACACCTCTCGTGTTTGGGGGTTCACATAAAAAAAATATATATATATATATGTATATAATACTAAAGTTAAAGTTAACGGTACAGCATTTAAACTGAAGGATTATGAAATAAGGTTCGGGTGAGCTTGTAAGCAGGAAGAAAAGGCTGGAATGAGGAAATATTTAGAAAAGTGTCATCAAGGGGGCGCCGCTTAATTTGAATTAAATGGCATTTTTATAAATTATTTTAGGAGGGCATACTTCTCCAGCATTCTTTGGGGTATACTTGACGAGCTCTTGAAGCGCGTCTTCGGCGACGCCTTCCAACGCCCAGTTTAACAAGAAGCAGAATGTGAAGGCATGCAAAGTAGAGGGGCACTTCGAAACGCCGCGTAGGACGACGTAAACTGGCGTAAAACACCTGCTAACGCCTTCGGACGCGTTTATCTAATATATCCCCTCCCCTTCCTTCATTTGTTGCTGTAGTTGCTATTGGTGATTGGAATATTCTCATTTTATATTCGAATTAGGTAATGCTTTGCGGCTATCGACTGTACTGATGGAATATAAACGATAAATAAATGTAATAGAATATCTTTTATATATCGTGGCACTATTTAGGAGGAAATAAATACAGTCTACTTCAAAAATCAGCACATAATGAATAATTCTTTAATTAATGTACAAGTTAGTGCATTTGCTTCAGTTCTGTACATAGCCAACTACATAATTAGTTATAAATTGGTGTCATTAAGTATATCTCATATTGTGAATACCTTCACAACGAGTTGCCAGTATCATGGCAACACTTTGTGACTTATTGCAACTCGTTATAACGAGTTGCCAACATCACGGCAGCTCGCTGTGACTTATTACAACTCGTTATAACGAGTTGCAATAAGCTACGTAATGGTGCCGTATGGGTGATGGTATTGGCTGACAATTGCGTCTCCTGTGGTGAAACTTTGCTTATTCGAGGCAGTGCAATATCATGGCAACACGTGGTGAAGATATTCACAATACGAGATATAGTTAATGATGCCAATTTATAATTACTTATTCAGTTGCCTATGAAAGAAATGATGCAAATGCACTAACTTGTACATTAATTAAACTATTTATGTAACCTGAGGCTTTAGCCCTAAACTATACCGTAACTCTTTAATATAACGATAATTTTACTTTTCTGATCTCGCACATCTCGAGCTCCCCAAACATTTGATGAGTTGTATGTGTGTGGATGTGTGCAAGTTACTGTAATCTGGAGCAGATTTAAACCTTTGAAAGGATGTTTCTCAACGGAGTATAAACAGGTGCACTCATGAAGTGCGTGTTTCATAATAATAAATCTTCGTTTATTATTAAGAACAGGCAACGTTGGTTGTTGCAATCAAATTTCCCGTGTTTCAAACTTCAAATAATGGTACAGGTCACGGCTCCACTTTGATCATTTATTAAGAGTAGTCCGTTTAATTTTTATTTGTATTTTAAAAGGCATTCAATTTTATTGTTGTCGTTTGTTTCCTCGGTTTTCAGAATTCATGTAGCTACACTCACATAAATTTTATGATTTTTATCAATTAATTTATAAATTAATTAACGTATCTGAATGGGTTATAAGACATGTAGCTCAACGGTTATCAGTATTGGATCTGGACGGTAGAAGTAACCTTCATTTATGCGTGAATTCAATATGATATTAGTTAGACAAAGTATTACTATGGATGATAGAATCATCCGATACTAAAATTTTCGAACCTCATTAGAGCCTTAACCATATTTCTGCAGGGAAATGAGTATTTTGTCGAACCAGATATTATAAATTTCAGGCAAGATTAATACAAACAAAAATAGGTATTATAACATTATATTTTAAGTAAATAATTGTAAATAAAGATAAAAGATAAAGAAGAAAAATAATAAAGAAGCATATTTACATTGTAGAACTTTTCATTCAGGCAATGCAGCTGCTCTATAATCCTGTCTTCTGTTAAAACTGCAATGAAAATAAAAAAGGTTCGTTTCGGTTTTGTTTCTTCTTTAGAGAAGCTAGAATGATGAAATTTTGAATTTGTGATACTGTAAGATATAAATCTTAAAAATTTAAATAAGACTATTTGTTTATTTTTGCTAAAGGTAAGGTTAAAATTTGAAGAACGCTAGTTTTAATAATGGACAGTTCTAAGCGTGAGAATTAAGAATAGCAGCAAAGAGGTAAACAAGTAATTGAAATAATACGAGAGCGAGCAAACAGGGACAGCAGGACTAGGTAAAGGGGTGCCAATTGAGAATAGGCATGAAGGGGTTGCTTAAGGAAGAACAATAGGACGTGAAAGGGGATTATACGAAGCGCCTCCTTTGATCTATGACACCGTTAGAACCAAAACAGAAAATAAGCTGCTGTCCAGAGTTCGCGTCAAAATAAACCGGCGTCTGGCTGGCTGATATATGAGTGTTCGGATACTTTTAGAGAGAAAGGTGTGAAACGAAAATGAGTGTTTTTGGAGGTTGCCTGTGGACATGAAAGGTTCATGCCGCTTATGAGAAAAAAATAAGAAAGATCTAGAAAGGGCTGTTTTGTGCGTTGGGGAGATAGCTTCGGAGTCCTTGGGGGAAGCGTGTCAATGTTGAAGGGAAGTGTGAAGTACGGGAAGAAAAAATTGAAAGAGGGAGCATTCTGTGTCTGACTTCTGTATGGTATGGTCAAATGGGAGAAGGTCGTGAGTGCGGGTTGAAGTGGAAGTAAGCAAATTTGGTAATGTAGGCCCTTGTAAAGAGAATGAGCCAGTTATGTACACCTGTGAATATATCGTCTACACAAGAAGGTGCCTCATGTCAAGATTGCCGCCCTTTACAAAACCGCATGTCCACATGTCAAGAGTGCGATTGCCAGTAGAGGGACCGCGTGTGTCGGTTGACTAAATTTGGTCTCTTCAAATTGTGCTTATTAATATTGTACCAATGGATTATTTTGGATTTCCCTTGGATCTATAGGTTTCTGTTTGTGATGGTGAGTCTATCCATGTCATTTTTACGGCAAACTTCTAAGGCGTCGCCGATTTCTGAGCGTCTTTAATTTATGTTTTTTCTTGCTCTACTAACGAACTTTCACAATGGCTACTCCATATAAGTCTGACTGTTGATTATTGTCTATTGGTTTTCGATTTGTACTCAATTGTCTCCCTGCAATTATAGTTGAATTTAGTGTTTATAGCCTGCATTATTTTATTTTAGAAGAAGTTACATTCTGATAGTTTTGCTATCTCTGCTCCTTCTCCGACCTACAGAAATGCCTTCGTTTACTGTGTCAGGTTACGTGTACACGTTGCCACTCCCCTATTGGCCTTTTCCTTCGTAAGGTGGACACAGCTGCTCCCATTTGGATTAATTGCATTTCTAAATCAACATTCTTTATTATTATTATTCTGGTTATTAATCATTGTTTATGACGTCACAGTATTTATTAATGATTTTATTGATATTCAAATTTAATTCTTGGTCACGTTGTCCTTATAGCTATATATTCTGCTGAACTTGTTAATGTGATTTTCGTATCCTGTTAATTGACTATGACGTCACCATGTGTCATGTGCCACTGTGGAACATCCTGTGCCAATTCCTCCCCTGCCTCTCTTGCTCCCTGGTGGCAATAGTTGGAATTACAAGTTTTGGTCGATTGTGATTTTCTTCAGGAGATTGACTATTATATCAGTAGACTGTTCTCAGCCCACTGATACATCCAGAACGACAGTTAACGCGTATCCGACATGAGTTCCCGCGAGGAATCTAGCTCCGCCGCTGATGAGGACTCGGATCCAACTAACGTCCTCCCACTTAAGGCAAACAGCCGACCTCGGAAAAAGAAGAGTAAAAAGAGATCCAGGGTTCGTCCACTTTGCTCCACTAACAATCCTTCCCCAGTTGATGATAATGGCAGATCACCCTCTGTTGATTCTGAACAATCAATTGCCGCTAAACTTGACTTCAGCATCTCTACTCCAGTTGCTGCTGCCATCTTGGAATCGCTTGCCCACGCTTCTCCTGCTCCCACTTCTGCACAACCAGTTCTACCTTCATCCGTTCAACTAGCAGCCCTTGTTTCTCCTACTCCAGCTCATCCTGCAGCCTCTCCTCTGCTTCTTCGAATCTGGCTCCCTCAGCTCCATCATGCAGATCACTTTCAAAAACTACTCCATCACTCTCTGACCTTGAGCGGACTGTTGCATCAGGGCTCCCATCCTCCAACCTCAGCCCCCTGCTGTCCTGCTACTGCTGTTTCCTCTTCCCTTCATCAAGTAATATCCACGCTGCATAAATATCTAGTGGCATTCATAAACAACGACAATAACAGATTTACTAGGTCGGCAGCAAATACTGTGCAGGAGCTGTGGACTAGACTTCAGACTATCTCCACAGCACTCCTTATTGATAATGAAAAACTCCGGGCAGTTAATGAAGAGCTCAGGTCCCAGACAAGCATCCTTGAAAGAGTGCTTGTTATCTTCCCAAGCTCCCTCCAACTGCAACTCATCCTGCACTGGAAGCCCCTCACAGAATAAAGAACTACCTCTCAGATCCTATGCCTCTGCAGCCAAGACGGCATCTGCTACACCATCTCAAGGACTGTCCCACCTCCCACAACTGGCCAAAGCGTATACCCAAAAACCTCAGCATCTTCTCCTGATCCGTGCATCTGAACAGTCAGAACTGAAGACTAGTGGAGAGGTGAAAGAAATAGTACAGAATACGCTTTAGAACGACTTAAAGACACTTAAGATCAAGCCATTGAGAACAATTAGGAACCGGGTTGTTCTTCTTGAAACCACAACCAAGGAGGATCTGGGCAACATCGCTGCTGCCAGCCCATTTCACTCTGCTGGGGTCACTGTGAATTCCCCCCTCCAAGCGCACCACTCCATCTATACTGGTGTATGATCTTCCCACATGTGTTAACAAAGATGAGATCCTTGAGTACTTGTTCTACAAAAATCTTGCTGACCATGCGTCACCCTTGAAGAAATAAAATAGGATACTAACCTCAGGTTCACAAACAAAGCTAATTCCAGTTGTGCAGCGTACCACGTCATCACACTATCACCTAGAATCTTCAGAATAATCATGTCACTTGACAGGATCTTTCTTGGGTGTAGTTCTCACAAGTTCTGCCCATTCACCGTGGTGACTAAAGGCTTTTTGTGTCTTTGATATGGACATACATCCCAGCACTGTACGCACTCATCCCCTACGTGTGGACATTTTGCCCGTAGTGGCCATGTCCATGGAGAATGTCCAAACAAGGATGAGAATCCTAGCTGCGTGAACTGCAAGAGAAGACGTCTTGAACATGAGCACTCGGTGCGGGATGTAGCCTGTCCTGAATTCCAGCAAGCATTAGAACAAGTAAGGCTAAGGATCGCCAACGAATAACCCCCAAACTCTTCAACCACAGCCCCCTAGCTCTACAGGGCAGTTCCTCCTCCTTCCAATCCACAAATCCACAGTCTCACCAGCAATAGCCATAGTGTCAAACTTAAAGTCATGCAAATCCCGCACTGTCGCTGATGAGATCCAACGTGCAGCGGAGGAGCACTCTATAGATATAATGCCTCCAAGATTAAATTTGGTAACTCATTTAAAGTCACGGGATTCTCCATCCACAATCGGGATATTTAGCCTACCTTTGATGACCCAAAGACCTGTATTGTGATCCTCAACAGCCAGTTGGGTGTCCTAGTAATCAACGGCCTTTGCAATAATTACGCAACCTGTGTTCAAATTACCCATGCCTCATCTATGTTTTATCTAATTTTACTATACTGTTCACCTTCCAAGGATATAGAAGGATATCTCAAATACCTTGAGTTTGCTTTGGACTTTTTAGGTTCTAAATAAATACTTATAACCTCGGATGTCAATGCAAAATCCAAATTCTGCTGCAGCTCTTCCTCAGATCTTCATGGGCTTCTCCTGGAGGACCTCATTCTCACCCGCAATCTGGCAGTCCACAATAAACCCAACCAACTCTCCACATACTGCAGTTCTACTGGACAATCTAACATAGATATTACTATCACCACCAATGACCTGAGGTCCCAGATCACTGACTGGACCACTATCTCTGAGTTTACACTGAGTGAACATAGGGTCATCCTATTTCATGTTGCTCCTTCCAGTTCCATCCGTCCCTGTCATTCCAGAATTTCTGACTTTGTCATTTTCTCCACAAAATCGATTGAGTTGGCAGCCTTCGATGGATCAATTGAGCATGACTTCCCACTTTCCATGCTAGACCACCGTGACACTGCTTTGGCCACCGAACTATGTGATCTCGTTCAGCAATCTATAACTAAAGCCTCATACATATCAGCCAAAAAGAAGAAGACATTCACTCCCTGGATCTGCTCTTGGTGGACAGTGGAACTCAGTAAACTTCGTAAAGATGTCCATCACGCCCGTAAACAGTACCAGCGGCATCGTGGATGGCCTCCTCCACATGTTGCCCGACTCTATAATGACTACATCACTAAAAAGAATCAGTACACAAAAGCAATAGCAAACAGGAAAAAAGAAACGTGGACCAACTTTGTTAAGGACTCTGGCAATGCAAATCCCTGGGGGCTCTTCTACCAAATTACAAGGGGGAAGACTTTCACCTCAGACATCTTAGGGTCTGTGGTCGTAGGAAGGAATGAATCAACTAATTGGCACGACTCAGTGAATCTCATTGTGGACAATCTTTTCCCAATTGATGACCCCTTGGAAGACCTTCCCGAACATACTGATCTTCGAGCAAAAATTGTAATTACTGTTCTCAGTCCTTTGCTGACCCCTTTACCATGCTGGAGCTGGATGCAATACTGAAAAAAATCAATCCCACGAAATGTCCGAAATCCTCAGGTTCTACAAATTAAGACCATCACACCTTTTGCTGGTGTTTAACAAGTGTCTACAAAACAGCAAGTTCCCTAAGTGTTGGAAAGAGGCTCCATTGCTCCGGCTCATTAAAAAACCAAATAAGCCTTGAACTGAACCACGGTCCTTCAGGTCTATTGCACTACTGGCTAACCTTAGAAAAAATATTAGAGCAGCTAATGGCCCACAGGGTTACCACTTTGTTCCTTTCACAGGATTTAATCTCCCCATCCCAGTATGGCATCACACCTGCTCCTGCGAAAAGGCCCTAATTTATCTGGCCCTGTACCTGGAGAACTGAACCTCCAAATATGAATTAGCTATTTTTGTCGGCTTCGAAGGAGCCTTCGACACTGTATGGTGCGAAACTGCCCTTGAACGTCTCCGTGCCGCCAGATGCCCTTCCAATTTGTACAAGCTGTTCCAGAACTTTTCAGAGAGTTCTGTAATAGTAAAATCAAAATTTCTTCAGATCACAAGGCCTGTCTACTGGGGTTTTCCTCAGGGCTCCGTCCTGGGGAACATGGTTCTCCAAAATTGGATTGGTAACTCCTTTGACAACACAAAATTGTAGCATTTGCGGACGATCTCACTATCATCGTGTCTGGAAACTCACGTTCTGCTTTGGAAGCTAATGCTCAGCATGTTTTTTCCAATCTCTCCATCTGGACCAGGTTAAACAAGCTCCACATAAATTCAGCTAAATCCAAAATGATGATATTCGAGAACAAATTTGACCTACGGAGACCCCCGCAAATCAAGATCCGTGGTGTGCAACTGCCTTTAGTTATGCAAGCAAGGGTCTTAGGGGTCACTATAGACCACAAACTCTGCTTCTTCCCACACCTCCAACACCTCAGCACCAAAGTTAAAGGTTTTTCTACCTGCATCCTCAGAGTCTCTCGAAGTCATTGGGGTTTGTGTAAGAGAACGTTATCGCTATACTACAAAGCAGTATTCGTACCCATTGTAACTTAAGCTGCAGGTGTGTGGTTCCACCATGCAGTTATTATAAAAATGAGAAACAAACTGAACTCCATTCAAAGAGGAATGGTCCTGGCCACCCACAGTATCTGCAGGACTGTCTCCACGGTAGCTATTCAGGTAATTGCGGGAACTCGCCCGCTTGATTTGTTTACAATCTTCCGTGGCTCTGCTTCAGAATCAGAAAAAATATACCAACCTGTATTCTGAATATTGAGCTTAATCTCACTGCAGATGATAAGTGTGAAAAAACAAGATGTTACAGAGAACTGGTGAACATCTGGAAAACCAGGTGGAATACGCCGCCACAAGGCACAGTAACCAAAAGATTCGTCCCCGAGGTAAAGTTTGGATGACCAAAACTGCAAGATCCTGGTTCTCTCTCAGCCCTGAAACGGCCTTCTTGGTAACCGGCCACGGCTCCCTGAATGAAAAGCTGTACCAACTGGGGGGGGGGGCTTCTCGCTACCGATCTATGCTTTTGTGGAGGCAAGGAAAACTGGTACCATCTTCTTTTTCACTGTAACTTGTACGAGGATCTCAGAGATCAACTTCGGAGAGACATTCTGAACTTCTCCCAAACCAATCTGGATCAACTAATCCAGAAAATCTTTCCTCTCTGCAGGCCTTTGCATCTGGAATTTTTATCCGGCGAAACACCTTGTATGCCAATGCCAACCAGAACCAGACAAACAATTCCACAGCCTAGATTTCACACTTGTGAAGGGGAAGGCTAAATTCAAATTTTTATTTTTATTATTTTTTTTATATTTTATTATTTTATTATTTTTATTTTTTTTTCTCTATATATATTTTATTTTTTATTTTTAATTTTTATTCTTTTTATTTTATTATTAACATAATTATTATCGTTTTTTTGCTAAATTTGCCATACTATCAATTTTTATTATATTTTTATTTTTCATACATAAATATATTACTTTATTATTACAATATATTACAATGTATTACCTTTATTATAATATATTACCTGCACGCACCACAAGCTTTTTTATTATTATTATTATTTTTTATTTATTATTTATTTTTTTTTATTTTACAACCTGCACCACGGGTAGTTTTTCTTTTTTTTTTTTCTCCTTTCGTCCCTCTGGAACGGGCCCCCAGAGATTCCTGGCCCACCTGCTGACAAAAAAAGCAGGTGGGTCAGAGTCTCTTTAGAGATGGTATGTGTTTTATAAGGACTGGCCCACCTTCCCCGTGGTGTGTACGAGTAAACAAAATCATTTGTCCAGGTGACTGACGCTTCTGGGTAGCCAAGCGGCCAGAACGAACAACAGAACACACAAACACCTACGTCACACACATATCTGGCCCGTTTGTTGTTCTTCACAGAGATAAGAGGCGGAGTTCAACAAACATTTTAGGTGTCGGCCTTTCATACAAACATGTCCACAGGTCAAGAGTTCCCCAGCCGTGAGCCCAAGGCTGTCAGCCTCGAAGGAAAACCATAGAGCCCAGAACTGGAGTAAGCCTGTCAGCCACGTAGGAAGCCTGAACTCAAGAAAATTGGAAGTAGTGGAGATATCGGAATGTAAGTCTGTTCCCTGTTTCTTTATTGAATCCTGAACTCAAGGACTCATAACCTAGCTATGTAAGCCATTGAGTGATAGTCCTTGGAAAAGAAAGGAACATTCCTTTTGTTAATGATATGAATAAATGTAAGGGTGCTTTAGGAGTAGTAAAGGGAAAGTAATAATATAAAGGAATTAGCAAAAAAATTATATTTATAAGCGTAGTACTGTATGGATAGGTTAATCTATTTCATTAAATTAGGCCAAGTGCCAAACATGGTAACATATCATACGTGCTGCAAAGAGAAATAAATCTTATTAATAGATAAATCTCGTGAGTAAAGAGGGATGATTAAGGTGATAACTAGGGTGTCTAAGATATTAATTAAGGCAGAATGGGTGATTTATAATGAATGTTATTGAGATAAGAGGGTACCAGATGTAATACGTATTATGTGTTAGAGGCTAGAAACGAAGATTCTAAACGAGTAATAAGAGCTGAAATAAATATGATTGATGTAAGAGAAAGACAGAAAAACAAATTGGTAAGGTAAGAGAATGATTGTGTAATCATTGGGGAGTCAATTTTATGTAGAATACAACTGATACAAACTGATGTTAATAATTTGTATATTGAGAATAATTGAGGACACAGAGAGAGAGAGAGAGAGAGAGAGAGAGAGAGAGAAAGGGTCGTGTATTTTAGCATGGTTTACATATGTATATGAAAATTACGATGGTTGTATGTAATTATATTTCTTTTATGTAAATTCCCTATTTATGTAAATGTTGTTGTATCATCATTAAAGGTTTATAAATTTTTGTAAATCTGTGTGTGGCTTTAATGTTCTACTAACAACCACTTTACACATCCTAGTAATTGAAATTTGCTGAAATTTGTAGTCAGGTTTGCATATGTGGGGGTGTTAAAGACGTCAGTAGGGTGTTCAGAGAATTGAAAATTGCAAAAATTTTAGTTCAATTAATAAGAGAATTGCATATAATAAAATAATAAGAAAAAAAGATAAAAAGTAAATGATATAAATAAATTATTCCCCCATCCATAATTGTCGATAAGCCAGCCAGGATTAAAGCTGTTTTATAGTGCAGGAAGATAACAGGTGAGATGAGCCAGAATTAAAGCAGTTTGAAGTGTAGCAGAGCATTGAAGTATATATAGCAATAATTGGTTAAAATAAGGAGGATTCAGTACAGTCAGTTTCTTAAACTGTAAATTTCAGCTGGCGAGCCAGAAAATTATTAGTGGATTATTAAGAAATGATTAATTATGAAATAAGGATTGAATGTTTAAAATATTTATCAAATATCAAATGGATTATTGACTAGTGTTGATTTAAAGTCGATTATTGATTTACGGTCATTTTTGATTTATTCAGGGTGCAATTTATGGAGGTTGTAATTGATTAAACAGATAGATCATTAATTGAATATCAAGTATTAATTAATGAATTGTGTGCTAGTTAAACGGAAGGATTAATGGAAGTTGATTAAGATTGATTGATTAAGATTGATTGATTAATTGAGAAGTTGATTAAGATTGATTGATTAATTACAGTTTATTGTTGTGTGAATTGGAATAATTTGAATAATTAAAAGGCAAAAATATTAATTTTTTGAAAATCTATAGAGTAAACAATGCTTTTAACATCACAGATGGCTACAAGCGACATAGATCAGAGGGAGAGGGAGGAGCTCGGTGGAGTCAGGTGATAATGCACACTCAAGTATGGGAAAAAAATTTAAATTAAGTAAGAATCTGAAACTGTTTAGGGGCGAACCCACTGAAAGGGTAGAAAATTTCTTAACGAAGCTGGAAGCGGTAAAAGCGAATGAGGACTTAGAGGAGTAGAAATCGTAGCAATGGCTGAGTTTAAGATAGAGGGAGAAGCCCTAGCCAACCACCAGCAAACTACTTAAATGTCGGATATTGACTCTCTAATTAGTTGCATGCAAATGGGGAAGGAGCCTGTAGAGGAATTTCAAAGAAAGTTTGCAGAAGTAAAATTAGCTACTAAAGTAGAGAGAGAGGAAGTGCAGGCTTTGGACAAGGTACTGATTGGGCAGTTCATAACTAGTAAAGGATAAAACCGAAAGGAAGTCCTTCGATGTAGTCCATCTTCGTTTGCACATGCGCTAGAATTGGCACTGAATGAAGCACGATTAGACCAGTACTTCAAGAAAGAAGTGAGGAGGGACATATATCAAGTTTCCACAGAAAGTAAATGCCACCCACAGAAAGAAAGATTCGATGAGAGGGATAAGATTGAGAAACTCTCAAAACACATAAATAACATGGAAAGGAAAATGGAATGGATAATGGAAAGGCTCTCCTTAAGCAATGATGCTCAGGCCAATCGGCAAGAAACAAGCTTGGAAAGGCAAATAGCTGGGATAGAAATGAATTTGGAAAAATTGTTGTGAGAAATTAATAGTAAGAAGGATGTGAATGCTAGGGGGTGGAAGACAGTGTAACTCATGGGCTAGGGATGTACCAAAAAAAAAGCAGAATAGTACAGGAAATGGAAGGACAGAATAAAATGGATAGAACGGCAAAAGGCGAAAGGGGTGCTGTATGTGCGGGAGGAGCAATCACTGGGCTAGAGAATGCTGGTACGGAGATAGGCATCACGGGCACAGAAATAAATACTGCCATAACAAAGGCATAAATTAAAGGGAAACATATAAGTATCAATGCTCTGTACCTTAGGAGATTCATGAAAAATTCCTGTAATGAAAAGGGAAATCAATCAGGCCGGAGCTGGAGGAAGCATAGAAAAAAAAAAAAAAAGCAGTAAGCTTCAGAAAATATGGGCATATAGGTAGATTTTGCTGAACAGAGAGGGTGGATCTGGGAGTCAAGCATGAGATTTCTGACCCCAGAAGGTTATGGAAGCTGAAGAGAGGTCGATTTTATCCGTGGCGGTCAGATAACCTGAAATTCAGTCCAGGCAAGTGCAAGGATGGTCCCAATATGAGCGAGATCAAATATGAAAGGCCAGTATCTGATGGAAATGATAAGAGATCAGATACGGCAGTGGAAAGGTAAGGAAGCAAGTGGAAAGAAATCGGAGAAATTAATCCGAAGGGCCGCAGAAATGGACCAAGACGACGAAAAAGAAACAAAACGCTACACGTTGGAGCATTAGAACTAAGGGAGAAAGATAAGGGGAATACCGGAGAGAAAAGCCGTAAAGAGGAAGCAAATTGTGGTTATGAGAATGGCACCAATTTAAATGAAGTAACAGAAATTAAAAAGATAGAAATATTGTGGAAAGAGAGAACTGAGATTTCCAATCAGGAAGGGACCCATAAATAGGATACAGCAAAAGTATTTAGGAGGTTTATTATATAAGAATATGTGATAGGAATAGATTTAATTAGGACTAATATATATTTAGATTGTGTATATGTATATAGGTATATAGGGCTAAGCATTTAGATCATGGATTAGGATAGTTGGAAAGGAAAAAATAATTCTTGTAAGGAGTTAAGAAATTGATTTTTATGTAAAGAGAGAAGCACTCTTAGAAAATCAAAGAACACTAATTATAGGAGGCTACACTGGGGAGATCTCTGCGTTAGGGAATAGTTTTAGTAGAAGTCACTGTATATAGAGTGGATATGAATTATATGTGCGTATGTTGGATTTTTAGGAGATATAGGAGTATAGAGAAAAACATTTATACCTATATAATTTTTTTAGGGGAACGGTGACGATTGTAAGATATAGATCTTACAAATTCAAATAAGAATATATGTTTTTTTTTTGCTAAGAGTAAGGTTAAATTTTGAAGAACGCTAGATTTAGTAATGGACAGTTTTAAGCGTGAGAATTAAGACAGAAAAACAAATTGCTAAGGGAAGAGAATTAAGAATAGTAGCATAGGGGTAAACAAGTAATTCAAATAATACGCTAGAGTAAACAGGGGCAGCAGGACTAGGTAAAGAGGTGCCATTTGAGAACAGGCGTGAAGGGGTCGCTTAAGGAAGAACAATAGGACGTGAAATGGGATTATACGAACCGCCTCCTTTGATCTATGACACCGTTAGAACCAAAACAGGAAATGAGTGGACGTCCAGTGTTCGCATCAAAATAAAGCGGTGGAAGACTGACTGATATTTGGGTATTCAGATACATTTAGAGGAAAAGACATGAAACGAAAATGAGTGTTTTTGGAGGTTCCCGGTGGACTTGAAAGGGTTATGCTGCTTGTGGGAAATCGGAGTACCCCCAGCAGTGAACGCATGCCTGTAAGCCTCGAAAAAAACCGGGATGCCCCCAGCAGTGAACACATGTCTGTCAGCCTCGAAGGAAAACCAGAGAGTCCAGAACCGAAGTAAGCCTGCAGCCATGTAGGAAGCTTAAACTCATGGAAATCAGAAGTAGCGGAGATGTCGGAATTTTAAGTCTGTTACTTGTTTCTTTATTTAATCCTGAACTCAAGGACTCGTAACCTAGCTCTGTAACCCAATGAGTGATAGTCCTTGTAAAATAAAGGAGCATTTCTGTTGTTAGGGCTATGAATAAATGTAAGGGTGATTCAGGAGTAGTAAAGGGAAAGTAATAATATAAAGGAAGTAGCAAAGAAATTATATTTATAACGGTAGTACTGTAAGGATAGGTTAATCTATTTCATTAAATTAGGCCAAATGCCAAACAAGGTAACATATCATATGAGGTGCAAAGAGAAATAAATTTTATTAATAGAAAAATCTCATGAGTAAAGAAGGATGACTAAGGTAATAACTAGGGTGTCTAAGATATTAATTAAAGCAGAATGGGTTACATATAAGAAATGTTATTGAGATAAGTGGGTACCAGATGTAATACGTTTTATGTGTTAGAGGCTAGAAACAAAAATTCTAAATGAGTAATAAGAGGTGAAGTAAATGTCCTTGATATAAGAGAAAGACAGAAAAACAAATTGCTAAGGGAAGAGAACGACTGAGTAATCATTGTGGAGTCAATTTTAGGTAAAATACAACTGGTGCAAACTTATGTTAATAATTCGTATATTGATAATCATTGAGGACAGAGAGAGAGAGAAAAAAATAGTGTAGTGCATTGTAGCATGGTTTACATATTTATATCGGAATTGCGATTCTTGTACGTATTTTTTTGTAAATGCTGTACTTATGTAAATATTGTTTCATAATCCTTAAAGGTTTGTAAATTTTCGTAAATCAATGTGTGGCCTTAATGTTCTGCTAAGAACCACTTTACAAACCGCAGGATTTGGTAATTTGTAGTCAGGTTTGGGTATGTGGAGGTGTTAAAGACGTCAATAGGGTGTTCAGAGAATTGCAGATAGCAAAAATTTTAGTTATGTTTATAAGAGAATTGCAAATAAATAATAATAATAAATAACAATTCAACATCACATCCCCCCAACACAATATCATAGAACATATTCAAATTAACAGATTCAAACGTTTAATTTCAAACCTTTAAATGTTTAATTTAACAAATTAAATTTGAACAAATTCAAATGCTGTAATTTAAATGATATTATTATTCACTGGTATTGCAACAAAGGCAAGTTACAACCGCAAAATACTATAGAAAACTTTTGTAGAATAAGAGGGAGGTTTTCTTATAACACTTAATTAGATTGAGTTTAAAATTAACTATGCCTGCATTTTCATGAATATAGTCGTGAGATCTTCACTGTTCAAAACTGCTGGTCACTCATTCAAAATTCAGGCATTTATGTGAAAATATTATTACTCCTGACAGTGTAGCAACTTTGACAAAAAGCTCTCATACTGTTTACGAGTCTGATAGAAATAATATTACTAATGGATCGAAGATACGGTGCTAGAAAGCCAAACGTTTCTTCACCAGCAAAAAAATAAAAAAATAAAAATAAAAACACTACCAATTGTGTCTTTCCTATTCTCTAAGCTCTCAACTTCAATGCACATGGAGGCACTGAAATGACACAGCCTTATAATAATATATAATTAATAAACCTTTATATTTCGTTGTAATGGATATTTAGTTGTAATGTAAATAAGGTTAAAGTTGGAAGAAACCCTGGATTTGGAAATGGGAAAGCTGTAGACGAATATGTTAAATAGCGGCTAAATGGAAAAAAGTAATTTCGAGTAATACAGAGAGCAAATGGGGACAGCAGAACTAGGTGGCGGGTACCATTTTAGAACAGGTGTGAAAGGGTTGCTGAGAGCAAGAACAATAGGACCGTGAAACGGGGTGGGTTTACGAAGCCTTTCTTTTGATCTAAGCCACCGTTAGGAAGTAAACATGAAAGTAGTGGACGTCCAGTGTTCGCATCAAAACAAAACGGGGTAAGGGTGACTGAATTTTGGATAAGTTGGCCATGTTTAGAGAGAAAGTGTGAACACGAAAATGGGTGTTTTGGAGATTACGGGCAAACATCAAAGGGCCAGGTTGCCGTGTGAAAAAAAGAAAAAAAATTATAGAGAAGGGCTGGTTTGTGCGCTAGGGAGTATGCTGGGGTGAGGTGTTTCACAAATAGGAAGGAATTAAAAATTAAGCAGAGTATGAGAATTGGTAATAGACCCCTGTCCACTCTGTATCTGATTTCTCTGTGGGAAAGAGGACAAGTCGTGAGCTTGTAGGTTGCACTGGGAGTAGATTGTTTGCTGTTCACATCTCGTGGTAGTAAAATGAAAAATAGAAATAGGAAAAAACGTGAGAGAAACGGATAGTGAGGCGTAATAAACGCGAATAACTGCTGACTGAAAGTGATGATGGTTTTTTGGAGGTATGGAATAGTGGGAACATGTGCTAAGTGAGCCAAGAAGACTAAGAAAGCCTGGTCCGGCATCGGGAGGAAGTGATAATGGCCAGTTGTGTAGATAAGTGAGCCAAGAAGACAAAGAGAACCTGCACTTGTGTCAAGGATCAGGCTCGTTGAGAAATGGCTAGTTGTGCAGTTATATGAGAAAGAGAAAGGAAGCCTGGTCCGGCATTGGAAGGCAGTGTGCCCAACAAATGGAAGAAAGCCCGTCTGCCACGAAGGAAGCCTGAAGGCAAGTAAATTGTAAGTAGTGGCCATTCCGGAACGTAAGTCTCTTCCTGATTTTTTTTCTCGAATCCTAAACTGAAGGACTCATAATCTACCTCTGTAAGCAATTGTGTGATAGTCTTTTAAAAAAAGAACGTTCCCGTTGTTGTATTAGGCAAGTTAGTTAATAAGGTTAAGACAATTTGTTTTGAATGTTCGTGATAATGAAATACCGTAAGGGTAAATAAAATAAATTTTCTGTTTATACTCCGGGACGCCGAAACGGTCAGAGGAGTTCACAAGATAGGCAAAATACAAGAAACAGCACCATATTCAGCAGTCACGGGCTTGAACCCCGGTCAATCAAGGTACATGCACTTATGCATCTGCGCGCCTGCTCACTAGACTACCGCATACCTACAGTAGTAAAGCAGATGAGTAAGATTATAACTAGAGAGAAACCCTGATAAATGATAACTAGAGAGAAAACCTGTAAAAGAAATCTTATACAGCACCAGACATAAAAATGTCAACACTTCCTATTTCACCTGCCCATCCCCTCTCATAGTTTATCTAGTTCTTTCTTGAATTTATTCAAGCTACAATCTCTAAAATATCTGATGGAAGTTTGTTTAAACAATCAACCGCCACCTTGCTGAAGGCAAATTTCCGCACATCCGACCTGACCTGCAACCATCCTATCGCAATTTGAATTTATGCCCCCATCATGTGCGTAGTCTGAGCAAGAGGAAAGATTCCAATGCACCGAGCTCGCTAAATCCGTTAAAGGCCTTAAACATCTCAATCAGCACGCTTCTCGCCTAATCTCTAGACGCAGCAATTTGCAAAATTACTACCTCTAGAGATTAAGCGTCTGAAGCCTTTCCTGTTAAGAGCACCCTTTTCTTCGCTCACTATTCTTGTTGCTCTTCTGTGCACCTGTTTCAATACATTCACGATTTTCCTAAAATTATGCTTTTACACCCACATGCAGTATTCAAAATGTATCTTAAACGTTGCCTTATTCAATGAATATAACACCTTATTTTCCCTAATCGTAAAATTTTGTGTATCATTAACACACTAGAGCTGTCTCCTAACTGCCTGTCTGCACCGTTCAGAGAAAGAACTAAATGCCTGACTGCACAATTCACTCCCCTTCAGGCTCTTGCTCATTTTCACTACCCTGAGAGCAGTCCTACAGAGTTAGTACATTAATAGGGAATTGCTGCTTTCCATATGAACTACAACACTGTATTTGCCAATATTAAACTTCAATTGCTACTTCTCAGCTCATCTGCCTAATTTGTCTAGATCTTGCTACATTGCTGATTATTGAGATCAGCTACTGGACCGGCCTTAGCATTATTTGCAAACTTAGATATTATGGCTGCTATGCCTTCATCACTATCACTAACAAATATACCAGCAGTGAACCTGGGGAACTCCATTAACAACGTTAGGCCAAGAAGAGCAATGCTCACTGATAACCACTCTGTCTTCTACCATTCAATCATTCCTTTTCCATAACAGCAACTTGCCCTTAATTCCAAAAGGCTCCAATTTTTACAACAGTCTTTTATATACAAGAATATTATTATAAACCTTAAAAATCTTTGCCCCTACACAGCAGTTATCTAGTAGGGCATATACACTGCCCTACCATTAATGTCCGACACCCACCACTTCACGGATGGGAAAAAAGGTGCTATGCATGGAACAAGTCACAAAACCTGCTATAAATATGTAACACTGGTCTTCGAACACACAATTGCATAAATGTGCAAGCAAGATAACACGTTCAACAGAATTACCTCAACAGTTCAGCAGAATTGATCACCTCAACAAATGCTAGACGCCGATTAACACGGCGTAAGGAGCGCGAATCCTGGACTGTAGAGCTGTGGAAAACAATCCTACGGTTATATGAGTAGAGGTTCGCGCTCTACCAGTCTGGTGGCCGTTCTTGTGTGCGGCGAATGCAAGGACAACAGTTCCTTCCTGATGGTATCCTCACCACAATTCAGATTGGTGGAGGCAGTGTCATGGTATGGGTCCCCTTTCATGGTTTGGCTTGGGCTCATTTGTCGTTATCGATAAAACTATTAATGTTGTGCATTACAGGACCGCGTGGAAAATTATGCACTTGCAATCCCATGCCATGCTGCTCAGGTCGTAACGTAGTGGTGTTTGAGGAAATGGGTGTTGAAATGTTAGATTGGCCAGCCCAAAGTGCTGATCTGAACCCAGAGGCTGACTGACTATAAGCCTTACTGGTTAGGCTTTCATAGTTTGGCTTGGGCCCATTTTTGTTATCAACAAAACTGTTAATGAGCACAGCCTGGACATTTATGTATTTCCAACATTATGGCAATATTTTGGAGAAGATCCATACCTGTATGAACAAGATAATGGGCTGTGCCATATTGCTCAGATCCTTACAGCGTGTTTTGAGACATGAGTGTGAAAAGGTTGGATTGGCCAGCCCAGAGTATTAATGTGAACGCAGAGGCGGACTGGCCTCTGGGGAAACTCCGGAGACCGGACCCAATGGAGGCCAGTGTGATTTTAGCCATACACTCTAGTATGAGGACGCTACAAGTTTTCCCTTGTAAGAATTTTTGAATTTTTGTAAGAACCTTATCCCGCAACTTTTGGATGTATTGGATCGTGGGGTACGTGCACATCGAGGTCGCCCAAAGAACAAGTTGAGGTTGTGGCTGCGTTAAAGGCCGAGTGGAGAAATATATCACCTAACACTATAAAAAGCTGGTTGAGGGTATGCTACGAAGATTAAAGGCCGTCATAAAAGCAAAAGGGTTCATTACAAAATATTAAAAGGCAAAATAAAAGCTCTTTTTTGTCTAAAGGCAGGTGTCCTGACATTAATGGTAGGACAGTGTATATTCTAAATCATTATCTTGTTGATTGCTTTGTACGTTGAATTATATTCTCCCTGTCTCTCACTGGGTTGTTGGCCCTGTGAGTATTCTTTTTCAAGGCTTGAACAGCTTATCTATAACACTTTGGAAGGAGTTCTTTTAGGACTTTTTTTTTGCATATATGTAATTTTTTTCTTTTGTTAACAGATTTATCCTTATTGGTTTAAATCAGTTACAGTCATATATATTTAACAGTGGAGACCATTTTTTATTGATTCACCACTGACCAGCTTTATTAGTCCAATTTACCGATTAAATGGCTTTATGGCTTTGTGGATTTTGAAAGGAGGCAGTTCCCGACATGGCCGGTCGACTCAGTCCTCTCCAGACTCTATGCCTTACTCCCTTGCCAATGGATTTCGTGATCTCGAGTCGCAACTGTTTTCTCTCAGTATAAACTTCATGTAACTTAAGCTATAATTTAACAAAAAAAGCAACCAGTTGTTTACGTAGGGACTCAGATACTGCGGCTTTATTTTTAAATAAATAACTGATTTTCAGTTGTTTAATTTGCTTTTCTTTCTCTTTGTCAAGTTCTTGTAACAGAAATTACATCTTCGATAAATGTACAAGAAGGCAGACGCTTCCAAAAGACTCCTTTTTCATTTGAATGAAGCAGGAATCTTTTTAAGAATTTTTATCGTGTCCCGAAAAGTTAATAATAGAAAGAAGGGTATTAAAATATCTAAATAAATTGCAGGATTTTTAAATTATTCTTGAAAATATTAAAATAATTGAAAGCAACATTAATGTTCCAATTAAATTTATAAAAGATTTTGAGAAATTCTCAATAAATGCCAAAAACTGAACTGGTTTAAAATTAATGTGGCCAAATGTGAGCTATCAGGGATCGTGATGTACACGTGCTTTGATAAATTCTGAAAAATTAATGAAACGACGAACAATTGATTGACGAACAGGGAGGGCTTTCTGTACTATTGATAACTTGATCACATTTCTTATATCTCGATTCTTGGATTTTATGGAAATCTCATTTTACTTTGACGTATGATTTCTGTAGGATATATATCAATTTTTTCATTATTTATATTACGATTACTCCAAAACGATATTTGAAAGTGAAACTGTTTGTTTAATTTATGCAATTTTATATATTACTCACAACATCTAGCGCAATTCGTCAATAATTCAGCCTCGTAGACATCACAAAGTACCAAACCGAAGAGGACTGAAAATGAAAGTAACTTCAACATCTTCGCTTCAGCTGTCAGGAATCTTTCTCTCAATATGATTGCTTATTTAGAGAAATGAAAGCCTACTGGACTAATAAACAGACTGCCTTAATTCTGGAAAAAAAATGATAATTACGGTAACATATGATTAAATCATTTTTTAAAAATAATTCATATACAGCAAAGACTATTCTTTAGAATAACACTGTAGCTTAAGCACATAAAGTTTTAATATATCCTGTTTCCAGTGTACCTGTGGGTTCCATAGTTAATCGGTCTCTCCCGACGGTAGTTATATTGATTTTTATATGACAATCCGGTTTTTACTTTGTACTGGGTTCACTATGGTTATAGTACTTCGCAGCTTTAGCTGTTCTGGCAGCACGTGTTATTAATAATGCGACGATGCTAATGGTAAAAAGGCTAGTTTCGCTTAATGATAAATAATCTGCAAGAATAATCCTTAGGGGAATATTCTTGAGACTCTGTAGTTCTCAGGGATCTGCTCGTATCAATTACCAAGTAAATGTACTTAACAACAATTAATGTTGATTTATCATTTTAATGCCTCCTTATCATATGAGCTTAGTAGTATCAGATACTGGCCTAATATTTTTACACTACCCAACATAATTTTTACCTTCAGCAAATGAATGGTTGTTTCTGGTCAAGTTTTATATGTGTCAATACGCTACCTATTTTTGGCTTTAAAGAAACCCTGGAAAATCCAAATCTATCATCTTCTCACCTAGAGCAGAAGCAGACCTCAATCCAGCAGCTTCTCTACAGCACTCTATTGCTGGGCATGTTCACGTCGCCACTCATTCCGTAAAATTCTTAGGAGTGGTAATGAAAGAAACCTAACATATAAGGAACAAATCCAGCAATTGCGTTAAAGAGCATTACGGGTTTTCTGGTGTATGAAACTTTATCTCTATAGAGTGCACAACAAGGAAACGGTCAGAAAATTTCTCCTCTACTATTTTAGCTCTGTCATCAGTTATGGTATTGAAGTTTGGTCTGCTGCTCCTATATCCGGTCTAAAGACGCTCTGAGGTCTGGAATTCTGGGTCCTAAAGTGGGCCAACAATTGGGCTCACCTACCCTATACAACGTCAAAATCACAGCTGTGCAGAAATCTCAGATACACCCCAGCCCAACACCTGTCATATGCGAGGAAGCTCACAATGGCGCTTAATCTGTGCTCCGCTGCTCCTCTACTTCGTTAATATCTCGGAAATTGTAGGTTGCAAAATCCGTGGTAGAGCCCTCAGAAACCGTAGATTGCTCTGTTCTAACCTGCAGAAGCTCTGGACCTTCAAGTTGTACTTTCCGAACAGCATCATCGGCGCGCTGAACTCCGCAAACATTGATTGGATGTGTGGTCCAGAGATTCTGCCTACAGAAGGAAAAAGCGCAAATCCATAGTCAAGTGCATTCGGTATTCTTGCAATTGTCAGCGGAATAACTCCCAGTGAAAATTTCGGGACTATCTCAATGTGTTGCAGCTTGTATATAATAACTGTAAATTCTATATAATGCAATATAAGCTTGTATAATCAGTCTATTATAATAACCATAAAATCTATTTAGTCCAATATTAGCTGTGTATATTGCACTGCTATGTATTTTATGTATTTGCTGTGTACACACTTAGTTTTTATATACTGAACGTAATGTGTCCAGTTAATTGTAAGATTCCTCTGGTTACCTGTAGCGGGAATCGTGTCCTAAATTTCTATGAATAACGAAATTTATTATTATTATTATTATTTTTGGATTTGAACATGCTTATGGATATAATTATGGATTTGAACATACCTTATTTTGAACAACAAGGTAACAAATGATGGAGGGAGACAGAACAGTAAGCTCCTGCTTAGATCATCTTATAACAAATATTAAGTTGAAGTAGGCAAATCCCAACATTCTACTAACTCAACTTTCAGATCTTAAAACATGCATACTATTAACAGATATGTACTCAAAACAACGCCTACGTCAACATAAAAAGTTAACAAATGTTGCGAAAAACAAATATTTATCAACAGGCAAGCTGAAACACAACACACAAAACATGTTACGACAAGAGCAAGCATCATACACAACAAATGTAAATGTCTTTTCAAGTCAAATAATACAAATGATAAAGAATTCGAGGATTAATTCGGAGAGAAAAATAAATCTCTCTGCGTGCAACACAAATTCTAGGAGTAGCAGGATTAAACATAAGAAACCCGGATGACAAGAGAAATAGAAGAATTAATGGTACAAAGAGATAAATAGTTCAGACAGTATAGAAATTGTCCATTAAAGATAGAACATTATCACAATTATAAAACAATTAGAAAAAATTGACAGGTTTGATTAGAAAATAAAAAACACTTACTACAAACAGCTGTTTATGGAAAAACAGATAACACAAAAGGATAAATGGAGCGTTATAAATAACCTGCTAAGTACAAGGAAGAAAAAGTCAACGGAAAATCAAATCAAAACATTATTAGAACAGGTATGTGGCACAAATAAACATTATGAGGCTGCAAACAGATTTTCCAAAGCTGTATTAGAGCTCAGCAGATACAATATACACTATTTCCAAGACTCCCTTGCTCAAAAAGATAATCTTCCTCAGGTAGTGAACTCCTGTGTAATCTTTGCTCCACAGTACAAGGAGATTCTCAAGATCATAGAACAGTTAAAGAACAAGAAATCTTACGGATTTGACTGTATTACAGTAACCGAAGTAAAGAGAAATAAAGAGCAGTTCACTGTTCTCTTTGTGGAGCTTATAGCACGAATGTTAGAATCGGGAAATTATCCTACAAATGTACTTTCCTTTAAAATACTCCCTATATATAAAATGGACAACCTGATGACTTTTGTAATTATAGACCAATTGCAATTCAGTCGGTTATAAATAAAATAATAGAAAATTATACATTTACCCATATAAGTAAATATCTACAAGAATATGGAATGTTAAATAACTCTCTATTCTCATATCAGAAGGGCGAGAGCACACAGACATTATTAGAGAATTTAATAGACTCTCTAAACTTACATTTAAACAACAATAACTTCATAATGATCTTATTTATAGATTTTACCAAGCATATGACTTAATTGATATCTCAATCTTGAAACAGAAATTACTGAAATATGGTATAAGGGGAACAGTCAATCAACTCTTAACATCTTATTTAACCAAATCAAAAATAAAAGTTGAAGTAGAAAATGCAAAGGGAAAATCATACAATGTAAAGAGAGGAGTACCCCAGGTCACTCATGCTGGGCCAATCACCTTCAACATCTTTATAAATTACATATTCGAAGTAATAAAGAACTCCTTTATAAAAATTTATGCACATGATATAATCTTATATACAATTGGAAAGAACCTGACAAAAATGGCAAAAGATTTGCAGCAGAATTAGCACTCAGCTTTGAAAAGACAAATTTTTGGTAATTAAACCTCCTCATCAAACCTTGGACATTCATTCCTCTATTAAATTAATTACATAAACATGAATGCCTACATGATCAGAATTTCCAGAATTGCAAATGTCTAACTGTGGAAGGAGTTTCAAATCATTGTTACCTTGGGTTATGGATTGGCTACAGTCTAAGGTGTGCAATGCATATAACTGTACAAAAAATCTGTACAAAAAAATGACATTTTTTGTGTACTTTGTTTACTACATTTAGAATAAGTTAAATCTTAGAACAAAAGTTACGTTATATTATGCATTAGTGGACTCCCTACTCAATTATTTAGTAAATGAATGGACTCGAGCAAATTTAACTGAAATAAGAATAATAAACAACTTAATTAACAGGATTTTGAAACATTTAATGGGGAAAAACACTTGGAATGACCTGAATAAGAGAAGGCAATTTTTGTTAAAATACAAAATACTGCATCCAGTTAAAAAACTGAAGTTAAATTTATTCTTGAAAAATTTTAACACTATTTATGAAGAATCAAATTTGCAATCGAATGGCACACTTAATTTATGGAACACAAAAGCAATTACTTTGCCTCACCCTAGGGTACTAAACAGATTTGGAGATAGGCACACAATGAATATAATAAACAACTTGCTGGCTAGTGTTGATTTGAGGCTCAGGAGAAGTTATCCCATCTCCAAATTAAAATTACTAATAAGAAAATTTTTGATACTCAATGATACAGTGGATTAAAATTGCGATACAGATAAATTACGATCTCAGTTTACAGTGTGGAATGTATTATTAGTAGTGATATCATTGTTTTTTTCTGATAGAAACAATTTGTATAAAAAAAACTGTTGTAAATGAAGAATTTCAACTTTTCAAGAAATTCACTGTTTTTAACAAGTTCATTTATTGTAAACATATTCTCTTGATAAATAAATTGTATTGATATTGTTATTATATAGAGAATAGAGAATTTAAAATTAATCATAAAATTTCCTATCACGTATCAGTGTTAAGATATAGACAGAAAACTGGATTTTGTACAAATATATCATTGCTGTTTGAAATACAATTTTTAAACTTATTAATTTTTGGTGGTTTTGTTTATTCGGCTAAAAGTTAAGCAAGTACAACATTGCTGTTCTTGCAATATAGTATATTTTCACATTGATGCACTTTTCCACACAAGTCAGTATTTTTATCAATTTTATTACACCATTCAACTGTTCCATTTATAGTGTATGATAAACTACGCTACAAGAATTCCCCTTCTGTTCAAATTTCCCAATTGCTTTTACTGTTTTTAGGTTAATGCATTAATGAATGGTTAAAATGGAGAAGACAAAGCACAGAACTTGCTTCAATCACTCAGACAACGTCTGCTATGTTTGTAGATACTTAACCACAAAAACTCAGAGGAAGAAAATATACAATGTCACAAAAGTTGCATATCCATTGTACTTCGGCTGCAAGTTCGATGACCAAGAAAATTATCTGCTCCATATACCTGTTGGATTACTTGTACAACGAACATAATGTTGTGGTTATAAGGAAAGCTGAGAGCAATTTTTGCTGTCCCTATGGTGTGGCGCGAGCTCAAGAATCATTTCGACGACTGCTATTTCAAATGCATGACAAAAATAATGGTATTCCCAGAAAGAGCAAGCACTGCTCAAATATCCAAATATCCCATCAGCAATGAGGCCAGTGCCACACGGTAAAGAACTGCCAGTACTTTTGCCACCAAAATCTTCAGTGAATTGAAGTAGGGATGATGGTACAGAACACACCCTTTGTAAGGCTCTATTATCCGTAGCCAAACGACAAATTGTGCCTCCCCGCAGGAGATTGTCTAACATTCCCTGCCCGTACTAGTTAAAAACCTTACAATAGTAGCCGGGGCCTTCCCACGGTCTCTTAGGCCTCCTTCATCTTGGCGAACCCGGCAGTACGGTAGATTCCTCACTAATCTGTTATTATGTGAAACTTCCCTTAACCTGTGTAAAAGGAACACTTCTTCTTGTGGACTGACAGACATGGATCGCAGCCAGAAATGCCTGGCTTGTAGCCGTGAACGGTATTATGTACGTCATGTGCGTTATGTATGCAATAAAGAGTTCTCTTTTTTTCTTCTAAATATTATACTCTGTTTTAACTTAAGTTGACACGACTGAGAAAGATGCTAAGTCTCCTCGCAAAAAAATGGCATAATGTGTTAATACGCCTACTTCCAGCTACTCCATATCACCATCTGTTTTTTTTCCAATAAAACAAAAATATAAATTTAAAAATATGTATCAATATTTTTAACTGATTCATTTATTCATATCTATGTAGGTATTCATAATATTTTGCCTAACACTACTCTGAAGCCGACCAGGCTAGCCAGGAGGGTAAAGTGCCTGCCTAGCACCCAAAGGTGGCGGGTTCGAATCCCGCCTCGGACTTGGATCAAAGTACTGCAAAAAACCTTGGGAGGTGCATTATGGCCACAGAAGCTGATGCACCAAGAAAAAAATATATATATTTTGGAACGGTTTCCAAAGTTTATTTCTGAGAAACAGAGATTTTTTAGATTCCAATGTTGGCGGTAAACCTTCACAAGTTGTCATCCATATTAAAAAATGCTCTCTGTCGGACACAAAGAAAAAGCAATCGGTCACCAGAATTTACATACGAGGGAAATATGGTAATAGGATTGCAGAAAAAGTACGCCTACTGAACCACCTACTGCAGGAGTGGCAAAACTGATGGACCGTTACCGCCAAAGGAGAGATGACTAGCAAGTTTTTTTTTTTTTAACAGACAAATAGAGTATACCTGAAATCACCATCATGATACTTCCCTGGACTTCATACAACGTAATTAATAAGATGGCACGGCCCCTTCAATGCTAAGCTCGCTGGCTTCAGACTCACAGAAAACCCATACTGTACTTGTGAAGAGATAGAAGACTGGAACCATCTTATGTTTGACTGTCCCATCTACGAAGACTTAAGATGCATTCTGATCACAAAAGTGAGATATCTTCGAAGAGGTCAAGAATTTCTCATCCTTGAAAGGGAAGAAGATTATAAAGCACTATCACGATTCGCACAGGACCTCTTCGCGAGAAGAAGAGCGCAAATTGCCATGCACTGAGGAAAAGAGAAAATGCTACCCGACTATGGCCAACGACAAAGCATATCACCAACCAGGAGAAGTCCTGGTTGGTGATATGCTTTGTCTTCACCAACCAGGATTTCTCCTCCTTCAAACGGAAAAAAGATTATAACCAAAAACTTGATGACCAGTTGCAAGCGCAACTTCAACAAACTGAATTGCAAGGACGAGACTTGTCCCAGGAATCCACAACTCTAGAAGTTAATGTGTCTTTAGAAGAACTAGAACTTAAATAGAAGACCTACCATGGACTTCACTTTACCAAGTCTAGTAGACTGACTCTACTAGACTTGACCTCATTGCAGCTCTGCTGCCAACGCCACAGCAGATCCTGTACCGTTCCACGGTACATTCCTTCCACTTCCCTCGGGACGGAAGGAGATGGTTTCACTCTCTCTCTTCCCCTCCTCACCCTCCTTTTCCTCCTGGTGGAACATGGGCTTGCCCCACTGAACACAGTGGTCACCTCCTCCATCGATCCCTTATTTCCTATTTCCTCTCCCCAACCTTCATTCTCTCCCCTACTCCGTTCACTTTCAGAGTGTAACACCACACAGTCTAAATTTAAATTTAAAATTTTTACCTAGGGTCGCCTCACCTATTGACTCCATACTTCTGACTTCCCCCCTGTCTTCAGTCTGCTTGCCTACTCTGCCTAAGAAGCAGCGAACGCGCCACACAATATCAAAATTTTAAAAAAAATTCAAAATTCCAACTGAATACAAAAATTCCTCTCGGACTAACATTTCAGCGACTCCTTCCTAATACTAGCCACTGAAATCTCAGGAAATTAGGTGGCAGAACCTGCCAGAGTGAAAACATAAAATTACTTGGTACCTGGTCTGTCTCCAGGAGGCATAATATGGACACCCCAGGGGTCTAGCGTCTAAATGGCCAGATAAACAACGAAACACAACATTAAACTTACAAAATCCATACACCTTTAAATCTCTGGCCTTCCCAGTGAATACAATGAAAGCAACGCCGAGATGGGGTAAACCCCTGGTGCCGTTAGACAAGAATACACTATACTAACACTAACAATATATCAGAGCAATATAAAAAAAAAAAGTAAATTGCAGCCATTATCAACCCACTGCAGGATGGAAGCCTCCTCAACAATTCATGCTGAGGGAAATGGACCATAATCTGCCACGCTGGTCCAGTGCGGGTTGGCAGATCGACCGTATTCAGCAGTCAGGGGCTTGAACCCCGGTCTACTCAAAGAGCGTGTGCTACTGCACTCCCGCTCCTGACCACTCGGCTACGGAGGCCTACGGCTACGGAGCAATATACACTACCATTACAATACCAGAGCAACTCGCAACGATAAATCTCTCTAAAAAACTCAATTTCGGCTTAGCTTTAGTGAAAATTTAGTATTAAGCAACCCAGTAATTTTTCAAATAGGCGAAATCATCAGTTTAATTATAAAATATAATAATAATTTTAAGGATAAAAATCTATTTGAAAAGGAATAAACTAATTTTTTTTAAAAGAAGGGAACTGCAACTTACGTGTTAGCCTTTCTCTGTAAGCTAATAGACGTTCCGAAAATCGAGACTTATAAGCTATGGACAAACTACAGAACTTACTTTCCTATTCTACGGTTCATTCTACGAACATTCAGGAACCGACACAATATATAAAGCATCACTTTATGTAAATCTTTCATATCAAAATGACAAACCCTTTTGTGAAATTTTTACTGAATATTCATAACAGACTCATCAGATCAGTTGCTTCCGACGTGTCAAATAAACAGAACACATTCTGATTACGAAAGCATCTGAATACTAAGCACGTCATATACACGTTTGGAAATTATAATTCGTTGTTTACCGATACGATATTACAAAATGAATGTTTTTAAACTTGGACCATTTCTGATTGCATGAAATCTGCTTTCATTTCATAAATATTCAGTGCGTTCTAAGGCCGACCGGGCTAGCCAGGTTGGTAAAATGCCTGCCTCTAGGAACCCAAAGTTCGCGTGTTCGAATCCTCCCTCGGGCTTGGATCAGAGTAAAATGCAAAATCTTTCGAGGTGTATTATGGCCACAGAAGCGGTTGCGCTAACAAAAAAAAAAAACTTCTTTTAAGTTTTGAATATGGCTAAGTCAAATTGGCAGCTTTGACTTAGCCGAAACGAAAGCCACTCACTACGGTCAATTTTATAAGGATTCATTTATATCATCTCAAAGTGGAAAACTTGAAAATTAATTTTAAAATGCAAAACTTGTATGTGGGGTTTTAATAGTTATACTTTTAATACTTTAACTTAATCGGAAGTGGAGTTATTAATCGCTATTCAGGTTCTATATAATTATCCGAAGTACGTGCAATACTTTTCTATTTAAATTGGCCTTTCGTCTCCTTATGACGTTAGGCAACATTTTTCAACCTTTTTCAGACACTCCCAACTTTCATATCGGAGGTAGAGGCCACAGACCAAAAAATAATCTTAAAAACTATATGTGGAAATATATAAATAACTAATTTTTAAATACAATGATATGTACTCACATGTAGCAAATGTTGTACACGTTAGGTTGTTATAGCCATACCTGTACTCCCATCGCTGGCCGACCGGGCTAGCCGAGTGGGTAAAGTACCTGCCCGGCAACCCAAAGGTCGCGGGTTCGATTCTCGCCTCGGGCTTGGATCACTGTACTGCAAAAACCTTTGGAGGTGCAATATGGCCACAGAAGCCGATGCGCCAACAACTACCAAATCAAAAAAAAAAAAAAAAAAAAAAAAATCCCATCGCTGTGAATGAGAATGTTGCTTACCGCAAAAATATCATA
Organism: Mastigoproctus giganteus; assembly: GCF_048544385.1. Taxonomy (NCBI): domain Eukaryota; kingdom Metazoa; phylum Arthropoda; class Arachnida; order Uropygi; family Thelyphonidae; genus Mastigoproctus; species Mastigoproctus giganteus. The sequence continues at coordinate 180,990,257 of NC_143576.1, forward strand.
TTTCATTTTCGATCCTCGCGGACCACTTGCATAACTATAAGTGGTAATCTAATCAGAATTTCGGAAACTCTTTTATAATGGATCCACTGCTGTATTAATGACATCATGTAAAATCTTTGAGATCATTGAACACCATAAATTAACTGCGTTTTTGTTTTTTCTCATTACAGTATACCAACACTCTGTCAACTTGGATAGTTTGACTACAGTAAACCCTTCTGTCCTCTATTTCTAATGCTCTGAAAGAATAAAAAAGTTTAAGTGGTATGCGGGCCTCTCTAAAGCATTTTATTGTTAAATGGACTTTTGTGAAGGTATAACTTTCTTCCACTTTTCAACTCCCGAATGGGTCTTCACTCAAAGACTACTCTTAAAGACAGTTTCATTTTGATTTGCAGTTATCAAGTGTCAAAATAAAGTTTAGATTTACCTTTTTTTTTTTTTTTTTTTTGGTAGTTGTTGGCGCATAGGCTTCTGGGGCCATAATGCACCTCCCAAGGTTTTTGCAGTAGTTTGATCCAAGCCAGAGGTGGGAATCGAGCCCGCGAATTTTGGGTTGGCAGGCAGGCAATTTACCCACCCGGCTAGCCCGGTCGGCTTTAGATTTATCTCTCCATCCGTGACAAGTTTTCGTGTGTTCCCATTTAGGAGTCCAAGTGAGTCTTTCTTAAGAAGTTAAAATAAACGACAAATAGAAGGGTTTTTTTTGGCTGAAAATACAAACATTGCATTTTGTATTCTTAATATGATGAACAACATATCAGCATTTTCATTATTTCCGTTTTGATTTCCTAAACAGGGAAAATATTTACTTGTCTAGAAAAGTACTTTCTTGAGTGAAGGACTTTTCGGCATTCTAAAATATAACACAGGCTAGTGGTATTAGTTTCTACTTCTACGAACACTCTCCCAGCGAAAGCCCTCTCTAAGAAGTTGAGTATTTACACACCTAGCTTGCCTTGTATCCTTTAAATTCTTTTCCTTTTCTTTTCAACTTTCTACTTTCTATTCTTTCTTCCATTACTTAGGTGCCTCCGTAGCCAGGTTGGAAGGAGCAGCAGTGCGTAGTACATGCTTCATGATTAGACCAGGGTTCGAGCCCATCCCCCCCCAAATACGGAGACTGCGGAAAAGTGTTATTTGCTAATGTTCCAAACAAACTTCCATCACTTGAACTGTAAGGGCGATTTCAACATTCTTACTTTTCTCATTCTAGCTATTTTCGCCTCCTTTATTTTTATTATCTTCCCTTACCCTACATTATTTCCCATTTCTATACCGCTGGCTGTTGCATTTATTGGATTTATATATATAAAATCACCTTTTCATTTTTTCGAAAGATTTTTCAAAAACCTTTCGTCATTTACACAATTCAGAATTTACATTGCATTTTATATTTTTAAACCAAGTACATGAAAATAAGGCGCTTTTATTTTAATTTGTTTTAATTTAAATTACATACACTGTGTTGGGGATACCTTACTCAGGTTTTTGGAAGTTTTATCTCCCCCCCCTCTTTTTTGTTATATTTTAATCTTCCCTCCATCAACAAAAGTTTGCATAGAAACGCAGCGTTTTGTTACATGATCAGGTGTAATCCCCTAATCTATGTACCAGTTTTATGTAGTTTCCATCAAACGTTTTTTTTCTGCTATTTACCATCGTACGACCCTTATTTTGGTGCTCAATATTATTTAACATTTATTAATTTCTGCTTTCCCTTTCAGCTCATGTACATATTATTGGCTTGTTAATTCAGCCTTTAATCCTATATAATTTTTTTAATTTTTCTTTTAGGTTCTTTATATTCTTTTTCTTTTAATTGCTCATTCTCTTCTCTTTCTTAGATTGCCTTTATTAGGCTTAGCACCTTGTATTAATTACTCTCCACCTTTCTGTATTTCAAATTAATTACTTTTAATTTTGTCATTATATTTTTGTATTCTGTTTTTGCAGCCTTGCTCATTCAGGTGTAATTCCTGTTTTTCTTTTTTTTTTGCATTTCCTACTCATACATACTACATATACATACATATATATAGTCAAGAATAATGATATAGAGAAGTTGTATAATATGGGAGGAAAATTAAGTTTAAAATTAGATAAGTCTGAATTACAATAACATAACTTATGGATCAGCGACCCTGCTATAGAAAAACATTCCCCACAGCCATAATGTGTACATGTATATATAAAATATTGTAGGTAGAACATGTTAACAAGCTTTATGTAAAAATTAAAACTGATGAATATCCGGTATACCCTGGGAGTGATATATGTTGTGAAATAAAGGGGGATGAAATGAACAGGAAATAAAACGATAAGATTTGCACCGATTGAAACAATAACAAATAAATTTTGAAAAATTTTAAGATTTTGAGAAACTTGAAAGATTTCGAACGAACGATCAAGGTGGAAATAACATTGCAGTGTCTTTCATAATTTTTGTGTCTTCTTCAGAGGTCATCCACCAAAATAATGAAAAAGACAACAATGCTCTTACTTCTGTTTCCGACATGCTCTGTATGCATACGTACACATGCGAAAAGACACTTGGTAATTTACAAATTTAATTATAAATTTTAAATTTTCAATATAATTATACTGAATTTGATTTAACGTTCGTGTGCTAGTAGAGGCGTTGCATACAGATCATGGATAACCTTACAGAAGTAAGTGAAACACTAAGACAATGAAAAAAGTAAAGCCAAAAGTAAGGAAAAACAGCACATACCGTAAGACAAGACAAGGACTTACCATTACAAGCCGAAGTGAACAAAAGACTGATTTCGCGGGTAACCCGCGAAATCTGTCTTATTTTATTTTAATGTTATTTCCACCTTGATCGTTCGTTCAAAATCTTTCAAGTTACTCAAAATCTTAAAATTTTTCAAAATTTATTTGTTATTGTTTCAATCGGTGCAAATCTTATCGTTTTATTTTCCTGTTCATTTCACCCCCCTTTATTTCACAACATATATCGCTACCAGGGTATACCGTATATTCATCAGTTTTAATTTTTACATAAAGCGCATTAACATGTTCTACCTACAATATTTTATATATATATATATATACAAAGGTGAAAATTACAGAAAATGTCAAAGGCTAGAAGGGTAAGGATAGTAGACAAAAGAAGTATTGTAGATTTGAAAAAAAGCAAAAGGACGTTAATGTCTTAAAAGTTATGATGAATTAAGAAAATGATGGGCTGAATTGCAAAGCCAATTTGGAGGTGAACGAACTGTAAAGTAAAATTATTAATACCAAGCGATTAAAGAAAATAAATTAAAATATAAATAACGCGTGGCAGAGTTGTCATCGGACATGGGTGGAAAAAGTTAGTTATAAGTCGAAAAGAGGGATCGAAAAAATGTAAAGTCTGATGTCAGCTGAAGTATATTGAATCATGATCAGGTAATTCATCAGGGGGACTACACCTGACCACGTAACAGGTGTTATAGCGCTAATTCTGCCCTTTCCTATTTTTCAAAGTTCCCACGACTAAATTTTCTGTACCCGTCCTATCTAGATCTTTTTCAAAAGCTTCGATATAATATCACTTTAAGTACCAAATGAAAAGCTCAAGGCGAAGTAAAAATCCTCAAGTAAAAGCGCATATTTTTCTTAATATAATCGCAAAATTAGTCGCTATAACTGCGTAATAAATGTGTGTTAAAGAGGCCTACAGCTGTTAGCCAGCGACAGCTATCTCAGTTAGCCACGTGCAAGTGTAAAGTAAGATTTTTGTAAACACCGGACGGACGCGTTCATTTAAGATGCAAATTAGGCCAGAGGGAGATGGTAGAGTGGCTCCACGTGTCGCTGGAATATTCGAGAGGTGGCGTGAGATACCTCTTTGAATCTAGTGCCTTTCCATGACTCATCATGGGAAAACATCAGGCATCTTAAGACTCGACTCCTACCAATGAGAAAGAAGTTTTGTATAAACAGTGTGGGCGGGCTTGGGACATAAAAAGCGGACCCTCGCAAGGAGAAGGAGATCGGACGGAGGGAGTCGGACGAGAAGAGTCATCGTCAAGAGACGACGGACGGGGAGGAACAAGAAGACACGAAAGGAAGGACCAAAGAGCCCAGCCAGAAGCTGACCGTTATTTTGCCGAGCCAACCAAAGAGAGCCACAGTATAGACCGATCAACCTAGTGTGATCTTTAGAACGGGTAAGTTAAAATGATATAAGCATAGCATGCAATGTAAGGAGATTAGTGACCATGATACCGTTAAAATGTTTCCTTTCTAACCTTTCTAATTGCTAAACTGATCCTATTGAAAGTTAACTACGGGAACTAAAGATGAAAAGCCTTAAACTTAAAAGGTTTGATCTTAGAATTGCTGAACTGGTTATGATAAACATGTTTAATGGAATATTTTGATGAAATACCTTATTACATGAAATGTCTAATTAATGAAATGACTTAGTATATCTTTTTGAATGAAGTATGTAAAATTCTCTCTTGTTATATTAAACCCTGTTATGTTTCTGTGCTATTCAAGTTTCTTCTTTTTCTGCCAAAACCTCACATTCAACCACTAAAGTAGTAAAGCTAAATGTTAAAACATGATTAGGAGGTAACTGCTGTGTCAGGTAATTAATAACCAAATTACTTGATAATTTCAACGCTAAAGTTCAAATTGCGAGATGGGGGGGTAGAGAAAGAGACATTCTCCCTCTGCATCTTGAGGATATATGAAACTGTCCTATAAGCTAGTCTGTAATCAGGTCACAAAGGAGGTTCGGCAGGCAAAGGCGGATTACGAGAAATCTTTGGCAAAAGATGCTAAGAAAAACAGCAAGGATTTCTTTACTTATATAAACTCTAAAAGGAAGGGGCTGAATATGATTGGTCCACTTGACATCGATGGTTCGACTGTTGATGATCCTGCTCAGATAGCAAACAAACTGAATGAGTATTTTGCATCTACATTCACACGTCGACACCGTTGTGCATGGAAGACTACTGTACAAATTGGAGCAGAATGGTATTAAGGGTAAGTTGCTACAATGGATAAAAGGATGGTTAAGTGGGAGAAGACAGAGGGTGGTAATCAATGGGTGCTGCTCTTCGTGGACTAATGTTATTAGTGGAGTCCCACAGGGTTCGGTGTTGGGTCCACTGTTGTTTTGTATATTTATCAATGATATTGATGAAGGTATATCAGGCTTAATGTCGAAGTTTGCAGATGACACGAAGGTTGGCAGGGTTGTTAATGACAGTAATGGCAGTGTGCTATTGCAACAGGATCTAGATAATTTGGGCAGATGGGCTAAGAAGTGGCAACTGAAGTTTAACCTTGACAAATGCAAAGTACTGCATATGGGTAGAAGTAACCCCAGAGAAACGTACCAACTGTGTGGTACTACACTTAAGGTGGTAGAAAATGAAAAAGACCTGGGAGTAATTGTGCAGTCAGATATGAAGTTTTCTGAGCAATGTAGACAGGCTGCTAGGGCAGGTCATGGGGTTTTGTCAATGATATATAGGAATTTTGCTAGCAGGGAAAAGGAGGTGATTGTCCCTCTGTATAAGGCAATGGTCAGGCCACGCCTTCAGTACTGCGTACAGGTCTGGAGGCCTCATTTTAGGAAGGATGTAGATTTGCTTGAGCGTGTACAGAGAAGAGCAACACGATTGGTGAGGGGAATGAAGGGATCCTCTTACCAAGAGAGGCTTAAGTTCTGCAAATTGCAGTGGCTGGAGACTAGGCACCTGCGCGGTGATCTGATTAAGGTCTATAAGGCCTTGAATGGGTTGAGCACGCTGAATTCTGATGGAATCCTCCCACTTGTTCAGAATACGAACCTACGGGGATATAAGTTCAAATTAAGAAAGGATAGATGTAGAATAGATGTGCGGAAATTTGCCTTTAGCCAGCGAGTGGTTAATTGCTGGAACAAACTTCCATCTGTCGTTGTGGAAGTTGATAGGTTAAATAAATTTAAGGAGGAACTGGACAGACAATTGGAGGGTATGGTGTGATTTTTTTTTTTTTTTTTTTGGCTGATGCTGCATAAGCTCCTACACTTGCCTTCTTGCATCAAGTGCCACTACTACTACTACTACTACTAAAAACCACTAGACGATAAACATGTTAAGGTGAACTAAGATGGCCAACCAAAAGAAAAGAGTCGAAAACGACATAACTACACTCACGACAAAAAAATATAAGTTATGCCTAGACTAACTAGTTCTGATACGGCCACACCCTAGAACTCGCGTAGGTTAAAAGGATAACGGAAGAACAGGGAGACTCGAGTAAGAGGGAAATCTACCAAAAGCCTACCGAGCGGGGTAACACAGGCACTGCGTCTCTATACTTTTCCATAACAGTAGAAAATGTGAAATAAAGTCATAAAGCAAAAAGAATAAAATCAGCACATTCAACAACAGTATGGACTCTTCATACATCAGGCCGTAATGTGCCAATAAGTAATAACATAGCAAATAAACACAAGGGAATTTTACTCTTGTAATGATTAAGGAAAAATGGAAACTGAACGAAGAAAATAAGTTTAAAGAAAATTAACATTCTTCTTATGAGACTTTCGACGGAATGGATAAAACATACTTTAAATTCGGTGATCGTAAAATGGAAGAATTATTCTAGCAATGAAATAAATATTTTAGTACGATTCACTAAATCGTCCCCTTTCCTCGCAAAAGTATTGCCAGTCCACCAGATATTACCTAATAAAACTTTACATTTATTTTTCTCATTTCATGAACAACTCGCTTTCATACATAAATGAAGGATATATGAATGTCAGAAAATGAATATTAATTATGGACCTAAATTATAGGGTGTATGTGACAGTCAATTGACAGTAACAAAACCAGATGGTGCAATATCTGACGTATGCATTCTTTCAGGAAGTTATAGTTGCATAACACATGGTATTCCATCGTCCAGGGCCTTGAAGTATCGGATGTATCCATCATGTTTCTAAGCCACACAGCTCTTTTGTTTCACCTGATGTCCCGAAAGGTTCCACGATGAATACGAGCTTCATATTACAGTATTAATAATGATGCAATCGACGATAGTAATATTATGTGAATTTTTTTTAATTTTGCCTCATATTTGAAATGTAATTTTTTTATGAAAATCCCAAATACAAAAGATATCAGAACCTGAAGTATCTAGTATATGTGTGATTAAAGGCTCAGAAGACAACTGATACTGCTTAGACTTGAAATTTTGCAGATTGAAAAATTTCTAGAAATGCATGTCGTTTTTTAACGTAACTCCACTCTTTTGAACCTGCCAAGAACAATATTCAGATTACACCGTTTCTTTTTCTCATTTCATCAATAACTGGCTTTTATACAAAAATGAAAGATATATGAATGTCCATATTGAATAGTCATTATGCTAAATTGCAGTCTGCATGTAACTGTCCATTGACAGTGACAAAAGCAGATTGTGCCGTATCTGACGTATCTTTCATTCACGAAGTTGGAGTTTCTTATTCATGCTCTTCGGTCATCCAGGGCCTTGAATTATCAGTCAAGGATCTTGATTTGGTTTTGGGAAGCCATCCCAGATGTGGGAACAATGTTCCATGGGATGAAGGATTTAGGATTTGTACAGAATCAGTAGTTATTAGAAGAAAAATAACTTACAAAGTAAAAAAAAAAAAAAAAAAAAACACGATTTGGACGCAGAAGATGCAATATGTGATTTGCCAAGAGAGAGATTACAAATCAGGGTAATCCCTTATGCGATCTCGCCTACTACTCCTATATCATTCAAGATGATGGAAGTCACTAAGTTTTCTTCGGTAATTATTTCAATAATTGTGTTAAATAATTATTTTTTCTTCAGTATTTAAAGAATTGATGGTAGATATTCGATAATTTGAAATCGCCTGTGGAAGGAAAGGTTTCTCAAACTGGAAGGTGAATTGCCGTGTACTGTCACCAGCAAAACTAGTAGGATTTCTTGTCAGTCTTTAATATACAAGAGGAACAGATTGAAAATAGATCATTAACAAAAAAGCGTTAAAGAGTGAAAGATAGAACTTAACCTGGGAAACACCAGCATTACTGGAGAAGTCAGGAGACAGAGGGACTGTCTAATAAACCAAGGTTCTCAAGAGACCTGAAGCCCGCCTTTCTAGATAAGCAGTGTGCCTTCAGGAAATGAAAGAGTTCAGGAAGTACGCACGATTTAATTAACTTTAAAAAGAAACGGGCATCGTTTTTGAAGTAAAAACCACAAGCCAACTATACATATATAGCGGACAGATTAGAAAGCTCGAAGCGGCCATTTCCAAAGCAGTGCAAGAATATTGTTAAAATGTCTTCATTTTTACTTTTTATTCGCATTTGAGAGCTGTAACCTCACCAAGTCACCCTATACTCTTGCCACTACTATATTGTAGGGTGATATTCATTTCGTGCAAAACGCTGTTCCCTTTTTTTTTAGCGTACGCTCGTTGATGCCGCGCTAGGAGAAACAGCAGTTGAAACACTAGCCCCCTTCATGAGTCCATCTGATTCACAGCGAGAGATCGTTACTCGATCAGATCGGATGAACATCCCCACGAAACCAGCCTTTTGACCAATAGAAGGATTGGAAAGTCAAAAAGGGGGGACATACATAGTTGCAGATGGCAGACAAAGAAAAGGGAGAAAAAAGAGTGCAGACACAGAGAGACAGGACAGAGAGAGGAGAGAGATGGACAAAAGAAAAATTAGGAGAAAAATCTAGAGAGAGACGAACGCTGAGGAAGATTTTCTATTTTCGAGGCTATCTGACCATAAGAGACGTCTCGTGAGCCTTGTGCTGCTATATTCTCCTCTCAACTACCAACCCCTGAACATACCAAGGAGTATTCTGATAAGTTTCACTCCATGTTTGTAATATGATGGCTAGCAGAATGAAAGTGTCGAACATTAAGACCTAACCCTTTATTAACAAGAGTCCAGTGACAAACAACGCTTCTCCTAGGTACACACTACGGTAGCATCTATTTTATCACATTTAGAACCTAGAGTTTAAGGCTAACAAGGTCCACTTGTATAAATGTAATACTATCAGTTGTGATTGTCAAACCTATATGGCATCCTTACACTTGTACCCAGATATTCGGATAGCGAGATGACTGTCGGCTCCAGAGAGAATGAGCAGCAGTGCCAACTAAACGTTACATGAAGAACGCAGACAAATTTTTATATATATATATATATATATATATCTTATTAACCTATTTGTTATCCATTAATAAGAGATAAAGAGTTCTTATTTAAATGTTCGAAAGACACCATAACTTGATTTTTATATCTATTTGTATGCTACAATTAAAACCATGTTTTGTTTAATCATCCTTGCCTCTTAGCCATTCTCTTGCCACACGTTCTCCACAGCCCAAATTATAGTAAAAGAGCCATAATTCTGCGGCACTCTAACTTCTGTGAGGATTTCAGAGTGAATAAACACAATGCCGATTTTATTGTTGCGAGTCTATTCTCCACATCTCAGAATAGATCTTGAGAACACAAGATTCTTGTCCTAATATATAAACCAGTAGTCGATCATATAAAACACAGATGTTTTCTGGAACATCAATATTAGTGATCGAACTTGTCCGGAAACCTTATTGTACACATTGAATGTTGAATAATAGTAAGAGTTGATTGCCTTAATCACCATGTGAAGAATGATGTCCAGCAAGCACACAATAACAGAAAGCCCTGTGGAACACTTGTGCTAATTGCGACCAAGATTAATTGTTTTTCGGGATGAAAAACCGTTCTATACGAATGCCGTGAACGATTCGAATTTTTGTGAGACTAATTTTACCCAGATATTAATAAATTCAAAATGGAGGAACAGAGCCCACAAACAACAGAAATAGAATTATCAGCCCCATTATTTGCAACACAGTAAATACAAACCCCTCCCGAATCTGGCAAGTTTCATTTGGCTAATACTGCGGGATACCTTGGGCCTTTGCCAATCTTTTTTGGCAAACCTGATGAAGCGCCTTCCGTCATGTTGTTTTTTGAGACTTTACACCGACACGGTGAACTGGCATTGTGGCAAGACCCTGAATTAATCACGGTAACTACAGCTAAAATCCAAGGTTTTGCCACTGAGTTTTTGGCCAACTCAATCGATTTACGCAAGGAAACGAATTATAGCGTGTTCAAAAATGCCTTTTTGGCTCAGTTTGAGAAAAGGGAACCGATTGTTACCTGTCTCCACCAATTTGGAACGGCTATACAAGGACCGTCGGAATCCGTGGCCTGCTATTGTGCATGAGTGAAAAATTTAGCTCAACTGGCATTTGAAATGCAAAGTAATTCCCCTGAAGCTTTAGCCATACTGGATCAAGCAATTTTGGCTTAATCTCTCAGGGGAATTTCAAATACAATTAGAAGGATGGTACTCTCCCAGAATCCCTTAACGTTTTTGCAGGCGGTCAAACTTTCACGAATGGAAGAAACCCACAATGAACTTACTGAATCGAAACATAAGCCAATTAATGCTATTTATAGTCAGGCTAACAGCGATGAAGTTTGGGATCAGCAGGAAAGTTATTTCAAAAAAATTCTTAAGCCTATACAAGACCAAATGCAATACTTGCAACAATCGTTAGACGCATTAACAGTAAACAATGCTACTCTTAATAACATAGAGATTCAAGTCATGGCTGTCAATCAAAAGGACCAATGTCAAAACAATAATATTATGGATCACTTATCCCCTCCCCGCGATTGCGAGGCGCAAAGCTTAACGTATTCACAGCTGTACAGGACGTTCCTACGTGATGGCACGACATTGAGGGTGGAGGTTGTTGACCCAGCTGAAAGAAGCTGCGTTACACCGTGCTATGCTAGGAAGCATGTATTCCAAAATTCCGTCAACAAGACAAATCAAGGAGAGAACCGCTTCGTTTACCGGGTTCGACCCTGCAACTATTGGCTGATGCCGCTACCTCCTACTCACCGGTATTCAAACCACAGAGTGCACGAGCTTAACGTATTCACAGCTGTACAGGACGTTCCTACGTGATGGCACGACATTGAGGGTGGAGGTTGTTGACCCAGCTGAAAGAAGCTGCGTTACACCGTGCTATGCTAGGAAGCATGTATTCCAAAATTCCGTCAACAAGACAAATCAAGGAGAGAACCGCTTCGTTTACCGGGTTCGACGCTGCAACTATCGGCTGATGCCGCTACCTCCTACTCACCGGTGTTCAAACCACAGAGTGCACGTATATACTGCGTTTCCAAAAATTGATTTTTGGTTACAATTTTAATGGAGAGATTTACTACCAACAACTCGTTCAAACGCTGTTTCACATACAGGAAACTTTGAATTATCGAACGCAGCTGGATAAAACTTTTCTTCATTAAATTTGCATATCATATGATTTTCATCACCTCTTTGCTTAACATCTTGAAGAACTACATCACGATCTCCGATAACCTCCTCACTGTACTCAAAAACATTTTACAGGAAATACGTCTCCTTGTTGAGTATGGCGGTCTCTCACGATCCTTTACTGTTTTTAGAGGAATTCCACATGGTGGTGTTTTGTCAGCAGCACTTTGGAACCTCTGCTAGCAAATTTCTAAAACATGATATCGTACGCTGAAGACCTGAAGCTGTTTATTCATTCAGATTAGCAGGAGCAAATGCTCTCTTTCCAAAGAGCTGAAACAAATGAAATCTCTCAAAAAAGCACATTTCTTCAATACATTGATCTTGATATAAATGTCGAAAAATCTGCCTAGATCACGTTTACAACGAGGAGATGAATGAATCCAATGCACATCTCTATAAATGGACACCAAATTAAACTTGTCAACCGTCACAAGGACCTATGTATGGTCTGCGATTCGAACCTATCTTTACCGGAGCACTTCAAGGAAGCAAGAAACATATTATTCGCAGCCCTTTGGTCTGCTTGACAGGATCTGGTTGGTTACGGCATTAAGAAACTAATAACTAGGTTTGTGCAAACTTGTGCAGTACCATTTACATTTTACGCATCGGAAATCTTGCTCTCTGCCCATCCCACCTACCTGAGACAGTTCTTGAGGACTAAGTATTGGCTTCTGCGATCACTCAATAGGAATTCAGGACGTCCCCTTTTTATTTCTAACGGTATACTACATTCGCTGCACGGAATGATCCCTTGGAAACAAATTATCACCACTCACAACATAATTACCCTCTCCAAACTCATTTCGGCTAGACTGGATGCTCCTAACATTGATAGCCTTATCATCCTGCCCACGAAGAACAGCAGAATAACTAACCGGCAAACATTTTGATCAGACCTGCCCTCAACCAAATCAGTTCGCACAGTCATATGTTCCCAGCAACCATAAATGGACTCCTCAACGACATGAATATCAAACCTGAGACGATTTGCATCGACAAAGCCTACAGTTTTAGCTGGTATCTGCAATTTTAGATCTTTCATATCACCATCGCATTACGTGGCTACTGTGTTGGAGGATGATCTGCGCTCCTTCTCCTGTACTTGACAGCTTGCAGCAACTTCCCAGCATCTGTCCTCCTTCTCCTATACCTGAGAGCCAGCAGCCTCTTCTCGGCATCCCTGCACTCTTCTTTGACAGACGTTGAACGTATTTAAAGTAATATGTCGGACATAATCTGTCTTAACTCCTGTAATTAATTATTGACTTGATCTTTGTATATTTTATTTTCCCTATATTGATATTGTATTCATATTTATGATTCTGTTACCCTCCTAGCATTTGATTGCTGTCAAGTGATAGATGTAACTTTTCTTTACCTGATTAAGTAATACTAATAATAATAATAGCAATAATAATAATAATACTATCACCCATAGTGAGCAGTCAGAGAGTGAACTAGATACTCAATGCAAAACAGCAGTTGGCAATAAGATAGGCGCATGTCTAGAAAGCGTTTTGCTAAATGATAAAAAGTCTTAAAAATGTTAGGCGTTTTTCTTGAGTTTCACCGAACTTATCCAACATTAGAGGAGGATTCGCAATTTTTTAAAGATTTTAACTCAGGTTTTAAATTTGATTGATGTTTTGTTTTTTTACCCAATGCAATGTTTTTTTCGATAAAATTGCAAGGTTCTATTATTGCTTTATTTGATTTAGTTATTTAATTTAATTATTAAAAGTAAATGATGTATTTATTTCTTGCCAAGCTCTAACCCAAACAAAACTATTAATTTTATTTATGTAGGCCTGGTGCTCGCACAAATTCATTTATTATTTTACAGGAATGCAGTATCGAAAGAACCAGTTGAGCAGTATAAGCAAAAGCTTTTCGGGTATATAATCGACGATTATGTTCACAGTGAATATAACACCGTCCGCCCAGTAGAAAATATTTAAATTCGACTCCCTTCAATGATAACAGAAATTTCCATGGGCTTTTATCACAACATCATTGAATGAGTTGGTCTCAGGGGAGGTTTTACGGTTTTGACTCCTGGAAGGTCGGGTTTGCATCCAGCAATCAGGCGAACACACCACAGAACACACGCAATTTACAGACACAATGTACTGACAGCTTATCACCTTAGTTGCTTTGGAGATTAACACACAAGTACATGCACACTCATACATTCGCTATATGCAATCGTATCGTCAGAATTATATTTATGCCAGGTAACATTAATGTCCCTATAAACAGTTCAAATTAAATAATTTAAAACCAGTTTAATTAAATTAAGCATTCAATAAATTATTAACTAATTAAAACTAATATAATCGCAGCACATTTTGACTAATGCGAATGAAAGCTTAATTTATTAATAATGTTACTGTTATCATGTATTTATCGGTTATGTCTGATTTGATCAGAGGATTATGGTCAAATATTCAAATATTATACTACTCGTCAAGTGAGCATTTCATGGAAGAGTTCCTTCATGACACATTTCATTAAAGAAATATTAATGAAAAACAAATAAAAGGAAATTTGATTGTAACGGACATTCTGCTATGTATTAGCATATCAATTATGCAATATAAGTTCACCTTTGCCATAGTAATAATGAGTTTGAAAAAGTGCCTCCAGTTATTTAAATATGGCACATGAAATGGCTAAACTAAGTGCTTTGTGATAGTACGGTGAAAAAAGTTGATTTCTTGATAGAATCTAGATGCAAATATAGCAAACATAAGACCTAACCCAAGCATATCCTACCGAACACTAATATCAGTTGTTTTTCTTAATTTTATTTTTAAAAATCGGGATAAAGAAATAATATAGAATATAAACTTATTTCTTGGTCATATTTTTATTGAATTTGCCTTACGTTGGTAGAGAATATGAAAAAATATATATATTTGATAGTTAAACTTATTAAAATTAACTGGAAAAATGAAACGAAAATATAGATGGGAAAATCTTAAAGAAATTATATTCCCAAACAAAACATATATTACATCATCAATAGAAAACGATGACAATCTTGGAATAATCAATAAATTTACTTCAAACAAATCAAAACCAGAAATTAAAATCAAATGGGATTCCTTATTAAATTTACGGTACAAACATAAATATTTAAAGGCTAAATTTCGCAGTTGTGATTTTGTATTAACGTGCTTTGTAAACGTCTGTCAAATTAATTTGTTCTTTTTGTGAATGCGTATAATAAAAGATCGCAGTATCATTATGGTATTAGTACAACATACGACAATATCACTCAATCATCAATTGTACCTACTTTTATAGCTTCACATAACTGATGCTGTAAGTGCAGCAGTTGCGTAAACCTTTATTCCTTAATAATGCAACAAACTTTTCCCAAATTGAATAAATCACAATTAAGCCATCAAATAAAAATAGAGCGCAATTTAGCCATAGAAGCCATTGCGCCATTAAACTCCCAGACCACCAACAACAAGTAAAATCACAAGAGCTGCAATAGTTCCTTCGTCCAGTAAATCATGCACTCAGTGATCATCATAGCATAGCACCATTCATTTTCAAATAGTATAAAACAACCGCTACATTATCCATCCTATAAAATGTACAGTATAGTTATAAATCCATCGATCTATTTTAAAAATGAAAACTGAAGCTACGTAGAATAATATTTTCACATACCTCTTAAAGAATTAAAAATGTCAGTAAAAATATATCTTTTCATTCCTCTTAAGATTTCGGAAATGGCCTTCTGCGACAACAAATCAGGTTCTCATACCGAAGCCAGCCAATATTCATCGCGCAATAACTGTCACAAAAATTTAGCGGCAAGAACAGTTTCCATCCTTCAAGCACTTGAGCTAAGAGCAGCTCAAGCCCATCACTCATCTGGTACCCATGCAGCTTTTGATGCCATTTCCATTCCAACTTTACTTCATCTATTACAGCATTGCTACAATATACGTGGAGACATGATTTGGTTCTTCGGTTTTTTCTCCATGAAAGGACTTTTATGATGTAGTCAATAACCACACCCCTATCACAGAACCACAGTGTTCCTCAGGGAGGAGTTTTGTCAAATGTCCTATTCACAGAGATAATGTTACATTGATCTCATCCAGAACCCAGCACTGAAAACTGAGGGACTCCACTAATAAAAATTAATCCAAGAAGAGCAGTGCCTAATGATTACCACACACTGTCTTCTGCCACTTAATCATCCCTTTATCCATAATGGAATTTATCCT
The DNA here is from genome assembly GCF_048544385.1 of Mastigoproctus giganteus. Lineage (NCBI taxonomy): Eukaryota > Metazoa > Arthropoda > Arachnida > Uropygi > Thelyphonidae > Mastigoproctus > Mastigoproctus giganteus. Next base: position 181,005,925 of record NC_143576.1, read on the forward strand.
ATAATGAAACATTGCACCATATACTGTACGTCAGTCTGTTATGTGCAACAGTATCGACAACTTTTCTGAACTGTAAGTACTGACCCTGCACGGCTTACGTAATACTCGACTTACAGAAATTCGACTTTACGTAAGTTTTTTTTCCGGCAGGTGCAAACTTAATTAAAATCGGGGAAACGTATTTTGCATTCAATATAAATAAACTAAGGTATCGTAAAATCATCTTAATTGAACCCAATAACACATTGTTCTTTTTTGGCAATTCTTTTCCCAGACCTCAGAATTTCAAATTTTCGCTAAGTAACTAAGCTATTTATCTCCACGAAAGGTCATTTTTATGATGGAAATTGCTACACTTTCATCGTTATCATATTTTCCGTTATAAGAATCAATTTTGAACGCCCTTTTGATGTTTTTCTAAAGCACATTTCTGGAGGGCACCATCATAAAACAATTTGCACTTTCCGGTTTATTAGAATTTTCTGTTAGCGCAATCGGGTAAATAAATGGGTAGTAAACTCGAGCTTCCTGCATTTGCTATAATACCAATAACTGGAATTCTGTGGGTTTTTAGGTTATGGTATTATGGTGAAATAATGTCTCCTTCACTGAAATCTTCAATCATATAAAAAACATAAATACATTTTCACACTCTTCTCTTTATTCCTATTTACTTATTACAATGGTGAAGGGAAAGGCACCAACGGGAAGTGCAAATGCTGTAGTGCCAGGAAGCGAAACAAAATGGATTTAGAAATGAAGATGATTAATTAAGAATTACGAAGCAGGACAAAGTTTGTGATCTATTGCACGGCATTAGGTATCGCTGCTTCAAGAGTGAATACTATTTTAAGGGACAGTGCGCGTATAAATAAACATGTTAAATGATCAACGCATTTAAGATCAACAGTGACCACAAATCAGCGTTCAGGTCCTACATCGAAGATGGAACAGCTATTAATAATAAGGATGGAAAATCAGATTCAGAAGCAAGCGCCCGTGAGTACAATGGCTATTCAAGCAAAAGCAAGAAGTACGTATGAAGATATTAAGGATATCTACGGCGAACCCCAAGCCAAGTTCGTGGCAATAAACGGGTAGTTTAATACGATCAAGCATCGCGCTGGTTTCCAAAATATTAAAGTATGCGGTGAAGTTGCCAGTTCCCATTCTGCAGATGCAGAGAAATTTTGTGATGTGTTGTTAAAAACCCATTCTAATTCTCCACAGCCCTCAACTTCCCCAGCGGGCTGCTTATTCAGCTGGCGAATTAATTTTGGCAACGATGCTCAAAAGGTTAAACTTGCTGACTTGAAGCCTGGCTTCCCTCTCTTTTTTGTAATTTTACAATTTTGAAATTTTTGTAAATTTGTACACTTCAGTAATTTTTCCTGCACATGAGATAAAAAAAAATGTAATGTTTCTATTTACACGTTCGTCGAACATTTCTTTTTTGTTTCAATCAAATTCAATCAAAATTGCGAATGCTCCATAAGCATTTTAGGGAAATTCTGACTTACTTAAAATATCGACTTACGTAGAGTTCCTCGGAATGCAACCCTTACGTAAGTCGGGGATTGCCTGTATATGATTTGTTTCCAGTTGCTTTGTTACTGCGTCATACTTGGTAATCAGTTTGGTCACACATGATCGTCCCTTAATAAATCCATTCTGCTATTTCCGTATAACTCCATTCCTACCAAGATTATCCTGCTATTCTTCTTTAGCTACCAAACCCATTATTTTCCCCTGGAACAGAGGTTAAGCTTTTAGATCCGTGATGACACACGGTAACACCATATACTGCATATAATCAAATACATATGGTATTACACACTATGCACCCGATTGCGTTTTGCAATGAAAAATAAAGAACAACCCGTACAGAAAGTTGAGTTCTGTAATCGACATGTGCTTCATAGTTCAAAAGTGGCAGATTAAATTCCCTGTCCTAACTTTTTTTCTACAGTTAGGAACTAAATCTTCTAGTGGATGACACAATAGATTTAATCTTCGTCCTTCCCAAACCAGGTAGAAGAGGCCAGACTACATGCAACTTGCGTGTATTCTGTGGTCTCAGGCAAGGGTAGTGCGGTTTTTCTCCTGGACACTAGTGTTTTTCAACCAGCAAACAGGCAAATCAATCACAGAATAGACGAAATTTACAGACACAGTACGCTAACACTTCATAGTCTTAGTTCCTTTGGCACTTAACAGACACTCACTTTAGGAACCGAATAGTTTTATCATCAGTTTCTCTTTCCCATTTAATGTTCTTCTTTGAAGGACATTAAATGGGGAAAACTTTATTCTCTCAGCTTAACATCTCCTAACAGCACCAATCTAAGAGTATTTTATTTATATTTTATATTACTTTTATTTTATTTTATTTGCACATTACAGGAAAGAATCCCGGTTTAAATGTTCAAGTATTTCTTCATTGTCAATGAAACGTTAAAATAACAGTATGCACATAGTTCAGAAGATATATTTAAAAATGAACACGATATTAAACAATTTAATAAATTTAATTTATTTTAACAGTAATAACTAAAAGCATTAATTGTGAAATGTAAAATTTAAAACCGGGTTAAATTGTAAAAGTAAATATAAAGATTTATCAATTTAGAATATTTAGAATTGGACAACTTGGAAAATTTTCAATGTAATCGTGGCTAAGAAGAAAATATACGAGCCAATGCTCTTATCGATGAGAACATTACCGCAATTTATCTCAGCATTGATGCAAATATAGCTTCTTTAACTGTTTTCAGAATTCATGAAAACTTTGAAGGAATCTAAATCATAATGTTCTAATCAGAGAAGGTAAGAACTAAGTGGACTGTATTTCCAATTGTGCGTTTTATAATTAAAGAAGGAATTATTGTAATGACGTCTTCTTCTCTTAGAAAATTAAATTTAATTTTGGGATGTAGACAGCTATTTTGGAACTTGTTGTGAATAACATTATAAATAAATCCAAATCCTTCAATAGAATGCGGCATCTTCTATCGTTCAAAGTTATGACGTTGTGAAGTATTTTGTGAAGTAGTAGTAGTAGTAGTAGTAGTGGCACATGATGCAAGAAAGCAAGTGTGGGAGCTTATGCAGCATCAGCCAAAAAAAAAAAAAAAAAAAAAAATCGCACCATTCCCTCCAAATGCCTGTCCAGTTCCTCCTTAAATTTATTTAACCTATCAACTTCCACAACGACAGATGGAAGTTTGTTCCAGCAATTAACCACCCGCTGGCTAAAGGCAAATTTCCGCACATCTATTCTACATCTGTCCTTTCTTAATTTGAACTTATGTCCCCGTAGGTTGGTAATCTGAACAAGTGGAAGGATCCCATCAGAATTCAGCGTGCTCAACCCATTCAAGGCCTTATAGATCTCAATCAGATCACCGCGCAGGTGCCTAGTCTCCAGCCACTGCAATTTGCAGAACTTAAGCCTCTCTTGGTAAGAGAATCCCTTCATTCCCCTCACCAATCGTGTTGCTCTTCTCTGTACACGCTCAAGCAAATCTACATCCTTCCTAAAATGAGGCCTCCAGACCTGTACGCAGTACTGAAGGCGTGGCCTGACCATTGTCTTATACAGAGGGACAATCACCTCCTTTTCCCTGCTAGCAAAATTCCTATATATCATTGACAAAACCCCATGACCCGCCCTAGCAGCCTGTCTGCACTGCTCAGAAAACTTCATATCTGACTGCACAATTACTCCCAGGTTTTTTTCATTTTCTACCACCTTAAGTGTAGTACCACACAGTTGGTACGTTTCTCTGGGGTTACTTCTACCCATATGCAGTTCTTTGCATTTGTCAAGGTTGAACTTCAGTTGCCACTTCTTAGCCCATCTGCCCAAATTTTCTAGATCCTGTTGCAGTAGCACACTGCCATTACTGTCATTAACAACCCTGCCAACCTTTGTGTCATCTGCAAACTTCGACATTAAGCCTGATATACCTTCATCAATATCATTGATAAATACACAAAACAACAGTGGACCCAACACCGAACCCTGTGGGACTCCACTAATAACATTAGTCCACGAAGAGCAGCACCCATTGATTGCCACCCTCTGTCTTCTCCCATTTAACCATCCTTTTATCCATTGTAGCAACTTACCCTTAATACCATTCTGCTCCAATTTGTACAGTAGTCTTCCATGCGCAACAGTGTCAAAAGCTTTCCTGAAATCCAAGTATATGATATCAAAATTATTTTTTGCATCCAGTTCCTTTGTGACCACATCATAATAACCAATCAAATTTGTCAGACAAGACTTTCCCTTAACAAACCCATGCTGTGTTTGAATTATTGCTGCAGTCTTGTCTAGATGATCCTGCAATGCATCTTTAACCAGTGACTCCATTATTTTACCCGGAACAGAAGTTAAACTAACTGGTCTGTAATTACTCGTGTCACCCTTCGATCCACCTTTGTGAATTGGGGACACATTTGCACATCTCCAGTCCGTGGGAACCTCCCCTGAGTCCAAGGATGCTCTCATAATTATGGCTAAGGGTTTGCTTAGTTGCTTTGCCGCCTCCTTTAAAATAACTGGATAGATCCCATCCACCCCAGGTGCCTTTCTTGTGTTTAACTTCAACAATTTCTCCTCCACTTTGCTCTCAGTTATTACAAAATCATTAAGCACACTGCTACAATTTGTAACCTTCTTCCATTTTCAAATTGTAATAATTCCTCACGTGTGAATGTAGATGCAAAATACTCATTCAGTTTGTTTGCTATCTGAGCAGGATCATCAACAGTCGAACCATTGATGTCAAGTGGACCAAACATATTCATCCCCTTCCTTTTAGAGTTTATATAAGTAAAGAAATCCTTGCTGTTTTTCTTAGCATCTTTTGCCAAGGATTTCTCGTAATCCGCCTTCGCCTGCCGAACCTCCTTTGTGACCTGATTACAGACTAGCTTATATCTGCCAGAGGCTTCTGCGTCACCTGATAATTTATATGCATCCCATGCATTTTTCTTCTCTGTCACGAGTCTCATTAGTTCATTTGATAACCATTTAGGCCTAAACCTTGAACGATATTTCTTAATCGGTATATAAAGTCTAGTAGCTTCCACGATTAATTCTTTGAATGCTTCCCACTTAGAATTTACTGTTTGTAACATCGTCAGTTGATCCCACTGTACAGAACTTAAAAACTGTCTGAGACCACTGTACTCCCCTTTACGGAAGCAAAAACCCTTTCCTTTACCCCTGACGGTAGTTAGCTCTTTGATAAATCCCACTTCAGCACACTGTGATCACTGCCACCTAGTGGTTCCTTTATCTGCAATTCTTAATACACGAATGATCACTGCTGATAACCAGATCAAGAGTATTACTTTCTCTGGTTGCCTCTCGAACATGCTGCTGCAGAAAACAATCATCCAATAAATCCACAAAAATCTGACTAGTGTGTGAGTGACCAACCCACAAGTTCCAGTCAATATCTGCGAAGTTAAACTCCCCTATTATAAGACATTCTGATTTACTGGCCCACTCTATTTCTCTGTACAATTGTTCATTGTACTCATTCAAGTCATTAGGCCTATAACACACTCCTACTCTTATTTTTCCTTTCGCAGTGCTTATCTCACACCAAACTGACTCAACAGAGCACTGTTCATCTATATTAACTGAGTGCACTTCCTTTGATTTTATGTTTTTCTTAATTAACACCATAACACCCCCTTTCTGTCCTGTCTATCCTTTCTATACACATTGTACTCCCCAAATTCCAGTTCTGCATTCCTTATATCTTTGTGACACCACGTCTCTGCTATCCCAACAATATCCGCCTTTGATGTCTTGACCAACACTTCAAATTCATCAAATTTATTTACTATACTTCTAGCATTGGTATACATGCAAGCATACATGCTCCTATGCCTATTCCTTGTTACCCTAACACATCCCATATACCCAACTATTCCACGATGACTGCCATCCGTCCCTGAAACCCCCAACACCCCTCGCTCCAGGTCGCTTCTTATTCTAATAGAAGTTGTGCAAGAATCACCTTCACCTCTGCCTGCGGTTACTGTTAAACTATTAGTCTTTGTATCCCCCCAAACTAGCAGTTTTCCGACCCACCTAACACTGCCTCGATAGCATCAGCAAATCTTCTTGCACCCTTTCTATTTAAGTGTATCCCATCCCTGTAGAAGCAATCTCTCCTGTTAACAAGTACAGTCCAGGCTGAAAAAAATTCTACCCCTTGAGCCTTGCACAATCTTTCCAGGGCCGAATTGATCGACAAGGCTCTCATCATATACTCCCTCCTATCGTGTCTGGGCAGAATTGCAGACACTTTCAAATTCAACCCTATTTCACGGCTTTTTTTCAACAGTGACCTGTACTTGTTGAGTAATTCCGCCGGTCTCCTACTCTTAATATCAGTAGTGCCAATGTGTACAACTATATCACCTTTTGTGCCCTTGAAAGATGATATCCGCTCTACAACGTCATCAACCTTTGCCCCTGGCAGACATACCCTGGTCCTGTTCCACCTATCCTTTTTACAAAGGATGTTCCCCGTTTCCCTGACAATAGAGTCACCAACAACTACTAGTTCCTTTTGGACCAGCGCATTCTGCCTTAGGGGTTGCCGCTGTGTTGCGTGATGACCAAGTGCAAGCTCTGGCGTTGATGTGGGCAGCTGAGAGCCTGATGGGCCCCTCAATTTAGATCTTTCGAGGGCATCCACCCTGCCCCTCAAACTCTCATATAGGCCCATAACAACGCTGAGTTGTCGCCTGATTTCCTTACACTCCTTACATCGCGCACACACAAAGACATCCCCCATGGCAATATCATGTTCCGTTCCAGAGAGTTCGGCAAACATTTCACAAGTTGCACATTTTTTTAGGCTGTGATGCGTTGGAGAATTGCCCCCCTCAGTTCTCCCCCGAGTCACAGCACTCTTGCCACTTTGTGCCCGTTGCTTTGCTGCTCTAGTCTGGGGCATGGTAGTTTAAATTAATAAAATCAATAAATTAAATATCAATAGTATTTGAATAGAAACTATTAAATAGAAACAGTGAAGCGTATTACTATATAATTATGCGTTAGAGCTACCTAGCTACCTCAATTAAAAATTTGAATTCCCTACCACTATATCCAAAAACAATGGCTACAAAAATGGAACGAAATAACGGTTTTACCTATCGTAAGTAAAATCCACAAAAACTCTTTATCTAAATTAAAAATAAAAAATAACCAGCGTCACTATAACTATATGACTACGTATTAAGTACAATATAAAATAACAATCATGTAAATAAAAGGCAAACACTTATCGTTTTTGCGGAGCCTGTAACTGTCAGCTGTAACTTTTAAAGAGATTCAGCGCCCTCTTCTAGACTTCTTTTATTTCAACATTTTTATCAGTTACGAGAGTGCAAAAACCAAATATCACAAGGAAATTCTAATAATGTGACAATTACCGTAGTTCAAGTCGGATGAACGTGGCAGCCATTCAATGGTGCCACGTCGCCCGATCCAACGTTGTGGGAAAGTCGTGTCAATGTAGCTCCGTACCGTCAAATCAAAATGAGGAGGGGAGGATCCCATCTTGTTGAAAGAACAGTTTGCGAAGTCAGCCCTGGGTGCGAGTTGTGGCACCACCACGTTCCGTTGCATGTTTAGGTAACTAGGTAACTGTTACCATCCACAGTTGTATCGAAAAAAACTGACCCCCTGAGACCATCGCTGGACAGTCCATCCCACACAATGACGTCTGGCTGGTTCAGTTCAGTTGTAATAGTCACATGAGGGTTTTCATCTGCCCAGCACACACAATTATGCCTGTTTACGTAGCCTGACAACTTGAAGCAGGCTTCATCTCACCAGAAGATCTTATCAAGAAGGTCTGGTTGATCTGAAATTTGGTTACGCATTTTCTTTCAGAATTGCAACCGCCGGTTTGAATCGTCCTCCAAAAGGTCGTGTAAGAGTATTGGACGGAACGGCTTCAACTTTAATTTACGCATTAAGCGTCGCAAGAACGTTCTCGGTATGGATATCTCCTGAGAGGCACGTCGCATGGACTTTTTCGGACTGTTCACGAATGTCAGGGCGACTTTCATCTCATTTTGCTCTGTCACAGATGTCCGAGGACATCCAGATTTTGAACCCGTTGCATTAAATTTATCACTTGATACGATAAATTGCCACACGTGTTGGTGGAGCATTGTTAAATGCCTCTTGTCACGTTCTGCTCATCTTTTCGGCATTTTCAGTCTTCCAATACTGCTTCAGAATCCACTTTCTTTGTTCTTCACCCAGACTCCCTGCATTGTTGTCAATACCTATAAAATAAAAGAAATCATAAAAATATATATATATTATTTTTATTACCTGTAAATTAAAAAATATCGCGGTATTCCAAATAGCTATAGTTCAAACCGTGAAGAATGTAGAAAGGGCCCTTCCAGAAGCAAAGCTTACTTTCTTGTTATAAAGTATTGTACTGTACACATGGGATACCTACCATGTACTATGGTGAATCACAGGATACTTACCTAGTAACGGGTAGGGCCAACTTTCACCCAGATAAGGGCAGTCACACGGCCAGGCATTGCGTCCATTAATTCACGAAAGCGTTCCACATTTATTTCCATCCATTCTTACTGCACCACTGTCCATAATTCCGTTCCATTCCTAGGTGGAGGATCCAAAGCTCTAACGGACCTTTACACAGCATTACAAAGATGCTCCATAGGATTCATGTACTGTGAACGGGAACGCCATTCCATGGTGGTAAAATCTGTGGATTGCTCTTCGAACCATGTTCTATTCACCACGGCTGTGTGAGGAGGCGCATTGTCCTGCTGGAAGAGTCCATTGCCCTGTGGGTGCACGATAACCACGAAGGGATGCGGATGGACACGTAACCTAGGGCGTTCAGAGATGCGTTTAGACGTACCAGACATCCCAACGTGTGCCAAATGAACACGCCTCAGACCATTACCGACCATCCACATGCCTGAACATTTCCTGTTTACATGACGGGTACATAGCTTCGTGCGGTTTCCGCCAGATAAGGAGCTTCCCGTCCGTTCTAAATAATTGGAAACAGAGTTCATCGGACCAGAAGAGACGTCTTCAATCATCAAATGAATAAATAAAATAAATAAATCCAAGATCGAGTCCCGATGTTCTTTCGACCAGTTGAGAAGTAGAGTCCTGTGTCTTGGTGTTAGCAAGGGTACTCTGGTGGGTCTGTGGTTCTCATAACCTATTGCAGATAATGATCGCCTGGTGGTCTTGGTGGAGATGTCTCTGGCACCTCCATCATTGAAGTCGGCGGTGATTTGTGCCACTGTCGCTCTCCCGTTGTTTGAAACAAATGCGAGACAGACATCGACGGCCACTTTCATCCACCACCTTTTTCCGCCCACGGCGCTGTTTTCGATGAGATGTTAATCCAGAAATGGTGTATTCATAATACAGTCTTGACATTTAGCTTGGCTACCATTGCCAAGATAAATGTTAAAAAAATGCCCAGGCCTAGATTTGATTCAGAAAAAAATACTGATTAAATTCTATGATTTTTTTCCATAAATATTGTGAAATATGTTCAATAAATGTTTGATGGAGATGACCTTCACTACATCTCAGAAGATTGTTCTTATCTACATTTTGCATAAGCCTGGTAAGCCCAAACATGATCCAATGGGACTATAGACCCATTTCACTCTTGGCAAATCTTGGAAAATTGTTTGAGAGACTATTTCGCTCCTCGAATACTCAGATTGTTAATGGAAAGTCATATTAGTTCAGATTATCAATTTGGATTTAAAAAGGGACACTCAACGAAGGATGCAGTATGGGTGTTACTTAATTATATAATATCTTCTCCTCATAAGTATGTTCTTGCTGTGTTTGTTGAATTTGAGGGTGCTTTTGATTCTGTCTGGTGGGAGAGTGTATAAAATCTCTTAGAATGGCTCGATGTGACAAACATATCTATGCCTTATTCGATTTTACTTCAGTGATTGTCTTGTTAAGGTTTGTGCTAAGCTTTTGGTATTCAATAAATATGTCACTATAGGATGTCCCCAGGGATTTGACCTGGGACCGACATTTTGGAATGCAGTTCTGGATCAGTGGCTTAATACACTGAGTGATTTACAGTGTTCGCAAGTGGCGTACATGAATGACTTGGTCGTTGTTGTCTATGGAGGTTCCAGATTTGCTTTGAAACACAGAATTCAAGTAGATCTAAATGACCTCTCTGGGTGGGCCACTTTGAATAAGCTAAATATTTCCTCAAAGAAAACCAAGTTTATGGTATTCAGAAAACATATTGATTAAAATCGTCCTCCTAGAGTACTACTAAATGGAAATCAGGTTAGATTTGTTTCTAATATTAGGCATTTAGATGTAATTCTGGATGACAGACTGGGTTTTCATCAGCATATGTTGCATTCGTCTGATAAAGTTAAGAAATTTACTTCTTCTTCAGTGATCCGTATTTCAAGGAAAGAATGGGGTCGTAATAAAAGAATTATGTTCTTGTATTAGAAAACGATTTTTCTGCCAATAGTTGTGTACGCTGCTGAAGTGTGGATGGGAGCAATATTTAAAGTTCGAATTAGAAATAAATTCATGTAACTTCAGAGATCCATGTTGTTGACTGCGATGTTTGCTCCGAGAACTGTGTCTACGGCTGCGCTGCAGGTGATTGCAGGTTCTATTCCTCGGGACATGTATCTTGTCAATCGTGGATTGCTGTATGGGCTGAGGAAAGGGATTCTTGCCCGTTGTTTGGATATCTCTGCTGATCTAACTGCTGGTATTAAAGAAGAAAAACTTCGAATTTGGAATTGTCTTATCGAAATATGGAGGACTCGCTGGAACTGATCTGAGGTTGGAGAGATAACCAGGAAAATTATTCCACAGGCAGATTTTGTGCTTTCAATAACAGTTTCATTATTGTTTTACCCTTCGATGTTCACCAGCTATACTTCGATGTTCACCAACTATATACTAACCGGACATGGTTCCTTTCGCGAGAAATTGCATTCTAGAGGATTGGAGCCGGATCCGCTGTGTTCTTGTGGCGAGGCTGAGTCATGGTTGCCTTTTCTGTTTCTTTGTCCCCCTCTGCAGTGCCGTGGGGCATCGGCTCATCGGAGAGATTTCTGATTTAACTGCGGATAATGTGCAGATTCTTCTTTGTGGTTTGACCAGCTTTCAGGCTTTACAGATATTTGCTGCTGCGGTTTTTTCTAAGAATTGGCTGTAAGGAATTTTTCTGAAATGGAACTGGTAGTTTATATGAATAATGTACGAAGGCATCAGAGCCTGGGGGCTTCAGACCTGAAAAAGCTTTGTTTTGTCTGAGACTAGAGAGCATGTACCACTGCGGTGTTTTTTTTTTACGGCTCTCAGGTTTGGGCATCCTGGGAGTAGTACTGTTGGCACCCTGGGAGTAGTACTGTTGAAATCTGAATGCCGTGAGCGTCTTCGCCGCTACTAGATATCCCGCTGGGAAGGTAGTCCCGTCCTTTTAGGAGCATTTCTATATCCGGCGTTTCCCCCCCCCGCTCCAAGTGCTGTGGGGAGACCCAAAAACTTCCACAGTCCACTGTGTGCCTCCAAATACACCCACGAACTTGTGGTTGGCATCAATCGCCATCATTTTTAACAAACCATCTAACCCCAACATTGTGAACCCGATTAACCGAACAATCCCGGTAATCCGGAATCCACGGATATGGAGGGGAAAGACAAGCACAAACACCCACTGACAGAGACACAAAATGATGACCCAATCATTACTGATCAACTGGAGGATATAGAGGACACCCGACCTGGGACCCCCCAACCAAGCGGAAAACCCGCAAGCGAGTGGTTCCCGAACCGGAACGCGAAACACGATCTCGGGTTGAAACAAAGGAACAGCCAGAAGCCAATGCATCACAAAAAGAAAGAGATGATGAAAAACAACAAGAACTATGCCTGGACCATACCATACCAGAGGGCTCCGTATACGAGAAAACTCTCTTTCTGAAAACGGCCCTCGAAACCATTTTTAAGGAGAATCCCAGTAGGATATCGTCTGGCCTGAGATCACAGATTGTCACCATCTTTCACAAGATGGAGACAATTGTGCATGACACACATGTAGAAAATGAGAGAGCCATCACACGGCTACACGCCTACATCGAATGCGGGGCAAGACAAATGCCACAGCGCGCCCCGACATATTCTGAAGCGCTGAGGATCAAACCTGCCACTACTATTGTCAACACCACCAAACCGGCACCCAGGAAGACATTGCTCCCTACTCCACACCTCGTGATACTCAAACCTACAACCACCGACACTCTTAAAACTAGCGAAGAAGTCAAGAAAAAGGTCATTGACTCCCTAACGCAAGAGTTTAGAACGGCTAAAATCAGAGCCATTAGGAAGACCCGAAACACAGGGGTGATAATTGAGACTTAAACCAAAAGTGATGCAGATCTCATTATCAATAACTCCAAGATTTCGACGCTTGTACTCTCTGCTGAGCTGCCCAGAGAAAAAGGCCCCTCCATTGTCATATTTGATATCGACAAAGACCGGACTCCTACTGCCATATGTGAGGAGATATATATACGCAACCTCCAGCAAGACTTACCCGATAGAGACCATAGTACCCTACTAATGCCCAAGCACCAGACCAAGAGTAGGAATGACAACCGGACAAACTGGGTGGTCGGGCTGGCCCCTGATGCATGGAAACTCATAACAAAACAAGAGAGACTATACATCAAATGGAGCTCACATCGCTTCAGGGAGCACATTGCCGTACCAAAGTGCTTCCGGTGTTGCCGATTCGGCCACACCACTCACACATGTGCTCAACGGGAGGCAACCTGTGGACACTGTGCTGAGAAAGGGCACAACTTTGGAAATTGCCCCAACAGAGAAAATGACCCAGTCTGTGCAAATTGAAAGTGGCAAAAGCTTCCCCACGCACATTCAACCAGAGATAACAAATGCCCTGTCTACATTAAAGCAAGAAGTGCCCAACAACTAAGAATCCATTATGGGGACTCTGCCTAAAAGACATAACACCAGTCGCATGAAATTCCTCCAACTTAACGCACACCGAGCAATTGCTGTAGCTGGACAGATCAGAAAGAAGGCTGGGAGGAAAACCTCGACATCCTCCTGCTACAGGAACCCTACACCTGTGCGGGCGCTGTCCGGGGATATCCACCTAACTACAAGATCGTCCAGGTGGATGGCGCAACCCCCTGGGCTGCGGTTCCTGACCACCACGGTGGCACCTGTGGTGGTCAGGAATCCGGATATAACGGTCACTAAGATCTCGCACCTGTGCTCTAAGTGGGCCTCCTGTGCACACATCGTCTCCTCCCTAGGGGAACTCTATGTGATCTCATTATACTGCCATCCAGGGGAGGATGTAGACATGTATAGTATCTTATGTAGGACGGCACCTGAACGAAAGTTCATCTCCGTTCCTTCCAGCAATTCAGTACTTACAACAAGTTCAAACTGAACTCTCAGGAGTAAAAATTCTTGTCTCTGCTGACCTCAACTGCCGCTCGCCCCTGTGGCATAGCGAGACTCCGGAGCGCAGAGGCTCTAGAAACGGCCAGCATATGGAGGAGTTCCTGGCAAACAGCAGCTTTGTTGTCATTAATCGTCCTAACAACCTTCCCACATTCAGCTCAACCCTATGGGAGGCCACCATCGATGCCATCATGACTACAGAACCCTTGCCGGCCACTTGACAGACTGGACGGTGCAGGAGGACTGGACCAGCTCTGACCACAGGGCCATCACCTTCACCATGCAAAGATCACTCTACCGAGCTCCAATAAACAGCTTCAAACAGAACAGGTACGCAGTTAACAAAGCCAACTGGGATGCGTTCAAAGTCGCCATCATCAACAATGTATACAATCTGACAACCGACCAACTACAGAACCAATCCCTGGATCAACACCAACGTGCGGTCACCAATGCCATCGTGAGTGCAGCTAATCAAACAATCAAGAAGAGGATCCCTATGCCCGGCGCTGTCCCATGGTGGTCGCGGGAACTCGACATGCTCAGGAGAACCACGAATCAGAAGAGGCGTGCCTTCCAAAGAGCCAGACGAACTTGCCCCCCCCATGAGGTAGAGTTCCTCAGGCAACAGTACAGGGAGGCCAGAAACACATACACTGCGATGATCAGGCAACGGAAAAAGCTGTCCTGGGAGCATCTAGTCTCCACTGTGGGCAACTCGAGCCCATGGAGCATCATTTACCGAATAACTACAAATAAGCTGCCCAGGGGAGAGGTGATACCCTCCACCATCACCCCCAAGGCACCATGACCAACAACTGGCAGGACACCATCAATAATATATTAAATGCCAATTTCAAACCTGTAGAAGGAGACAACACCCATGAACAACAACGGATATGCCAGGCCAATGAGGCCTACCAGTCGCCCCAGGTAGAGGATCCCTTTACTCACCTAGAACTCCAAATTGCCATAAACAAAATTAGAAACAAAAGAACCCCTGGACTCGACATGCTTGAGCCAGAACTGGTCAAGAAAGTGGCCGAATTTACCCCGGACCTGCTCTTGGAACTGTACAACCACTGTCTTCACTCTGGCGCATTCCCCTCAGATTGGAAAGTTGCTAGCATGAAACTAATTCTCAAAAATCCAACTAAACAACCACATTTACCAGAATCCTACCGACCAATTACACTCCCTCTCTGTGCTCAGTAAAGTGCTAGAACAACTGCTCAAACAGAGAATCGAAAAACACTACTCTACAGCAAATCTTCCTGCAAACGGACAATATGGCTTCAAGTCAGGAAAATCCACCCTGGACCAACTGGAGCGCATCCTGAACATGGCAGAAAACTGTTCACAGAAATATCTACTTCTCATCTCTATCGACTTTGCGGGGGCGTTCGATTGCCTTTGGTGGCCGAGCGTCCTCGCAAGACTCAGGGCAGCTCATCTGCCAATAAATCTGTACAGCTGCATAAAAAGCTACCTGAGCGGAAGAAGGGTCTTGGTTCAGGCGCCATACTGCAGGGTCGAGCGCCAAGTACACCGGGGATGCCCGCAGGGCTCTGTATTGGGTCCCCTCCTGTGGAACTTTGTCTTGGACGAGTTTCTCCACCTCGACCTAGGGGACGTACAAGCACTGGCATATGCCGATGACCTTTCCCTGGTGCTAGCCGCAGACTCAAGAGCCCAAATGGAAATTCTTGCAAACACAGCGCTAACCAAACTCCGAGAATGGACGGAAAGGCACCGTCTCACAATCTCGCCCACCAAAACTCAATCCATCCTACTGAAGGGTTACCTAACCCCAACCAGACCACCACAGATTAGAATACAAGACAGTACTATCAAGCTAGTTACTGAACTGAAATACTTGGGAGTTATCCTGGATAGGAACCGGTCGTTCACTCCACACCTAAATTATGTGCAGAATAAGATAAAAAATTATGCAGCCATGCCCGCCAGAGTTACACGCCGAGACTGGGGGCTGAAAAGGCGTACTCTGGCGACCCTCTATAAAGCAGCAATCATCCCGGCAATCACATATGCCTCTGGCGCATGGTACCACAAGGCCTCAACCGTGGTAAATCGCCGATGGCTTGAAATTATACATAGACCGATCTTATTGACCCTCACCCGTGCATGCAAAACAGTGTCGACCCACGCACTGCAAGTGATTACAGGGGCTCTGCCCCTCGACCTCGAGGCTACCCGAACAGGCATGCTGCAGCAGCTTGGACGGGGAAAGGTTACAACATATCTGGACCATACAACAGATCCGACAAGCAATTGGAAAGCCGAGAAGAACAAGCTTCAAATCTACCTCCGATAAATCTGGCAACAGCGCCGGACAGACTCTGATAAGGGAGAAGTCACGCGAAAGTTCCTTCCAAATCTGGAGCAAGTGTACCCTATATTTCCGAAATGGTTTTGCCCCGGACTGCATGTCACCTACCTCCTTACAGGACACGGAGCAATCCGTCACAAGCTTCATCTCATTGGAATCGCAAACAATCCTGCATGTGCCTGTGGCTCCCCCGAGACCTGGGATCACCAGATGCATGAGTGTGAACTGTATGATGATCTACGTGCCCAGCTGATCACACAAGTGCGCTTCAACCCTACAGACCAGGAACACCACCTGCTGGAGGATGGGACAACCTACAAAGCCTTAACTGAATTTGCTCAGAGCCTATACACTAGACGACTAACCCTTCCACTGCCTCCAAATCACGAACAACAAGGACAAATGTAGTACTCCACGCACTCCAAATCTGAAAGCTCCATGATCAAGTGGAAACTTTTATAATTCCATCCATATCAGATTACTGGGGTAGGACCATTAAATATGCCAACTCATCACCAACTGTAACCAAACGGAACACGTGTCACAGGAGGAGTATGGGGGGAGAACTTTCCAATTCTACCCCAGTGGATAACGCTGGACATCATGGCAGAACTGAAATTCACTTCAACCATACTCACTTCCTTTTCTCTGCAAATTGACTCACCGACGGGATATGGCTCCCAAGGGCAACCTCCAAACAAAAGAGCAAGCACAGCCTCCGTGCACAATATACGACCCGGACTTGCATTCTGGTTGACAGATCCATTCTCCCAAACAACAACGGAATCCGCCCTAATGGACGATAAATCCTACTCTTCCAAATATCCATGGACGGGACATGGGTCCCTTGAGCGACTGCTCAACAAATGCTGCATTAACTGCATTGAATTGACAGACTTATTGAACCTACATCTCCAGCATCAAATGGACCAGGATTTGCTTCTTGAATACTCAATCTTGACCTGCAGACGGAGTATACACCAAAAGCGGCGAGCAGCCCTCTACGCATTATCCTATGGATGCTAAAATCTGATTTAACTGGACGGGTCCCATTTCCAAAGAGCGACCTCCAAATAGGCGACCAAACTTGACTCACACGGACATCAGAGAAGACGAGTTAAATCCTACAAGCGACTCAATCCTACTAGTCTATACCAAATGTCACATGAACAAATCGCAGTCTCTGCATGCAAGCCGTATTGGCGACCTGAGCCAGCTCCCTTGCCTGGCTAAACTATTCTACCCCTCCCCGGCGGGTGGGGGAAGTGACGGTTCCACCGAATCCCCCCACGCGCCACCCCCATTCTTACTCTCTGGTGGGGCATGGGCTTGCCCCACTGTAAACTGGAGCTGTCTTCTCTATCGGCTCCATGTCTCTGCCTTTCCCCCCCAGTCTTCAGTCTACTCCCCTACTCTACCTGCACGCAATGCCCCACACAATCTAAAATCACCTTCGCCCACTACTTTCGGCCTCTCATCCGTAGCACCTCCCTGCCACGCAAGCGCATAGAGGGTGTGTATATGTGTATATGTATTTGTGTGTGGCATGTATGTGTATATATGCATGCCACACACGGGTGTATATATATATACACCTGTGTGTATTATGTATATGTATATATATATATATATATATATATATATATAAAATGAACTACAGTCTAGCCGTACATATAAACAGATAACATCTTCTTCTAATATAATAATCAAAAAATTAATTGCATTGCATAAAAAATTAAAGTTAAAGTATAATAACCTAAAATATCCATTTATATTGCATACCCAAATTTCACAAAACACCAATTGCTTTTAGATTCATAACATCATGTAGAGATAGTTATGCTAAATTTCCCGGAAAAACGTTAGAAAAGTTACTTAAAAGTATATTAAATAACTTAAATAAAACTATTATAATAAATAATAACTTACCTATTATAAATGCTCTAAAAAATAATAATATTCATCAAATACAAACTTTTGACTTTAACAGTCTATTTACGAGCATTAACCTTAATAACTTAGAAGTCGTCCTCCAGAAACTATATTTAGAAAATAAAAATGCTATAAAGGTTGATTTAACCTATTGGAATTCTCTAATAAAATTATGCATCTTTAATAACTATGTATATGACGGAACATCGTTATATTTGCAAGTGACTGGCACCCCTATGGGAAGTCCAGCATCAAGCATAATCGCAAACCTTTATCTGTATTATACAGAAAGAGAATTTCAAGATAACCTACTTATATACAGATACGTAGATGATATATGTGTTTTTAATTGTCCACATTTTGTCCAGGATTACAGTGGATTATATCCAGGGGAGCTTGTGTTGGAAAAAACTAATAGTTCTGATACTATAGCAAATTATCTGGATCTTCATATAGAAATATTGCATAATAATAATATAGACGTAAACGTATATAATAAAAGAGATGCATTTAATTTTAACGTAGTCAGCCTTACAAACTGGAAATCAAATGTATCAAAATCAGTGCATGCTAATATAATTTTATCGCAATGTTTAAGGATTGCTTATATCTGCAATAGTAATAAAAATTGTTCAACAGGCTTAACAGCGTTGTACGGCAAGTTGATTAATAATAATTTCCCTATCGCTTACCTGAAATATCACTTCAGGAAAGCAATTAGCATAATTAATTTCAAAAATTTGTTTTCTGAACCTATCGTTTCAATATAATTTTCAATAAAATCGTTATATTTAGTGCCATGTATATATGTAAATAGGATACACTTTGCATTCTTGGTGTCTTACGGCGTAGAAAACTTGTACCCACCGGCTTGCAAATTACAGTGTATCATTTTTTTTTTTTTTTTTTTTTTTTAAATACATATAGTTAATTTCATTTAAATTTACTTAAATTCACGCTGAGATAACATGCAAATTCAGCTCAGGGTCCTACTATAGGAACGGGTTTGCGATCCCGGGCATACCCGAGCCACAACTTATATCTTGTAATGCCTTTAAGCTGTCCTACACTCTTTATTTTTATTTCTCCGAAATTATTAGGGCAATCCGAGGACGTAGGAGAAACTATTTCTTATCTATACCACTATTTTTCGCCTTTGTGGAGTTCAGGTTCTATTTTTCCTACTCCTTTAGTTTTTCTTCTTACTATCTGCATGTTTCTCTTTGCGTTAATTTAATTTAATTATTTATTTTTACCGTATCCATCACATAGGGGGCACCACATATTATTTTGACGACTATTACATTATGTCCTAGATACGGTCAAATGTAGTATGTATTATATATTTAATCTTGTTTTAATCCTTAAATTACGTTCTCTGTCGGGTCAACGATGATTAATATATGCTTACATTTATATTTTACTTATATTTCTTACCTTTGATTCTAATATTTCAAAATTTTTCTTAATTAATTATCTTCATTCGATTTATTTATATTCGATTTATGTTCGGCCTATACTGGTTTATATTTGGTTTAGATTTAAATTACTTAGCATATATTGATCATCACAGAAACAGAGAACTTCTTGTCGTTTTTTGCCTTCATTCTGGGTGGTTGGCCCCAGTTGAAGTCATCTAGATTGTTGGTAAAAAGCGATAATAATAATTTTTTTTTTTTTTTTTTTTTTTTGCGTTTTCTTAAGTCCTTGATGGTATTCTTATTATTGGATTGATTTACTTTTTCTAATGATATTCTATAGACATTGTGGGTGTATTGCATGATTGCTTGCAACTGCATTAACCCATAAATATTAGTTATTGTCTTTTAACTTTCTTGCTTTGCTTTATTTTTTGCTTTCCTTTTATCACTAATATAACTATTAATATATATATATATATATATATTTTTTTTTTTTTTTTTTAAGGTCCTAGCCACTGAAATCTCAGGAAATTAGGTGGCAGGACCTGCCAGAGTAAATCTTAGTCGACTGGTGTTTCCTGGTCTGCCTCCACGGGGCTAAAGTGGGGCAACGTTGGGCCTCCAGCGGCTAAATGACCAGATGAACAACGGTACACGACACTACACATGTGCAATATCCATACACTTTTGAATCTCTGGCATTTCCAGTAAACTGGCACACTCATCACAATGCAAGCAATGCGGAGATGGGGGAAACCCCTGATGCCCCTTGACACCAAACACACTTTACAATTTACTATTGCAGTTCCTGTGGTGGGTACGGGATTTGTGTTTCAGTACTACATAGAGGCAGGACCGACTCCTCGTGCCAGAGCCAGACTTCAGGTTGCAGCTGCCCTGGTGTCAGCTGCTTCCTGATGGCAAAGTGGCTTGACACTAACAATATACTACTCTCATAAACACTTATTCAATTCTTTATTTATTTTTTCCTATACATAATTTCTATTATTTTCTAGCTATTTATTCGAAATTGTTATCTATTCAAAATTTTTGTTTTCAAAATTCTATTTCTCTTCTGTTTTATCAGGCACATTTTACAGTTTATCTCTTAATATAAGTGAATTAGGAGGAGATAGACAAACGCCTAGGGACCACCCTCGAAACAGTATATACACACTCACGGCTCTGTGCACGATGAGATGATATTCAGGAAATGACGTATTCCTAATACAGTCTTGACACTGTCAAACAGGGAAAGTACAATTTCTGTAGCACTTCCGCGATAGAGCGACCCATGCGTCGAGAACCTACTATCATTCCTCTTTCAAAGTCGGTTAACTCACGACCTTTATCCATACGGACATCGAATTACCGTCTACGTGAATGCATTGATGCAGTGTACCTATATACATGCCAAGCTGTGGGTTCGTCCACTAGTGAGAGGGGTCACAATGTCGCGTTGCCAAGGTGCCAGGTATCACATGAATTCTGTCCTATCAATGTATACACGGTTCAATATGGTCTAAGTTGCTAATGCACCTAAAAGTCTTCACCGACCAACGAACTTGTCATGCATATATCAAATATTAAAAATATGAAGTGAACTTTGCTGTGACCATAGGATAAAAAGACACATTCGTATAATTTAAAACACGATTCAGTAATGGGATTCTCTGCGAAGTAATGCTGCGATCTAACGGGATCCTCTGCGAAGAATCAGAAGATGATTCCAGTGATTAAACTAACTTCTCACCATGACAGAATGCCAATTCAGTTATTACCTCCACAATATGGGCAACCTTGTTATGGTGAGTCACGAACAGGCAAAGGGTTCCATTGAGACATTTAGTAAACAGAAAATCGCTACCAAGGTTTTTGGAAAGAACTTGGGTTAGCAGACTACTACAGGATTTTGTACCGAGACATTCCGGAAAAAGTATACCAAAGTACATCGTCCACACAACATTTTTATATCGTACATATCTCTTTTACAATCCTCGCTGTAACACAGTGTTTATAATCGTTGTCCTCACCGCATTTGGTGGAAAAGGCTTGAGTTCGAATGTCCTCAATGACTCTAAAAGCTTTTATCGGCTTATTTTCATTCCGTCGATGAGTCAGGCGAAGTTTTTTTCTCACTAAAACTTCGGTTTTCGTCTAGCAAACTATGTGTTTGCAGGGTTCTTAATGACAGAAATGGCAATGTGCAACTGCAACAGGAGATCTAGAAATGTTAGACAGCTGGGCTGAGAAATCGCAACTGAAATTTAACAGTGGCAAAAGCAAACTACTGCGAATGGGTAGAGGTAGCCTCAGAGGAACGTACCAAATGTGTGGTGTTACAATCAAGGTAACGGAAAATGAAAGGCCTGGGGACAATTCTATAGTCAGATATGGGGTTTTCTGAACAGTGCTGACAGGCTGCCACCGCAGGTCATGTGATCATGTCAATGATATACAGGAATTTTGCTAGTAGGGAAAAGGAAGTGATTATCTCTTTGTACATGGCATTGGTCAGGTCACGCTTTGAGTACTGCGTAAAAGTCTGGAAGCCTCATTTTAGGAAAGATGTAGAGGTGCTTGAGCGAGTACACAGAAGGGCAACAAGATTGGTGAGGGGAACGAAGGCAGCACTCTTACGAAGTAAAGCTTAAATTCTGCAAGTTGCAGCGTCTGGAACTAGGCAACTGTGAGGTGATCTGGTGGAAGTATATAAAGCCTTGAAAGGGTTTAGCAGGCTTTAATGTTGGTGAGATTCTTCCTCTTGCAGAGATTACAAACCTGAGAGAGCATAAATTCAAATTGAGGAAAGACAGTTGCAGAACAGATATGAGGAAATTTGCCTTTAGCCAGCGGGCAGTTGATTGCTGGAACAAACTTCCATTTGTCGTTGTAGTGGTAGTAGTAGTAGTAGCAGTAGTAGTGGCATGTGATGAAAGAAAGCAAGTGTATGAGCTTATGCAGCATCAGGCAAAAAAAAAAAAAAAAAAATCACACCATTCCCTCCAAATGCCTGTCAAGTTCCTCCTTAAATTTATCAACTTCCACAACGACAGACGGAAGTTTGTTCCACCAATTAACCACTCGCTGGCTAAAGGCAAATTTCCGCACATCTATTCTACATATGTCCTTTCTTAATTTGAATTTATGCCCCTTTAGGTTCGTAATCTGAACAAGTGGAAGGATCCCATCAGAATTCAGCGTGCTCAACCCATTCAAGGCCTTATATACCTCAATCAGATCACCGCGCAGGTGCCTAGTCTCCAGCCACTGGAATTTGCAGAACTTAAGCCTCTCTTCGTAAGAGGATCCCTTCATTCCCTTCACCAATCTTGTTGCCCTTCTCTGTACCCGCTCAAGTAAATCTACATCCTTCCTAAAATGAGGCCTCCAGACCTGTACGCAGTACTCAAGGCGTGGCCTGACCATTGCATTATACAGAGGGACAATCACCTCCTTCTCCCTGCTAGCAATATTCCTATATATCATTGACAAAATTGCATGACCTGCCCTGGCAGCCTGTTTGCATTGCTCAGAAAACTTCATATCTGACTGCACAATTACTCCCAGGTCTTTTTCATTTTCTCCCACCATAAGTGTAATACCACACAGTTGGTACGTTTCTCTGGGGTTACTTCTACCCATATGCAGTACTTTGCATTTGTCAAGGTTAAAATTCAGTTGCCACTTCTTAGCCCATCTGCCCAAATTATCTAGATCCTGTTGCAGTAGCACACTGCCATTACTGTCATTAACATTGTGATAGATGCTATAAATTTAACGAGGAACTGAACAAGTTTTTAAAAGAAATGGTTTCTGTCTGTCATTTGCCAGTTTTTCTAGGTTCAAATATATTGACAATTTAGTACGAATATTCTATCAATTTTGTTTAATTTCTTTAATATACATTTACATTAAATTTAGCAGAAAACTGGCAGAACAACCGATAGCCCGACAGATAACAGTGAAAATTACTAATAAAAAATAATGGAAGTGAATCAAGTCAGTACTGAATCAAGTGAATCAAGTCAGTCAATCAAGAATAATAAAAGTCAGTACCAACTATTAATTAGTGCAATTTATTTATGAAAATAAAAGGTTTATGCCAAAATTAAGGCAAAGAGGAAAAACGGATAGAAATAGACATCAATCTCCCTTGAATTACTAATCATCATCGTTTTAATTTTACTATTTTATTATACTCTATGTGTTTATTTATAGGGTACAACAAAGAAGTCCAACTTAGGTTACCTAAATACTTGGCCCTTTGACCTCACGGGTATAGTTTTAACCCCTAATGCTTATATTGTAAATTGTTATTAAAGTGTTCCAGTTTATTGCAATTTCTCCAATTTATCCAGTTGGTATTAAGTTTAAAAAATAAAACAATTTATTATTTTTTATATATATATATATATATAATAAAAAAAAACTAAAATTATAATAAAAAAAAAAAATATATATATATATATATATATATAATAAAATAAATAAATAATTAATTAAAAAACAGTAAATAGTAATAATAAGTAAATAAAATAAATAAATAAATAAATTTAATTTAAAAAAAAATAATAAATAAATAAATTATACTTCATATTCATAGATCCTATAACAGTTAACAACGTTTACAGTAGACAATACTTTACATCAAACCAGGCTTTGTACAAATAAACGAATGGCTTAAGTTATACTGTGCCATATAAGTATCCTGAGCTTACCGAGTAGAATATTCTATATCACAAGCCAGATAAAAGTCGATCCAAGTGTATTCAGTTCAGTTTAAGGTCAAAGTCAAAACATTAACGTAAATGGCATCCCGAGATATCTACTGGCCCCTAATACACAATGTGCACAACCTCCAACTAAGGAATATTGCTCCCTATTAATTAGATCCACCAGCCAAAGGAGTAGCATTATTCGTAGCCGCATATCTCCTTCTTCTTCTTGTGAAAACAACTGACGCAATCTGCTAAAGAGCAACATAAGAATTCTTGTCTCCCACCAACAAAGTATCATACCCATCAGAAAGTGTAGAAACTGACGAAGAAAGAACATCTCTAAAGTCATTATATAGCGGACAATCAAATAAAATATGGCTCCAATTTTCATTTTCTCCGCATTGAAAAGCTTCCCTCCTAGAAAATCCAAAACGACAGTTTTTCGTTAAGAGGAAGGATGTATATACACTGATGAGCCAAAACATTATGACCAGCAGCGAGTCATTATGCAAATCGAAGCAACTGCAGGTGAACTACGGCACGTGCGGGGTCGGGACACCCTAAAAAAACACCTGATATTGAGCTCCGTTAATCATGGTTACACTTGTTCTTCAGATGGAAAAGGCAGCGCACTTAAGCGAGTTTGACAAGGCGAAATTGTAATGGCCAGAATATTGGGTCAGAACATATCCGAAACGGCACGATTTTTGGGATGCTCACTGTCAGCCGTGGTTTCTTATTTATTTATTTATTAAATCTGTTTATTGCTCTGCCGAAGATCCACCCCTGGACAGTAGGAAGCTAGGGGGGTAATATTGACATACAGAGGTTAAGACAGAGACATGTGTCTGGCGGTTAAATGGAGCACATGTACGTTTAACCCGAAAGGTACAGAACTTACAGTGTTTATTATTTTACATAACTGAAAGAATTATAGGATATTATTTTCTCAAAACTGCTATAAATTACAAAACCATGAGAGAAATGTATGAAATATAGAGAAATGACGCAGTTCTTCACCGGTTGTTGCACGTGGTGTCTCTTCAATCTTGGCTGTAATGGTGCTCACCGCCAGGCGTCTTTGGAGTAGTAGATTCTAAGAGAGAAAGGAGCAGTGACGGCTTAAATTTATTTTCCTTTTCACCTATCTTTAACGGGATGCATTGTGGTGGCATTTTCCTTCGTGGCGTCTCATAAGTGTACGTTTGCATATGTGTCCTTTAGCTTCTGTCTGTATGTATGCTGTATGTAACGTCTGTATGTATGCTGCTCGCAGAATCTATCCAGGTCGACGGCTAGATTGTTCATCAAATCTACCGTGTTTCCTGGGAACATGCGTCTCAATCCTTTCAGGTTGTTCAAACTGATTGTGAGTGCGAGCCTTGTGTCCATTTGATTCCTTCCGGCAATAGGGGGGGAGGAGTTTTTCTAGATCAGTGATGTCAGGAGCGTCGAGTCGTCTTGTGATTAGTCTGGAAAATGTAAGAAGGTTTGCTGCCACAATCTGTTGTTTCCATGGGGTGACTTCCAGATTTATGTAGAACTGAGCCCTAGAAATGGTGTATTGGTTGCTAGTCCGCCATCGAACCATTTCAGGAGCCAGTATTCCAGACTGAGGAACTTGTTGAAGTGTGTTGTTGAAGCAGAGGACCAAATGGTTGCAGCATAGAGAGATATGGGATAGACCCACCGGACAACATATTTCTTTACCAGGTCGGCGTCATGAATTCCCGTTATTTCCTGGCGGATCGCCCACATAGCGGAGTACATTTTGGTTTTTGTTTTCAGGAGGTGAGCCTGGAATATCAGCCCTTCATCCCATACTAATCCGAAATCCATGTGTGTTTTAACTTTCTGAATGGGTGATCCATTGATGGTAAGATTAATATCATTGCGTGACTTCTTCCAGGTGAAGGACATTTCAGCTGCCTTTGCTTGATTAATCTGTAGTCCGATGGAAGCTAAATATTGTTGGAGGTTATGTATGGTTTTATTTGCCTGGAAGGTAGTGCTAAGGATCTGAGTTTAGTCAGAAGATGTGATATAAAGTTTCAGGTCATCAGCGTATGATTGGAAGTCAGTTTGGGATGCCGGGAAGGGCTCTAGCAAATAGGGATGGTGAGAGGACTCCCCTTTGTCATCCCTTTGCTGCGGCAAATAGGGATGGTGATAGGACTCCCCTTTGTCATCCCTTTGCTGCGGTAAAGAGGGATGGTCATAGGACTCCCCTTTGTGGGACACCCTATTAGTAATGCAATTTGTCCGAAATCTGCGATATGAGATGATGAGATATCTATGTTGTGCTCCAGGATTGATTTAATGATACTGAGAGTACTTTAACAGCACTTCCAGTGATGTTAAAGTACTGCTGGAGAAGGTTGATTAGAGCTGTTATGTCTATTTTGTCATAGGCCCCTTTAATGTCAAAGAAAATAACATCAAGCTGTGTACTGTTGTTGAGGCCTTTCTGGATTCTGGTAAGGGTGTCTAGGAGGTTGCTGTTAGTAAATCTCAACTTAATCACAGTTTGGAGGTACGGAGGCCTGTGATTGAAACAGTGATCTGCAATGGTGGGCTGGATTGCTTTTTCAAATATCTTTAGGAACCCACAGATGATGGCAATAGGCCTGAAATCTTGAGGCCGCTTGGTGTCCCTGCATTTAGGGACTGGCCGAACAAAGTATGTGTTCCAGATATTTGGAATCTCTCCACTTTCTAAGATTTTATTGAAAATATGGACTGGAGGTCTATAATATATGTACTGCAGATTTTGAATAGAAACAGAGGAAACCGATCGGGACCCACAACAGCTTTCAGTGGAAGTTTTTTGACGATCTCCATCAGATGGTTTCGGTTGGAGGTTTGCAGGGAGGGCCAAAAAGTGTAACGGGGGGTTTATAAGTGACTGGTTGGCCTGTTGAAAAGTGATCGCAGTCCATTCTTTAAATATGTCTTCCTTCATAGTGATTTGCTTATGGCTCTGTTTCTGGAGTCTTTTAGATCTTTTCAGCTTATCCAGGGCAAATTGGTTGCAGTCAAGTCGTTTTTGTCTTAAGAAGAGAGACCTTGCCTTTTTATAGGAGCGGAAGTTTTCTGTATCAGCTGATTTTCTCCATCGTCTGTATGCCTTCTACTTCTGGAGGAAAGTTTGCTTGATTGTTTGGTTAAACCATACAAAGGTTCTGGAGGTGATGCGTATTTTTTTTTTTTTTTTTGCAGCTCCCTCTTTGGCTATTCCATAAAGCTATTCGGCTAGGTGGCTTAGGGCTACGCCAGGAGAGACACTAAACAAGTGAGTCCAGTTCAAATCTCTGAGACGTCTGAGGATAATTTTTGGTTTCAGGAATTTTGTAGAAAAGGTTAGTTCTCTCTCAGGTTGGTTTTCTTTTCTAGGCAACTGGTGATTGTGATTTTTTTGTAAGGCGATTTCACATGTGATAGGATTGTGGTCAGAGTAGAATTTAAAAGAAGAGGTGATCATAGAGATGCTGTCAAGATTATGGAATACGATGTCGAGTGTGCTATTAACTCTGGTTGGGCTCGTAATAATTGGCACGAAGCGCTGGGAAACAAATATGGCGTCCAGTTCTTTCCTGGCTTATTCATGGCGTGCTGTAGGCATGTTGAAGTCACCCGTCACTATGGTTTTGAGGTTTGTTTCTAAGTTTGTGGTTATCCAGTTGAGGAGCTCTACTCTTGAACCTTCAGTATGATCTGGGGAAAATATATTACACGGACTTGAATCTGGGTATCACTGAACGATAAGACTGTGGAAAGAGATTCAAAGTTAGATGTTTGGCTGGTTTTAGTTTTAGTGGGATGAAAATGTTCTATGAACACCAGTGCGACAGCCCCTCCTCTTCTGACGTCTCTGGAATTCTCTAGAGATCTATACCTAGTTGGCTGCGTGAGTGTGTCTTGGTGATTGCTCTTGGGTTATATGTTTCTGTGATATATATAATTTCATATTCTTCCATGAAGAGCAGGGATTGAAGTGTGTTTAGTTTGTTGGTGAAACTTCTGACGTTTTGGATAAAGCAACTGATCTGAAGGCATTTCGGGTTCATATGTTCCTGATCTGTAGGTTGCTATATCAAATGGTTTATTTCGTTGGTGGAGAAATTTTCTCTATGAACCCTGTCAATGAATGGTTTAACCAGGGTTCCTGGCGGTCAAATTTTGGGTTCTAGAATTATGCTTTGTTTATCCGGAGGAGATAAAATGACAAATGAGATATAACTTGGGCGTCTTGTTTTGACGGGTTTCACTACTACCTGTGCAGCGAACTCGGTGTCCAACATCATCTTGATGTTTTCGCCCGTTCTAGCTGGGCTCAATCTTGAGACGAATATTTTCCCGCGATTTGGGACAGCATTTATATTATAAATGGAAGACAGGCATTGTGAGTGTTGGTCTCTTCGAGGTATCGATGATCTGGTGTCTGGTAAATAGTTATTTGCGTGAAGAACATTGATGCCTGGGTCAATTGATTGATCCACATCAGGTGATTGTGGGTTTAACTGCCTGACAAGAGGAGAGGGAGGTTTAACTACTGACAGTGTGGTTAACCTGTCGTGCTTTTCTGGGTGCATCTTTACCACCTTAGCATATGTCTGTTTGGTGGAAGGGCTTGAAGGGTCCCCCCGGTTGTTATTCTGGGGGTTATCTGAAGGCTGGCTCTGGAAGTTTCGTGATTCTGTACTTTGACTGACGATAGTTGATAGGTTCTTCTCTTGTGCCAGTTCACAGGATGTATCCACCGGGAAATGCTGCTGCTGCCTTGTGGATGCAGTTGACAATGAGGTGTGATTCACTGGGGTGTGTTTGGAGAATCGATTCTCTAGTATTCAGTGGTTGGATATCCTCAGAAAAATGGTAAGAGGGGATTGGCATTTCTATCCTAATGGAGTCAGGTGAGTTGCTGCGTCCTGCAGTTTGAAAAGGGCCCCACTTGGGGATGTTCGCATTAAGATACTGGTTCAGTTCAGTTATATCAAAATTAACTTGAAACGCCCTTTCATTTTTTCGACTCCTGAGGTGTTCAACAGGTTTAGGAGAGTTCCGAAGGTACTGAGATTCCAAAACTAAGTGGGTTTCAATGTTTACTTGCTGTGATTTTAAGTGGTAGATTTCTGTCAGTATCTGTTGGTTCTGCTCGCGAAGCGAGTGCATCTCTTCTATTAGTATATCATGATTAGATTGGATGCGGTGGACGGTATTACAATCCACAGGCCGATCCAAATTGTTCTGTCGAATTAACTATACGTTATATGTGTCAAAAATTTCAGTGATAAGGTTGCGAAAATCGTGGACCGTGTGGGTCTGTGACATGGTTATTTGAGGTGTTTAGTTTTCTTCTTGAGTGAGATGTTCAAGGCTTGATGTGGCTGATTCTGGATCTCCTATTAGTTCCTCATCGGGTGGAGATGTCGATTCAGTAACATCCATTTTAGGCAAAGTCTCCTGTTGTGTTTCTTCAGTGTTGCGTTGGAGTTATGCAAATTAACTTCTTTCGTTTTTTCCTCTATAGGAAGATATGTGTTGTGAATAGTAGAGGTATGGTTTCTACATGCTTCACAGATCCGCGCGTATCTTCTTTGCTTATTTAATTTTTTTGTGAGGGGGTAAGACAGGAGCTACAAATTTTCAGGTTGCATCGACAACAAGTTAAACAAGCTTCCTTATTTAATTGACAGATGGCACACGTGGTTGGGTGCTCAATGTGTTGTTCGTCCTGCATTTTCTTATTTTGTTATCCTGTTAAATTTTGAGCACTCAGAATCCGATTGAGTTATGCAGCAGATACTATTCCGCGAAAGGAATGTGTTTGTTTATGCCCTGTCTTGCCGAAGGCAGTTGGGGGTGGCGGCGGACTGCTATTGTTAAGATAAGCTTCCTGAGGGGTGACGACACTGTGCTGTCCTTGATTATATCCGTAGGCTTGGTGATTTGTTATTGTAGTATGTTCATAAAGAGGGCAAAAACAAAGCAGTGGGCGAGTGGCTAATATAAAAATAATAATAAAAGTTTACCTGTTGGAAGATCATCTGTGGAAAATTAGTAGCTGACGAGTGAGTATTTCCTGATCAGTACAGTCTTTAGCTTGCGTTCCTACGTGTAACTAGAACTACTTAAAATTACCGATTAAAGAGGAGAACTCAAATAATCGACCGCACCCTGGACGGTTGCCGGAAAATTTTTCAAAATAAATAAGATTCCTTTTCTCTTTCATATGAGATTTTTCCGCCCCCTCCGAGCACTGGAATCAAGTACATGGGTTGGTTGGGTTGTCGGTTACTATTATTATTACTATTGGTTGTTATTATTACTGTGACTGTCCCAGAGGTGCTCAACAGGTTAGTACCTAACGAAAGTGGTCCGACGAGGGAAAACACACGAACCGCTGCCGAGGTGTTGTACAGCCATTGCTCATCGATGCTCGAGGTGAGCGAAGGCTCTCCCGAATGGCAGGTGGCAACAAAAGGGCTTCTATGGCCAAATTTACCGGTAATCGGAATGTGCTGGTAACGGGAGTAATGTGTCACAACACACAGTACATCGAACCGTGCTGAAAATGGGGCTGCGTGGCCACAGGCTCCTTCGATTGCCGATGCTAACCATCATTCACCGGAGACACCGCCTACAATGGGCATGCGAGCATCAAAACTGGACCTTGAGTGATTGGAAGAAGGTCGTCTGGTCTGATGAATCACATTTCCTGTTGCACCATGTGGATATCTGCGTGGGTAGCACAGTGGTATCGTTACCGTGCTCCTTACACCGTGTGGAAAAAACCCGGGTTCGAATGACTAAGGAACTTTAATGAGCTTTTTTCAATCCATGGCTGAGTTAGTCGGTCTCAGGCATAGATATCATGGTTTTCCTCCCAGAAACTGGGGGTTTATTGTCCAGCAAAGCAGGCAAATCGACCAATAGAATACATGGAATTTAAAGACATAATATACAATGCACGGCCGATGAATTTAAATATTCGAGTTGCCTAATATAATTCAGGAACTCACCGACTTACGTAATTGTTGCGTTCTGCTGAACGGTACGTAAGTCGGAATTTTCCCCTGCTTGTGCAGCACTCGAAACTGTGCTTGCTGAATTGATTAAATCAAAAAAGAAATGTTCGACGAACTTGTAAATAGAACTATTTATTGTATTTATTCATTTTTTTTTATCTCATGCGCAGAAAAAATTACAAAAGCGTGCAATTTAAAAATATTTCAAAATTATAAAATTATATAAAAATAGAGGAGAATGGCATAACTTCAGTAAGTTTTACCTCTCGAGTTTCGTAGACAGATTCGACGTCGTCAGCTGACAAGTAACTCTCTCGGAGGTTGAGTGCTGTGCATATTTAGAAAGGGGTGGACCGCTAAAAATTACGAAAGAACATATTAATTGATGACTGGACGGTGGCTTTTTTCTTTTCTTCGTTGATTTCTTCGTAACAAGCAAGCATGTCATTCACCCCTTTGTTAACTTTTAAGAATCATTCGCTGTCAGGATCCATCTTCTCAATGTTGCCATTGCCAATGTAATTTCACGAACTACCATTGCCATCTCTCTGGTGATGAAGCGTCCCCGATCCTCATTTGGTTCATCTCGAGCTTCGTCAGCATTTTCTTTTTTCACTATCACTACCTGCAAATCAGTAAGTTCTTCTTTAGATAATTCCTTCTCTTCTTCCTCTATTAACTCCTCTTTGGCATCAACCTCCAACTGAAGTAGCTCTGCAACCTTTACAATCTTATCTGTAACCGCTTCATATGATTCTTCTTCTTCAAATCATCGGAAGCCTGTTACGTGCGCCATTTAATCAACATTAATAATTTCCGCCTAGATCTTATTAATGTTTAAGTTGGCATGGTAAATATTTTAAGATTTCCAAAAGTCTCTTAACGTAAAATTTTTCTAATCGTCTACTGCAGTCAATGCCTGAGCAACGATTATGCGTAAATAGTATGCTTTTAAATTCCAAATAACACCCTGGTCCATAGGTTGGATGAGTGAAGTCGTGTTTTGCAGTAGAAATATGACTCTCACATTCGAAATGAAATCATCTAGATGCGTAGGATACCCAGGAGCATTATCTAATAGAAGGAAAATTTTGAAAGGAACGTCGTTGTCTTTACAATATATTTCAACCACGGGAATGAAGCAGCATTAAAACCAAACCTCAGAGAGAGATTTTGTTATCCATGCTCTCTGGTTCGATCCGAAATTCACGGGTAGGGTTGCTTTATTGATGCCCTTAAATACACGCTGATTTCTAGAATGGTACACATTGGTTTTAATCTGTAATCTAATGCTGTATTAGCCCCAAGAAAGAGCGTGGCCCTATCTTTTGATGCCTTGAAACCTGGCATTGTATTTTCCTCTTTGGCAATGAATGTTCGATCTGACATTTTTTTCCAATGCACAGCAGTCTCGTCAACGTTAGAAATTTGCTGCGTTGAATAGCCGCCTTCATCAATAATATTTTCCATTAATCACAAAATTTCTGTGCAGCTGCAGAATCGGCACTGGCGACTTGACCACATACTTTAATGTTTTGGAAACCAGTGCGATGCTTGAACCTATTAAACTGCTCGTTGCTTCCTACAAACTTGGCTTGGAGTTTGCCGTACTTATCCTTAATAATCATCCTTTGTTGATTTTACTTGAATGGTCAATAGACCCAGGGGTTCTCGCTTCTGAATCTGATTTTTCATCCATGTTATTGACAACTGTTCCATCTGCGATATAGCACTGAACGCTGTTTTGTGATCAGTGTTGATCTTAAGTGCGTTGATCCTTTGACATGTTCTTTTTATACCCGCACTGTCCATTAAAATAGTATTCGCTATTCAAGCAGTGCGACCTAATTCCAGTGCAATAGATGACACACTTTGTCCTGCTTCGTACTTCTTAATAACTTTCATCTTCATTTCTAAATCAATTTTGCTTTGCTTCCTGGCACTGTCAGCACTTGCACTTTCATTGTAATAAGTAAACAGGAATCCAGAGAGGATTCTGAAAATTTGTTTTTTATATGACTGAAGATTTCAGTGAAGATGGAACATATGTCGCCATAACAGCTGTTACTGTTATTTGTTATTTGGTTTTTTTTAGGAGCATTAGCCACTAAGGCCATATTGCTCCGGGATATGCGGTGGTCATTCCCTGACCTTTCCGCATCCTCCGTAGCCATAACAGCGTAAAAACCCACACAGTTGCAGTTACCGGTATTATCGCAAATGAAATAAGATCAAGTTACTACCCGTTTATGATTCTAGAATGATTAGATGCACGAACAGAAAAGCCCAATAAATCGGAAAGTGCATATTGTTTTTTGTTCGTGACCTCCATAAAAGTGCTTTAGAAAAATATCCGAAAGGTGTTCAAAATTGAGTCATATAACGGGAACATATGATAACAATGAAAGAGTAGTGCAATCTGCATTATAAATATGACCTTTTAAGAGAGAGATAATTAGCTTAGTAATATAGCGAAATTTTCAACCTCCTAAGACCTGGAACGAATTACAAAAAAAAAAACAAGCAATGTGTTATTAGGTTCACATTACGACATTTGCCCGACACCGCCATTTATTCCTAAGGGAGGCAAAATACATTTCCAAGATTTTATTAATGCCGTACTTGCTTTGGCGTTGAAATTACACTCACGATGATCATACTGATATTCTTAATTTCTATCTACATTCACAAACTGTGCAACCTTAACATTTTGCAGTTTTTCATAAACTGCTGAATGGAACTTAAACTTCCATGATCCTTTAATGTGGCCTCAGGCAACGTAAGTTTCTTTGCCATAAATGGAATAAAATTTTCCTCAGAAACAGTTCATAAATTAATGGCACTCTTCATGACTGCCATTTTCAGCGTGTTTCAAAAGAACGTTTTGTGCCGAATATTTCGTATATCATTATAAATAAGGGGGTTTTCGCTGAAGGAAACACATTCTTTGTAATTTTAATACACGTCAAATGAACCATTGTGCACAATTTTTAGTATAAATTAGTAATATCATTTCATGTTGAAGCAACTCTGCAGTTACATTGACGTACCTGACATTTAACCCTCAGTCATTGCGTGAACTTTCGAAAAAACACAATTAATGGCGTGCATGATAACTGTCATCCAATTTAAATATTAATTTTACGAACTTCTTTTTCCAATATAATCTCATGCATTTTATAATATATTCAGAGACCTTATATGTGCAATACTCCAATATACTTTTTAAGTAACTTTTTATTTTTTGGAATAAAAGAGTTGCTTTAAATACACTGAGTGGACAAAAATCAAGGGATACTTACCTATTAACGGGTAGGCCCAACTTTCGCCTGAATAAGAGCAGTGACGAGGCGAGACACCGAGTCTACTAATTCGCGAAAGCATTCCACGGGTATTTCCATCCATGCTTGCTACACCACATTCCTGGGTGGAGCATCCAAAGCTCGTACAGACCTTTTCACATCATCCCAAAGATGCACCAGAGGGTTTATATCTCGTGAACGGGGAGGCCATTCTACGGTCGTAATATGTGCAGAATGCTCTTCGAACCATGTTCTAGTCACCACGGCTGGGTGGGAAGGCACAATTATCCTGCTGGACGAGTCAATTGCACTCTGGATGCTCGTTGACTATGAAGGGATGCAGATAGTCTGCAAGGATAGACACGTAACCTGGACCGTTCATTGATGCATCTAGACGTACCAGAGGTCCCAACCTGTGCTAGCTGGACACGTCCCAAGCCATTAACAACCGTCCACCTGCGAGAACATTTCTTTGTTGACATGACGAGAACATAGCTTCCCGCTCTGCCCCCACCCATCTGCTCAGAATAATTACAAATGGGACTCATCGGACCAGGCGACCCGTCTACAGTCACTCAGGGTTCAGCGCCGATGTTCTTTCGCCCAGTTGAGGCGTAGTGTTCTGTGTCGCGGTGTTAGCAATGAGACTCTGGTGGGTCGGCGGCATCCATAATCTTTTGCAGCTAATTCCCGCCTGATAGTCTTGGTGGATACGGTTGTGGCACCTCCTTCGTTGAAGTCGGTGGTGATTTGTGCCACTGTCGCTCTCCGGTTGGATGAAACAATGCGAGACAGAAGTCGACGGCCACGTTCAACTACCACCTTTCTCCTCCCACAGCGCTATCCATGATGAGATGTTATTCGAGAAATCACCTATTCCCGATAAACTCTTGATACTGTCGAACGGATATAGTGCAATTTCTGTACCACTTCTGTGACTGGAGCATCGAGCTTATACCGGAAGCGTGGCAAGTCTTAAAGGACGAGGAAGGGTATATATTGAGTGGGGCAGCTACTGATTCTGGGCGCGAGTGGTGGTTCCGAAAAGCTTTAGATGCTGAAAGTTCGGACAAACTACGCATGTCTGCACCCAGACGGTTCCAACTTGTGGACAGTGCACAGGGAAAGGACACGCCTTTAAAGACTGTCCACGCAAAGACAAGTAAGCCACCTGCGCAAACTGTAAGGCAATGAAAATAGAACACACTCATTCAATCAAGGGCACGAATTGCCCAGTATATCTTAAAGCCAAAAGCATATACCAAAATAGAATCGATTATGGGGACAAGAAATAAAGAGTATAATATAGCAATGATTAAGATAATCCAGACTATCGCTCATCGAGTCAAAACAGTGGCTGACCAAATCCGGGTCAGGGCCGATGAGGAAGACACCGACGTAATCATATTGATGGAGCCATACATTCACGCAAAGCGGGTGGTGGGGTATCCGCTGCAATATAAGGCCGTCCACACGGAGGAGGACACCCCATTGGCAGCGGTCCTAGTCAGAAACACAAAAATCACTGCAACAAAAATAACTCAACTGTGCACGACCTAGGCTGCCTGTGCCCAGCTCATTACAGCACTAGGCTCCCTATATGTAGTGGCCCTTTACAGCAGGCTAGGACGGGAAATTGAGACCACAATCAACTACCAGTGCCGTCTCCAAAACACTTTACCGAATGAAAAAATAATTAGAGGAGCGGATGTAAACTGTGTTCCATTGTGGATTGCCCTCCATTATGGCACAGCGGTACTGCCGACAGAAGAAGAACAGCCAGTGGGCAGCAACTAGAAAACTATCTGATAGGATCCCAATTTGTTGTACTGAACCAACCACAACAGCCGCCAGCATTCTGCAACACCCTCTGGGAGGCCACCATCGACATCACCCTAGCAACTAGGAACCTGGCGAACCACGTGACCGACTGGAGGGTGGAAGACCCTTGGACCACCTCGGACCATCGGGTCATCACCTTCAAAGTAACAAGAACGCTGCCAAGAACAACAGCAAATATACAAACACCCCACAGATACGCAGGTGCCATGGCAGTTTGGCTCCAATACAAAGAGCTACTAACTACAGCAGTTAATAACAAACCTCCGTCCCTGGATCCACAGAATAATCCGAACGAACTGCAGAAGGCAACTACTAAACTGATGATAGACATCAGCAACCAAACTATCAGGAAGAAACACCCCCTGCTGGGCGCAGTCGCCTGGTGGACCCGGGACATTGCCATGCTCCGGCGATAAATGAACAAGAGTAGGAAGGACTTTCATAGGGCCCGAAGAACATGGCCAGCAAATGAGGTTGAAGCCCTGGGGCAAAGATATAGACAAATAAGAAACCGGTACACTGACGCCATAAAGACAAGTAAAAGACGCTCTTGGGAGACCTTGGTCCCCACAGCAGGGAACACTGACCCCTGGGGCATTGTCTACAAGATAACAACCAAGAGACTGCCTAGAGGGGTGGTGATTGCTACCACTAGGACTCGGCAGGGACAACTCACCACAACCTGGGAGCAGTCGATTAATAACATACTCGACACAATATATCAAAAACCAGATATGCTAACCATGTTATATGCTCAGTAACAGACGTCGGACAGAAATCAGGCGATTGAGCCCCCCTTCACCCTGTATGAACTCAGCGTGGCCGCTAGTAGGGTCAGAAATAGAAAATGCCTGGGCCTCGATCTTATTGAGCCTGAAATACTCAAGAAAACCGTGGAATACAAGCCGAACCTACTCCTCACACTATACAATAGATGCTTGGAAACAGGATTTTTCCCAGCTGCATACAAAACAGCAAATCTAAAACTAATACTGAAAAATCCTACCAAAAATCCAGAATTTCCGCATATATATCGACCCATGGCACTGCTCCGAGTGGCACAAATTGTTTAAAAGATTACTCCATGTGAGAGTTATCAAACACTATGAAGCAGCAGGCCTACATGCCAGAAACCAGTATGGCTTCAGACCAGGATCTTCAACTGTGGACGCACTGCGAAACTTGCTAAGAATATTCCAGGATTGTAGACGAAAGTATCTGCTGCTCATTTCTGTTGACTTTGCTGGCGCGTTTGATTCACTTTGGTGGCCAAGTGATGTGGCAAGGTTCAAGGAGGCTGAGATGCCTCTTAAACTCTACAAAGCATTTAACGCAAAGAAGAGTGGTAAAAAATAAGAGATGTGCACAGAGGATGTCCGCAAGAGTCGGTGCTCGGGCCGCTCCTGTGTACAATGGTCCTTGATGAATTCCTGACGACCGACCTGAGTTCTGTGGCAGCACACGCCTTTGCGGACGACTTGACATTGACGGTAGAGGCGGACTCCAGGGCCCAATTGGAGACGCTGGCAAATTAGGCACTGCAGCGGCTGCAGCAATGGGCATCAAAGAATCAGCTGAAAATATCGTCAGACAAGACCTCATCGATCCTCCAAAGGGGACTCTAAAACTACGATATCCCCCGCAAATTAAAATCAACAATGTAACAATCAAATTTGTGAGCCAACTGAAGTATCTGGACGTTATCCTAGATAAAAACCTGACGTTCCAGCCGCATCTGAAATACATCAGAAGAAAAATCAGAGGAAACTCTGGGCTGGTAACAGGAATCAGAAGGAAAGATTAGGGACTCAAGAAAAAAAACACTGATGCTTTACTATACAACAACCTTCCTGCCAGCAATTACCTACGCACAGCGGTGTGGTATCCAAAAACGACACTGGTGTTCAACAAAAAACCCTAGAAATGACCCAATGGACCACACTGCTATCAACAACGCATGCTTGCAGCACGGTAACTACCCCAGCATTGCAAGTACTTGCAATGCTGGGGGATGCAGGTCCAGATGGAGCTCTCCATCTGGACCTGCAGGCAGTTCAGGCGGGGCTACTGTTTTTGCTGGCCAGGGGAGTGGCCGCTACCCACCAAGGATACACAACTGACCAGGCGGGCAACCTAAAAAATGAAAAAAATTAGGCTACAGACGCACCTCCTAGTTCTTTGGCAGAGAAGGTGGACAGAGACTACAAATGCGAAGTAACAAAAAGATTTCTACCAGACCTCCGGAAAATATACCCAAAGCAGCCACCGTGCTACTTCCCAGGGTACCATATGACAACACTATTAACCGGACATGGACCCTACAAGGAGAAGCTGTTTGGCTTCGGACTCGTTCAGGACCCAAACTGAATATGCGGGGAAAGCAAAAGCTGGAACCACATAGTCTATGATTGTCAACACTATGAAGACCTCAGAGGGTTACTAATAACAAGGTTGAGATACCTCCCAAAAGGACTGGAGCATCACTTCCTGGACACTGAAGATGAATATAGGGCGCTGTTCCAGTATGCGCAAGACCTATTCACCAGGAGAAAAACACTAATAGCTATCTACAGCAACGTACACAGAGATTGACAAAAATCGCCACCAAATGTGACAGAAAACTGAAACCCACAGGGGACCAGTACTTGGACAAGGAGGGTGCTGATCACAGGGAAAAGAAACGTAAGGACAGGTCTCGCCCCATGTGTGACAAAACAGAACAGAACGCAGCACAGAGAGTGGAGAACAGACTAAACGAAGCACAGCTGCAAACAGCCTGATGGCGATCTGAAGAGGGCACCCTAGCCCTCTTCACCTATTATTCCCACTTCCTTTGGGTGGGGAGGCGTTTTATGTTCCCTCTCCTCCACCCCCAAACTTCGCACTACACATATACAACATCCATACACTTTTAGATCTCTGGCATTTCCAGTGAACTGGTACACCCACAATGAAACTATGCGGAGATGGGGGAAACCCCTGGTGCCGTCTGACACTAAATACACCTCACCTTACCCCCAAACTTCTACTCTGGTGGGGCATGGGCATGCCCCAGTGAAAACTGGGGCTATCTACTCTATTGGCCCCATATTTCTGTCTTTTCTTCCCAAACTTCGGTCTTCCTCCCCTCTCTACCTTCATCATAGTGAAAGCCCCACACATCAAAAACTTAATATGATAAAATTACCTTACATCCAAAACTCGGCATAGCAAACCAAAGCGATATTACCCGTATGATAGCGCAGATTTTTTTTATTTATTTATATATTTTTCCTTTATGTATTTATTTTATTTTTATATATATTTTTTAATTTTTATTTTATTTTTTTAATTTTTATTTTATTTATTTATTTTTTATTTTATTTTATTTATTTATTTTTTATTTTATTTTATTTATTTATTTTTTATTTTATTTTATTTATTTATATTTTTTCCTCTATGTATTCATTTTATTTTTATATATATTTTTTAATTTTTATTTTATTTATTTATTTTTTATTTTATTTTATTTATTTTTTTTTTATTTTATTTTATTTATTTATATATTTTTCCTCTATGTATTTATTTTATTTTTATATATTTTTTTAAATTTTTATTTTATTTATTTATTTTTTATTTTATTTTATTTATTTATTTAATTTTTTTATTATTATTTTTTTAAGGTCCTAGCCGCCGAAATCCCAGGAAATTAAGTGGCAGGTCCTGCCAGAGTGAATCAACAGCTACAGGTTCCTGGTCTGCTTCCATGGGGCGCAAGTGGAACAACGTTGGGTTTCAGTAAGGGTCCAACGGCTAAATGCCCAGATGAACAACGGTACAGAACACAACACATGAACAACTCCCATACACTTTTAAATCTCTGGCATTTCCCAGTGAACTGGTTCACCACAAAGAAAGCAATGCGGAGATGGGGGTAACCCCTGGTGCCATATAACAACAACACACGCTTACCACTTCTGTGATAGAATGACACATCCGGAGCACCCAACTATCATCTCTCTTTCAAAGTCGGTTGACTCACAACGTTTATCCATACTGATATCGAATTTCGGTCTACATGAATGCAGTAATGCAGTTTACCTATATACCTGCCAAGCGCAGGATTTGCCCACTAGCTACAGCAGTAAGTGCGTTGCCCAGGAACCATTTCACTAAGGCTGAACAAACAATAACGATTTTGGATATGCCTATTAGACTATACATATCGAAGAAATGTTTCTCTTTAAAAATAACAACCAAGTTGTTCCTTTAAAGGCATAATGTGTGGGTAAATTAAAGTACAAAGAGTATAAATGTAGGCACTTCTAAAAGAAATCTGTCATTATTTCTACAAGAAATGCAGAGTTTTCACCAACATTTTATCGTTGTAGTACGTATATTTAGTGAATGAATTGCAGTCCTTTCTACACTTCAACTTCAAACATAAAGTCACTTCAAAAAAGACGGCAATCACTGAAGAAATTGGATCCTAACTACGAAACCTCCAAGACTTCTACCTCGTCCAATACAGATTTTACTGTACGCAGTTGAAGTGCCCAGATTTTAACAATTCTCCAAAATAAAACTTTATTGCATTTTGCGTCAGTAAAATTAGTGAAATGCTATTTGAACTTCAACGGGAAACATAATTTCAAATTAATTTTATTTCAAGTGATATTTTATGAAATACTTTTGTTGTTACAGATTATTCAGAATGGTAAAGATTTATAAAAAACAAATTAGCCATTTAATGGTACTTTAGATCTTTAGATTGGATTTTGTTGGTTTCTGAAGGGGAAAATGAAGCAAAATCATTATAAAAGAAAATGGGCCGGTGGCACTGGTTTCCTTGGTTTACAAGAAGGAAATACAGTAGAGTCAGTGAAAGCGGTAACTAAAATGAATTATAATAAGTTTTTAACGCGACGAAGAAGCTTTTGGGGTAACGAACCCCTTCCTCAGCAAGAGAGGTACATACAAACAGAAATGCAAACGTAACATAAAATGTTAGGTTTGGAATAATTAATGTTTCTTTGTTTTTTAGGAGCATTAGAAACTAAGGCCATATTGCTGCGGGATATGCGGTGGTCATTCCTTGACCTTTCCGCATCCTCCGTGTTTGGTGGTGACGGGATCAAACCCCGATCTAATCAAGAAACGTGTGCTACGCACTGCTGCTCCTTCCCAGCTGGCTACGGAGACGGTGGGCTAAGGAATGCTTTGAAAGGCTGCCAGTTGAAGGTAAATCAAAAAATGTCCAAGGATATCAGCTGGAGGATGTGGCACAGCATATTTCAGCGAGAGGAGGTGTTTGTGAGAATATTTTATCCAAAATCATTATTTCTAGAGAAGATCTCATCAATGCCATTAATTCCTTGCCTAACAAATCAACGATCGGCCCCAACGGGTTTCTTATCTTTATTTTAAAAATATGCAGTTCCTATATTTATGTTGTTGATCTGCGTTGCTAATTTTCTCAAACATCCTGAAAGATGGGTTCTCCCCCAGATATGAAATCACTCATTTGTGGAGCCGTTGCCAAAAAAGAGGAACCCTAAAGCCTCTTCAGACTTTCGACCTATATCCATCAGTTGTCTTTTAAAACTCATTGAAAAGGCCATCCTTCCTGCTTTAATTCAACCGTGTTTTGTGCGCAGGCCACCCCACCTCCAAACCGTAGTAGCGAGACGATCCACTGTAAGGACCCATCCTTACAATAATTTAATAAAGTTTTGTTAAATATTGGGAGAATTAATTGTAGTGTAAATACTTAGTTTTCAGCTCAAATATCATGGGTTAGGAAACACTGGAATTCGAAGGTTATTCCAGACACTCCCAGTTAGTTATATCTCGGTTGTAAAGGATTTCTTAAGCGAGTAAGTAAAAGTATAATAGACCGAAACAAATCCCACTTAAGACAGGAGCATATACTCTATAGAAAGGGCACTGAGTGCAGGAGTGGCCCTCTTAAAAATTTCACGGTGCGACTCTAGCAGGTGTGGGCGATGTAGTAATGGATGTGATTGTGAGGTCACAAAGAAGGCCTGAAACTTTCTTAGTTGACCGGAACTTACGTTTTACCTTCTAGAATGATCTCGTAATTTCTAGTCCAACGGAAGTTCGGACATAAAGGATGAAAAAAACACGCCCACGGAAATGAAAGGAGACGAATAAGAATCACGAAGGAAAGGATGTGGAAGTCAACGATTGGCCAGGAAGAAAGCGGAGGGATTTTTGAGAGAACGGAGAGAAGGGTCTGAAAAAAAGATTGATACAGGGCAGATTTGAGGAGTTGAGTTTTGGGGTGATTCGGAAAGAGTCGTGATCTAGTTTGGGTGGTGGATGCAGTCCTGGGGCAGATGGAAGTAGTAGCGGAGAATTGTGATAAGAACTCTAGGTAAGACTAGAGTAGGAAGGAATGTTCACTTGTAGATATTGAAGCAGTATGGAGGGAGAAAGGGGGAACACACTCTGAGAATTCTAGGGGTAAAGTTTAATCAAATGAGCTGTCGAGCGACTGGCCTACTCGGAAAGCACCTCAGTCCACGGAAAAAAAAAATGCAGGCTAGGAAAGAATATAGGATCCTGAATTAAATCCAGCCGCGTAGTACCCGGTAGGGAAACATCAGAAAGATTACTGTGATCCCCGGATGGACGACCTTCTGCATACCAGTCCACACCTAAGACAGACAGGAACGTAAACCGAGCAAGGAGAAAAGCCCAGAAAATCATGTAAGTGTTAGGAAGTTTTCTGAGAATAAATGAACCTAAATTAGTAAGGGCAGGACTATAGGAGAATGCTATATAGTTAGGGAAGGATGTCTAAGTGATAAATATATATAAGAGTACTGTACTAATGTAATACATAAAGAAAGATAATCAGACTAGAGGATGGCATAGGAGTAATGTAATTAAGGTGTAAGTAGTATATAATTGGAAGTGAAGTTCTGTATTAATGTTTGATAGAAAGAAATTACCTATTAAGTAATTAAGAATTGTTAGCGATTGGGTAAAGGTTTCCTAACTAGTGTAGAGTTAAAAGTTGAATTTTGAATTATTGTGAATGTTGAATTATGGCGAATATATCTGATTGAAGTAGGAATTGATTAAACAGGTAGGCTATTAAGGAGTTGTGGATTAATTGATTGGAAGGGTACTATTTAATTTGGTTGATTAATGTTGACTGTTAACCTGGCTATAAGGAAATGTTTGATTGAATAAATGTATTTTCCTTACAATTTTTGAAAACGAACTCTTGGTGACTTTGTTAGCCAGCTCATTGGCTAATAGTTGGTAGTTCATTTATACGGACTGTTTAGGAGTAGAGAGAGGGGGATTGTGTGAGGTGAATACCATGACCCATCGAAGCCTATGTAGAACATGAAGAGACACAATGTTATAATATATAAGAATATGTATTAGAATTGGATAATTGTTGGTGAAATGATTTATTTGATATCACGATATGTACACATTTAAACGTTAGTAAGATAACAAGTCTCCAACTAAATACTGTATTCCGTTAAATGTTATTGCAAGTTTTCTTATATATGATATGTCAATAAACAATGTTATATTCTACATTCATGTGTGTGTGTCTGTCATTCCGAAACTCAGCCAGTCCAGTGGAAGAATACCTAATATAATTGAGGTCCCCTTGAGCCTGGGATTTTCTGAAATCAATCAAGTCAGGTGTTAAAGTGGGAGGGGTTAAACAAAAAAAAAGGGGGATAAAAATATATATATAATAAAATAAATATAAATTAATACAATACAAAAGAGAAGATACAATAAGATAACACTTGTACACCACTACTACTAATCTGTTGGAGCCTCTCTTCGGAATGCAGCACGCATTAAATAAAAAACCCAAATTGGCATCATCTTCCTTGACATAAAGGCAGCTTTCAATAATGTGTCGTTACTTGCGCTTCAAAATATATTGAAATTTTATTTCGCATTGAGGGCAAACTATTACAAATCATCAAGACCATTTGAAGCCAAGGCACCTAATTGAACAACACCAAGATTTCCGTGTGCAGAATACACACTCACTTGGGGCATCCATCAGGGAGGTGTTTTATCAGCATTTCTGTTCGCTGCCACCCTGGAGCCTTTTGTGGCGCGGAATCAGAATTTTATTTCCTACACCGACGATATAAAATATTTTGTTGTCTCTAACGAAGGATCTCTGGTGTGCGACGTCTTTTCCATGCAAACGCTAAGCTGTATGAACTAGAGACATACCTAGGTAAAATCGGTTAATGGCTAAACTCAGACAATTCAGCACAACTGATAATAACTAATAAGAAGATTAAAAATCAAATCAAATTATGTATTAATGTAGTACAGATTACGAAAATCAGCTCATACACTGACCTAGGAGTGACGTGGAACGAGGGCCTTACTTTCCAAAGGCACTTTCAGAACACCACATCAAAACGTCTTTCTGCCATTTGGACTGTAAGACAGAAAATAACTGGGACTCGAAACCAGCAGGTAGTGACCCAATATATCCAAAGATGTATCACTCCTGTATCCTTATATGCTTCGACAATTTGGTCCTCTGCTCCCAATACTTTAATGCGTGCTGCATTAGGAAATTTCTCAGCCTGGAATACTGGTTGCTCCGGTGGTTGACTAGGATTGTCGGGAAGCACTTCCCAATTTCAAAATCATACTGTATACAAAATTGAACATAGTTCCGTGGATTTAGATGATTACAATACGTAACATCTGCACTCTGGCACAACTTCTGACTAGGGGTTTAGATGCCCCTCA
Organism: Mastigoproctus giganteus; assembly: GCF_048544385.1. Classification (NCBI taxonomy): domain Eukaryota; kingdom Metazoa; phylum Arthropoda; class Arachnida; order Uropygi; family Thelyphonidae; genus Mastigoproctus; species Mastigoproctus giganteus. The sequence continues at coordinate 181,050,836 of NC_143576.1, forward strand.
AATTGAAAATCTTTTAGTAAATCTCCGCCCCGGATTCCGCCGCCTCAACCCTCTTAGTCTCCGAAGCGCTCTCAATAACACGGACTGATTAAGATGGATGTTTCCTGCCAATACTCTGGAGCTCTTTAGAGACCACAAAATAGACCTGAACAGGCACTGCCATGAGAAAACTTACAGGAAGCTCTTTGCAGCGGATCTATATACGAAACTACAAATATGATGAAGAACGTAATTCAAGATAGACTTCAAGTGCGCTCGGACTGATAAAAATCTGAAATGAACGATTTATGAGACGGGATACACTTAAACAAAGGTGGTGCAAAAGTTTTTGCCAGTATTATTGAGGATACCTTAAAGGTTCAGGGAAACTGCTAGTTAGGGGAGATGTCGGTAATACTGACACGCGTTTATCTGATAATATTGGTCAATGTAACTCTTGCACATACCTTAAGAGTTCTTATCTGTTTCCCCAACTGGACGTAATATCTAGATGTTCTGGGGGCAAAGACGTTTCACGTGAGTGGGTAGCTAATATCAGGGAAGAGAGCCTAAAAAATTTCAAGGGTTGTGTTAGGGTTGTTAAATATACAAGAACAGTAAATCTTAATTGTTTATACAGTAACGTTAGAAGAGTCGTCAATAAAATGAGCGAATCCGAACTGCTGGCTAAAACAAGTAACGCGCACATAATAGGGCTTACAGAGACGTGGTGCAACCCCGAAATTGGGGATGATGAGTTTCAGTACGGCTTGTATAATGTATTTAGGAAGGATAGGTTAGATAGATAGGCTAGATAGGTTAGGTGGTGGGGTAATGCTTCTTATCAGAAGCAGCCTGAGTGCGACGATAGCTTTCCCGAATTCAGACATTTCACATGCTAGTATAGAGTCTGTATGGTGTGAGATAGCTGGAAACAAAGGTATAATGCGAGTAGGAGTAATCTACAGACCAGGTGATTGTGACGATTAGGACAAAAGCCTCTACATGCAAATGGAATGGGCAACTAAGCGTCAATGTCTTATTATGGGTGATTTAAATTTGCCTCTAAATGATTGGAGTAAATGGGAAGGAAATTTTTAAATCAACTAGATGACTGTTATTTGTATCAACATGTCAGGGAAAGTACTAGAGAAAAGAATATCCTAGACCTCATCATCACACATGAATCAGATGACATAACAGGGCTGACAGTAGAGGAACCAGTAGCAGGAAGTGATCACGGAGTTCTATGATGGATGATGACGAGAGAGGTAGCAGAAGTAAAAGGCAAAGGAATGGGTTTTAATTTCAGAAAAGGAAATTACGATGCCTTAATTAGATCTACCCATTAAGGTAGATATCTCTAATTACGATGCCTTAATTAAATCTACCCATTAAGGTAGATATCGCGCAGAGAATGAATACAATTGAACTGTGGTACGCTTTTAAAACATTAATCACAGATGCCTCAAATGCGTATATACCATTAAAAAATACTCCACAAGAAGGGTTCCAAGTTGGATGAATAGTGAAGTTGCCGCATTACTTGAGCAGAAAAAGGTGGCATGGAAAGGTTACAGAGCAATAAAAAGTACTGAAGCCTATAACAGCTACAAGGTGATCTGTAATAGAGCCACAGAAAAGGTTCGACAGGCAAAGGCAGTTTATGAGAAATCACTAGCAAACAGAGCAAAGAGGGGGGATAAAGAATTCTTCACATATATAAATGCCAAGAAGAGCAGGACGAACCAGATCGGACCTTTACGTAAGGGAAAGGGGATAGTAATAAATACACCAGCTGCCGTTGCAGATGAACTCAACAGTTATTTTGCATCGATATTTACAAATGAAAAGCCTTTTGTGGCTATGGGAAATTGTGGGAGCGAAGTTAAAAAATATGTAATTAATGATATTGAAATTTCGCAAGATTATTTAATGAAAACACTTTCGAGCCTGCAGACCAGTAAGGCTCCTGGAGTGAGTGGGCAGGAGCGGGAGTGCAGTAGCACACGCTCTTTGAGTAGACCGGGGTTCAAGCCCCTGACTGCTGAATACGGTCGATCTGCCAACCCGCACTGGACCAGCGTGGCAGATTATGGTCCATTTCCCTCAGCATGAATTGTTGAGGAGGCTTCCATCCTGCAGTGGGTTGATAATAGCTGCACTTTACTTTTTTTACTTTTTACCCTATAATCTTAAGAGAGGCGGCAAGCGAGTGCATTGAACCATTGAGGCTAATTATGCGAGCATCATTAGACTCTGGGGAGATTCCCTTGGGTTGGAAAAGTGCAAATGTATCTCCCATACATAAGGGTGGCTCTAAAAGTGAAGTTGGAAATTATCGACCTGTCAGTCTGACTTCAGTAGTAGGACAATCATGGAGGCAATGATCAAGGGTGGAATTCAGGATCATTTGGATGGAATTGAAATTCTCAAGGATACTCAGCATGGTTTTGTAAAGGGAAAATCATGTTTAACAAATCTGGTTCGCTATTTCGAAAGGGTCACTCACGAGCTGGATTTAGGGAATAATTTCGACATTGTTTTTTTAGATTTCAGCAAAGCTTTTGACTCAGTCCCACATGAGCGGTTGCTTTATAAGCTGGAACAGGTGGGAATCACTGGGAAAATCCTTAGATGGATAGAAGGATGGCTTCAGGGCAGGAGGCAGAGGGTTGTGATAAATGGCTCTTCCTCAGATTGGGTTGATGTCAGAAGTGGGGTTCCCCAAGGATCAGTATTAGGACCACTGTTGTTTTTAATTTTCATAAACGACATTGATGAAGGGATAGAGGGCGTGATGTCTAAATTTGCAGATGATGTTAAAATTGGTAGAGTAGTTAATGATCACTGTCAAGCTGAGCTTCTTCAGAGAGACCTAGATAGACTTCAGGAATGGTCAGACAAATGGCAGCTGTGCTTTAATCCAACAAAGTGTAAGGTATTACACCTGGGAAACAGTAATCCCAAAATAACTTATTCACTTGGTGGAGTTCAACTAAAGCCAGTACTGGAGGAAAGGGACTTGGGTGTTACGATACGGTCAGACGTGAAATTCTCTGAGCATTGTAAACAGGTTGCAAGGAAGGCCCATGGTGTCCTATCGATGATCTATCGAACTTTTGCAAGTAGAGATAGTGACGTGATAATCCCATTATATAAGGCTTAGACCACACTTGGAACACTGTTTTCAAGTATGGAGTCCGCACCTAAAGAAAATTTCTTGAAAGGGTGCAAAGAAGGGTAACTCGCCTGGTGAGATCGGCAAAAGGGCGTCCTTATTAAGAAAGACTTCGAATATGTGGGTTGCAGAGTTTGGAAACTAGACACCTTAGAGGAGATTTGATTGAGGTGTTTAAGGCTGTGAGAGGCATCAGTAAAATGAATGAGGACAAAATTTTCAAGATTACAAATGATGCTAGAACTAGGGGACATAAATTCAAGTTACGGGGGGGAAATGTTTAGATTGGACCGCAGGAAGTTTTATTTTAGCCAGCGAGTTATAAATTACTGGAATAAGTTGCCTTCATGGGTGGTAGAGGCCGACAGTTTGGGGAAATTCAAAGATCATCTGGATAGTACTTTCGGGTAAGGGAAGCGCATAGATGATAGGTGTAATTTCCTTTTTATTTATTAATTATTATTATTTAGTTATTTATTTTATTTTATTCAGTTATTTATTTTATTTTATTTTATTTTTATTATTGTTTTGTTCGGATTTTTTTTTTTTTTTTGGCTGGTGCAGCATAAGCCATAGGCTTTCTTGCACCATGTGGCCGTTACTAGCACTAATATTAGTGTCTCTAAAAGACTCTTATAAGAGTTTTTAAGATACTAGTCTTTTAGAGAACTGAGGATGTTCCTTTTTGTTCAGAGAATGACAATCAGAATCAATTCATAGTGTAAATCACGGTGCCATTTTTCTATTTATGTATAATGCCTTGTAATTTTGTAATTTTTCATTCAATGTATGATTTCTGTACGCATGTCATTTTTCTCATTATTTATTTATTTAATGTATTTGCTGATATTTTATTCTATGTTACACTCTAATATTTTTAGTTGGATTTTTTGTATGAGACACCTTCCTAGATAATTTCTGTACAGGGGTGTTTGTTGAATAAACTGATGATAATAATAATAAACTGAATTGTCTGTGCGGGCTCGGACGACTGGGACAGCGTGTACATGAACGGGAGAGTGTTCACTCACTTATTTGGCCAGATCACCTGATTCTTGTTGGCAGGCGGCGCGCACATGGAATTGTTGAAAGCGTTTGTCGTGCTTCAAAACTACTGACTCCAAAATTGGGTGTAGCCTTGTACCCTCCTGCGATTTAAACTTTGTGACAGCTGGATATATTTAGGGACTTCAACCATGGGCGGTGATAGTAGTGTCGAGATTGGTCGATCACCTCACTATTGCGCCTGGGGCTGAGGTCCTGTTCAGTTGACCAAAAGTGCTGTGTGATTGCAGAGAGCTCAGAGACACCCGGGCGGATGGCCTGTCATGTTCCGGGAGGTGGTCCTGAAAACGTGTAGAGCTTTCTCCTACACAGCAGCTGCCATAATCGTGGCAGATGATCCGGTGTACAATGCCAATACGAAGGAGAGGGGCTATGGACGTTTTCACTCTCGAGATCAGAGATCGTAAACTCCTACCAGGAAGTTGTGTGCATTTCACGTGGTACTAGGTAAGTTCTTAGAAACCTGGTCTGAGGCGCCCGGTAAATATGGAACATAAGCAGTAGGTACCGTGTGTCTGTCGCTAGGGTGCGAGGGCTTCGGCTGAATTGCAAGCTCTTGTGCCTGTACTACGCAGCTGTCTAGCATACGAGCTAGGGTTCCAAAATTGGTGAGGTCAAGCTTTTACCTTAGAACCGCGGTGCGTCTGGCTTCCTCTGAGCCGGAATGACTCCAAACTCTCTCTCTGTCTCTCTCTCTCTCTCTCTCTCTCTCTCTCTCTCTCTCTCTCTCTCTCTCTCTCTCTCTCTCTCTCTCTCTCGAACTTGGATTACAGAAAAACGGTCAGATGTTTGAAGAATAGGTAGCCCTTCGCCGTGAGGCACGAGACGAATTCCAGATCGCATATTTCATCATGTCACCGGCCACTTTATCTTCATTATCATGGGTACTGCGGAAGGCATAAAACGTCCATTTCGATTCACCCACGCGTTTTCTTTTGACGAACAGGTTGTGGAGAATATGTGTAAAGCCCAGTCCTTGTCCTTGTCGCCTACTGAACACCCAAAGTACAAGAAGTAGCTCTTTTTTATTGCTCGATTAAAGGGACGCCTTCTCGAAGCTAATGGCTTCTTCACGTACGTTACAGAAGTCATCCTGAATATTCACACAACCGCGGGCCTATAAATCTTACACGACACAAATACTGCACAAGAAGTAGGAATCTCACAGAGAACAACCGATAACTGTGAAATAATCATCCTTCAGTACCTAACCGTATTCATGGATTACTGCAACAGATTTGAAGAAGCAGTTGAGGGGACAACTTTCCACGTGACGAAGGGTGAGGCGACAGTTGTCGTTCACATGTTAAGAGCATGGGATTGCTGAAAGTAAGGTGTTGCTACGCGTTTTGCCGAGAGCCGTAGTTGATAATATATTGCAGAGTAACTCGCCAATATAAAACTTCAACTGTATTCGAAAACAAGAGCCAATCGACAAATTTTATCGTCATTTTCTTGCTCACCAGCATGAAATTAGTGAAGATTGGGTATTTTCCTTTTCGTAACATTTTAAGTGTTGACCAGGATAATCTGTAATACAACCTGGGGTTCGTACATGTGATACTGTACACTTTCTTTGATCAAGTGGTATTTTTGCACAAGCTTCTGGTGAAATATCTAGAGACTTTGTCAAGTCTATGAATGTACTTCGTCTGGGTGATCACGCTGTACCCAGCGGTGATATTCTGAATTGCTTCTGGAGCTAGTTTGCGTCGTCGACATGTGTCATCTGCCACTCTGGAGTCTCCTTGGGCATGTATTTCCTGTACTTCCTGTTGTAAATTATGTGGTCTTGTATGGCGAGCATGAATCTGTGGTCTTGGAAACGAGCTTCCGCTCGTCAGCCGTCCGTTGGAAGCCATCGTATCAATGTATTCCTGATGTAATTGAACGTGTGCCATGGAGCGCGTTCGTCGCCAACCTTTCTGTCTTTGTTTATTTTGTCTGCGTGAGTGGGTCTCCTTGTTGAGGTTGAGCGGAGTGTGCTATTTGTCTATCTTCTTTATGACTTTGTAGATTGGCGCTGCTTCGTCCTAAAAGTAATCGCTCAGGTTCGGAATTGCTTTCCTCATTTGTTCAATGAAGTCTGTCAAACCCCTTCCACTATTTTCCGGACGGCGGGTGGTGTTGGCGGCTCTTGGTCATCATTATAATGGTGGATCTGATAATCTCCTCCGGCTAATTGTTGGTCCAACCTCTGATTCGGAAGGAGTATGTTATTACTGGAACTACGTAGTTGTTTATAGCACCGATCGTGTTACGGCTTGGAAATACCATCAGAGATGGTATTTTGCAGGAAGGAACAATTAAGTGATGGGTGGCTGCCATCGTATCAATTGAAATGAGAAATACCATCTCTGATGGTATTTCTCAGCCAGTCAGGCCTCTTGTGTTTTAGCTGTTGAATTCGCATGCATAGCTGCAAATTTTTGCAGGTTTCTCCCACTGTCATGGCTGCAATCTCTTTACCGACCTGCAGCTGGTAGAGTCTGCCTAGTGGATTTCCTTGATATAATAAATAGATCCTGTATTTGTCTCACCTAAATTGAATCCTGATATCAGTGCTGGACTCTTCAATTATTTGGAGTAGCTGGTGGAGTGGATTTTCCGTTGCAAAAAAGGATTTTTTATCATTCATATACATCACGTGAGGGAGGTTTTTTATGATTTTTCCCCCTTTTTTAATGATATATATATATATATATATATATATGTACTTGCTGTTGTTGAGCATGGTGTACAATATATTGAGTGCTAGAAGAAAAATAGCCAGGGCGCTTTTCTGCAAGATTCCTCCTCTAATGGAAATCGTTTTGTTTGTGTTATTTTCGAGTTTTATGGTGGTTCTCCACTTTGATATGGTTGCTTCTACTAAGTCTATCTATGAGAATTGGTTTGAAGTCCTTATGGCAATTGATGTAGACCTTTACAGGATGGGGCTCTTGTAGGCTTTCTCCATATGCCAAATCAATGGCAAATTGATACAACATTGTGAAGCCAACTAGCAATAACTTAGGTTTTCTTAAAAGATATAGCAGAGATTTTATTAATTGGCATTATTTATGTTTCTTTATGAAATTTATGTCATTGCAACCCAAGATCCTGCTTCACAGGTTTGGTCTTCCCATGTAGCCTTCCAAAAATTTAAATTAGTAAATACACAAAAAAATAAGAGTAATGCCATTATATTATAAATAAATTTTCTGTTTATACTCAGGTACGAAAACCTAGTCAGTAGAGTTTACAATAAATCGTCAGTACAAATATTTATCGTGTTTAGAATCACGGGTTTGAACCCCGGTCCACTCAAGGAACTCAAGCTATGCTACGTCAGGGCTACGTCAGGCCTATAAGGAGAAATCCTATAATGAGTGGTGTGAATTCTTTGAGTTTAAAACGCTGGAAGAAAGAATAGAAAATGCGGATTTCTTCATATTTAATAAGCTGTTAAACTGTTCTATTAATAGCTCCAAATGAGTCAAAAAATTAAACTTCGTTGCATTGACAGAGCACTAAAATATTATCCAGTGCTGAAAGCATCTATGTAAGGCCCTTATAAGGATATTTCAACTAATGTAACAGGAAGGCAACATTAAACATTGCAAATTTGGAGATATATGATGCCCACCGACTCTTCAAGAAAAACTTAAATGTCAAATACATCTGTTATCTGAGCTTTGAAATTTATTTTATTTTAATGTGTTTCTCTAAAGTGAGCGAAGAAATTTAACTGTACAATTTTATACTCCTTTCTGGATATGTGAATCAAACCGACTCTTCCTTTGCTTTCAAATAATTTATTTATGTTTTTATTTTCATTTTTAATTTTTATTTCATTTTATTTAATTTTTTATTTCATTTTCTGCCTCTTGTAATCAGCATTACAAGTCCCTCAATACAAATTGGGCGTGTCCAGCAAGGAAGAACAGATCTCAAAAATTTGTACTTTTCGCCTCTTTTTGCAGACAGAACGACTCAACAGATCGTAGCCTCGTCCGTGGAGTTGAACCCTTTGGGTTCTTATGCGGCGCACACTTGCCCTCATGAGTGCAGTCCGACATTCGAGGCTGACAGTCCTTTTACCCAGGATAAGCGCATGATTCCTGGCAAATCTAATCTCTACCAACCTTGCAGAAGACGTCAGGAGAAGCTTTGTGGCCAGGTTCTGAGCCAGTTTCATCACTGTTACAACATGATGGAGTTAGAGAAACCACACATAAAAATAGGGAGGAGCGGATCTACACTCAAGTGGATTCCTACTGTCAAACTCATAAATTAAAATCTCATGCGCAATTTCCCAGACATAACTCACAAATGGCTTGCTCCCAAAGCGTTTTGACTGTTAAAAGGCACGGGAAGAGAATTCCATCCCAGACCGATTGGAACCGGTTGGAATCGATTGGACATTTTCCATCCCTGTTGTAACCGACCTAATAGGTTGGTTCCAACCGAAACTGCGTCAGTCCCTCTGTCGAGGAGACTTGAGGAGATATATAATATTTCAGCTGTCCAAACCCGAGAGAGAGAGAGAGAGAAAGAGAATATTTGTTTCCAGACTGGGACAATAAACAAAAGCAGAACGTATCATGGCACACTTTGCCCAAGATCATGGGGGATGAGTAGGTAAAGCGGTAATATAAACAGTTTTGCCATAGGCGGTTTATTTGGTGTAATAAAACAGTCTCTTGTGTCGGGGTGTTTTAGTTGTAGTAGTAGTAGCAGTGGAATTTCATGCAAGAAAGCAAGTGTATGAGCTTATGCAGCATCAGCCAAAAAAAAAAAAAAAAAAATCACACCATTCCCTCCAAATGCCTGTCCAGTTCCTCCTTTAATTTATTCAACCTATCAACTTACACAACGACAGATGGAAGTTTGTTCCAGCAATTAACCACCCGCTGGCTAAAGGCAAATTTCCGCACATCTAATCTACATCTGTCTTTTCCTAATTTGAAATTATGCCCCCTTAGGTTCGTAATCTGAACAAGTGGAAGGATCCCATCAGAATTCAGCGTGCTCAACCCATTCAAGGCCTTATATACCTCAATCAGATCACCGCGCAGGTCCCTAGTCTCCAGCCACTGCAATTTGCAGAACTTAAGCCTCTCTTGATAAGAAGATACCTTCGTTCCCCTCACCAATCTTGTTGCCCTTCTCTGTACACGTCAAGTAAATCTATATTCTTCCTAAAATGAGGCCTCCAGACCTGTACGCAGTACTCAAGGCATGGCCTGACCATTGCCTTATACAGAGGGATAATCACCTCCTTTTCCCTGCTAGCAAAATTCCTATATATCATTGACAAAACCCCATGACCTGCCCTGGCAGCCTGTCTGCATTGCTCAGAAAACTTCATATCTCCCTGCACAATTACTCCCAGGTCTTTTTCATTTTCTACCACATTAAGTGTAGTACCACACAGTTGGTACGTTTCTCTGGGGTTACTTCTACCCATATGCAGTACTTTGCATTTGTCAAGGTTAAACTTCAGTTGCCACTTCATAGCCCATCTGCCCAAATTATCTAGATCCTTTTGCAATAGCACACTGACATTACTGTCATTAACAACCCTGCCAACCTTTGTGTCATCTGCAAACTTCGACATTAAACCTGATATACCTTCATCAATATCATTGATAAATATACAAAACAACAGTGGACCTAACACCGAACCCTGTGGGACTCCACTAATAACATTAGTCCAAGAAGAGCAGCACCCATTGATTACCACCCTCTGTCTTCTCCCACTCAGCCATCCTTTTATCCATTGTAGCAACTTACCCTTAATACCATTCTGCTCCAATTTGTACAATAGTCTTCCATGCGCAACAGTGTCAAAAGCTTTCCTGAAATCCAAGTATATGATATCAAAATTATTTTTTGCATCCAGTTCCTTTGTAACCACATCATAATATCCTATCGAATTTGTCAGACAAGACTTTCCCTTAACAAACCCATGCTGTGTCTGAATTATTGCTGCAGTCTTGTCTAGATGATCCTGCAATGCATCTTTAACCAGTGACTCCATTATTTTACCCAGAACAGAAGTTAAACTTACTGGTCTGCAATTACTCGTGTCACCCTTTGATACCCCTTTGTGAATTGGGGATACATTTGCAGATCTCCAGTCCTTGGGAACCTCCCCTGAGTCCAATGACGCTCTCACAATTATGGCTAATGGTTTGCTTAGTTGCTTTGCCGCATCCTTTAATATAACTGGATAGATCCCATCCACCCCAGGTGTTTTTCTTATGTTTAACTTCAACAATTTCTCCTCCACTTTGGTTTCAGTTATTACAAAATCATTAAGTATCCTGCTACAAGTGTGTTACTGTCCCACCCTTTTCTGTGATTGACTGTTGAGGTTGGCTCTGTGATTGGTTGTTCAGTTGAGGGGAACAAAAAATTTATTTAATTATTATTTCGCTCACTAGCTAGCGCTCTAATTTTTCTTTGCTCTCTCTCTCACAGGGTAACTCAGAAATTTTTTTTTTTTTTTTTTTGGCTGGTGCAGCATAAGCCTCAGGCTTTCTTGCACCATATGGCTAATAATAATAAGTAATAAGTAATTTATTTTCTTCTGAGGTTCAAATCCATGTTTTCTGTGATGGTGGCTCTCAGGCATTTATCCTGTGTGCTACCGTTTGAATTGTGTGAATGTCTGTAAATGTTGTAATTATAGATATAAACGTGTGAGTTACGTCAAGAGACCTGTATTCTGTAATGAATTGTGGGGGGGGGCTCTGTCGTCGAGCGTTGTTTATTTCTTCTGGTTCGATGTACTTGAAGCAAAAAGTTTTTTTTTTAATTAATATTGTTTATTTCTAATGTCGATAATATTGGAAATATATACTCTGTTATTCTTGGTCCACTTTACCTGCGAAAGAGCTGAAAGTAAAGATTTTTATGTGTTTCATTGTTAAATATATACAGAGTGTCTCAAAAATATTGGTACAAACGTTTAGGGGAGGTAGGTAACATCTAAAGGAATGTGAATCGCATAGAAACCCATAACCGGAAACGTCGCCGTAAGTTGGTACACGGCGCTGTTCATCAGTTCGCGAGAGGGAAAATTTCTGGTTTACTCATTCAAGCAGTAGTCCCCGCACGAAGAGCATGCATCGATATACGAACTATGAGCTGGCAGACATGCACCTAGTGCACCGATTTGCAGAAGGCCCGCACGGTGTGCGCCCCCATGCGGCACAGTGTATAGTGTATAGTGTATAGTGTATAGTGTGTTCGTGTCTAACGGCGCCAGGGGTTTCCCCCATCTCCGAGTTGCTTTCATTGTGGGTGTAACAGTTCACTGTCAAGGCTAGAGATTTAAAAGTGTATCGATATTGTATGAGTGTAATGTTGTGTATCATTGTTCTTCTGGCCATTTAGCCGCTAGACCCCTGCTGGGGCCCAATGTTGTCCACACTATGCCTCATGGAGGCAGACCAGGTACACTAGTATTGAAATATTTACTCTGGCAGGTCCAGCCCCCTAATTTCCTGAGATTTCAGTAGCTAGGACCTTAAAAAAAAAAAAAAAAAATATATATATATATATATATATATATATATATATATACATAATATATTATTATGTATATATATATATATATATACATAATAAAATAAAATTAAATTTTTGCTCAGTGCGGGTTAAGAAAATTGTGTAGAAAGGCCAAATGAGTTTACTGTGAACGCAATTAAATTTAGTCATTAGGCACAACCCTGCACAACCTTACCATTTCAGGAGAGAAAACAAAGTCCATACTCCTTAAAGGCAGGCTACAAATCATAAGACCACCTACAATAAAATTAAACTTTATGCCCATACGGCTGCACGCTGAAGTCAAGCTCCTAGGAATCTTCTTAGACTCGGGCCTTACCTTCTACCACCACCTGAAGTATCTAGCCAACAAAATTCAAAGGTACAGTGCTATGATAAGGCGGGTCAGCAGGGCAGACTGGGGCTGAAGCCCAAAGCTCTTACTCTGATATACCAAGCGGCATACGTGCCAATTGTGTGTTATGGTGCCTCCATCTGGTACCGAAAAGCCATCCTAGCAAGAAATAAACGTAAGCTGGATTCAATCCAGAGATTCATGCTCCTTTCAATTTGCAGGGCATGCCGCAACGTCAGCACCCCTGCTCTGCAGGTATTAACTGGATGTCAGCCACTATACTTAGAAGTGGTTAAAAGAGGGCTTTTTTATCACTTAAGGAAGGGAGTTCCAACCCAACTGCTAAATTTTCAACTTGACACCACAAACGGCACCAGGCAGGAAAGACACCGGATAACCAAACATCTACAAGAGATATGGCAACATGACTGGGACACTACAACAAAAGGGGCCATCACAAAACGATTCATTCCATCCATAAGTTCAACTCACCCAAAACCTCCACCCTGGTTTTCGCCTGGCCTCCATGTGACCTTTATCATCACCGGCCATGGATCCTTCCAACAAAAACTGACCGCCATGGGAATCGAGAATGACCCACGTTGCCACTGCGGCGAAGAGGAGTCCTGGGGGCACCTCATGTATGAGTGCCCCAGCTACGACAACATTAGGCTTAAATTTCTCACCACAATACAGAGAAAACCTCGCAATCAAGAATCCACTCTGCTACTCGAGGAATCTTCCTCGAGTAGCAGAGTGAGAGTAAGATTGCAGAACTCAGAGCCCAAGAAATAAACCGGACCGGCGTGGGATAACTCTCCATTCCCCCGGAAAAACGCAGACATAATCATGCAAACCCTAATAGGGTAGGATCCATTGCAGGCACCATCCAAGGTGCGGGATGCTGGCACTCCTCGGAGTGCGGGATTTAAAAGTCATCGCAAACCCGAAATGGGTAGGATATACTGCTGGCACCGATCTAGGTGCGGGATTGCTGGCACTGACCTCAGTGCGGGATCTACAGGCACTATGCCATTGGCAATTACACACGGGTACCTGTCCCCTGTGACTTTTAAACCCACACTCTTTCCTATACAGTAATACCCCGACTTACGCTACCCCGACTTACGCGAACTCGGAGTTACGCGGTTCTTGATTTTTTTTCGTTTGGCAACGCTGCAGCCCACTATCTTCAAGGTCGTTTTTCATATGTTATCGATATACGGTGCGACGGCGGAGAATGAGAGCGAAAGATGAACAAAATTTAACTTTGTTGCTTTTATATTTTTTATATCAGTGAAGGGGAAACACATTTCACCATAATAACTTAAAAACCAACACAATTCCAGCTATCGGTATAATTGCAAATGCAATTAGATCGAGTTTACTACCAGTTTATAACAGATTTCACTAGCAGAAACGCAACTGGATTTTTATTGTTTTATGGTAGTAACCCCTAGAAATGTGAGGTGTTAATAGCGTACCTCTGGCTTTATGGGGTTGTTTATTCAGTTGCTACATGCGCGCAGCTTTGTTTATGCGTATCAAGCGTGCCTCCTCATTTTGTAATTGTGCTTTATTCCCTAAAAATAGTAAAATACTTAATTAAAAGGTGTGAAAAGGAAGCGTCCTGGTGAAGACACTGCAGATTCAGAGAGAAAAAGAAAAGCAATTATCGATAAACAGAGGCGGACTGGGTCAAAAATTCTTACCCTGGAAAATTTATAGTGGCCTCATACTATGGTTTGTGGCCAAAATCACACTGGCCCACCGGGGTTTCCCCGGTAAGGCTTATGGCCAGTCCGCCTCTGTCGATAGAGAAAAAATATGAAATTGTGAAACGCTTTGAGCGAAATGAAAGACCATGTGATATTGCACGTGCTACAGGCCTAAATGAAGCAACGGCGAAAAGCAGATGACAATTGCAAACTTGACAGGTTGAAAATTGAAAAGGGCTCAATTGTAAAGGGCTTAAAAATTTTAGAAAACATAGACTCCAACGAAGAACGCGTTATAGCTACAAAGCAAGGAATAAAAAAAAATATTAGCTTGCTACGAAGAAATTCTGCGTGAAAAAAAGACGCTGTGTCGTCCGACGAATTTGTTAGATTTTATGAAGCCATCGACATCGAAATAACTTTTTTACGTAACTCATTTGTTTTTTTTAATACATATTTTGTATTAATATGTATAAAGAACTGCAATTTTATTAATATTTTTCTTCTAAACTAGTGTTTTTGTTAGTCCTTTGTCCCAATTAAGCAAAATTTATATGTATTTATTGCAAAGTTGTACCCCGACTTACGCGAATTCGACTTACGCGATTTTCGTCGGACCCACCTATCGCGTAACTTCGGGGTATTACTGTACTTCGCCTAAATTAGGGTGGATTTATTCTCCCTGTCAACCCACCCAAATTCATTCTCTCTCAAATCCTCTCTTTTTCTATGCCCCTCTCTCTCTCCCTTTTTTTTTTAATTTATTTAATTTTTATTTATTTTTTTTAAATTTATTTAATTTTTTTATTTATTTATTTTTTTATTATTATTTTTTTTAATCTGTTACTTTATTTTACTTATTTTTTTATTTTTTAATTAATTAATTATTTTTTTATTTATTTTATTTATTTATTTTTTTATTTATTTATTTTATTTTATTATTATTTTTATTTTTTATTTCTTTTTTTATTTATTTATTTAGTTTTATTATTTTTTTATTTATTTATTTTATTTTACTTTTTTATTTTATTTATTTTATTTTTTAAAATTTTTTTTTTTGTCTCCGTCAGGAAGCTCAGGCAAGGCCAGCCAGAGTATAATGGGCAGCCTGGCTCACCTCCCAGTGGTGGTGGCGGGCAACGTGGGTTCCCTTAGGGGCCTTGTGGCTAAGCAGCCACAGACAGAACAACAGAACACAGCACAACTCTGTCACAAACCAGACACCACACTTTTTCTGGCTTTTACAGAGATTCTGTAAATTCTTCACAAAGTACCATGGTGCAGATGTGGGAAACCACCGGTGGCGCCTTCCACAAAACACTATGCCACTATGCCCCTCCCCCTGCCAGGGGAGAGAGGAAAAGATAGGACCATGCAAGTTAGCATGGTTTGAGAGCCAAGATGGCGAGCAGCAAGCTGCAGTTGGTCTTCAGTGGCATTGGCGTTCCCATTTGGGATATCACTCATGGGACCAGGTCCCGTCCAGTTTAGTCAAGTCAGTTCTTGTCCTTCATTAAGTAGGTTCAGTTGTTATTCCTGGTTATGGGTCTAGGCAGGTGTCGCTAGTGCATGCATGCTGTACATCTTTCTTGAGCTCCTCAAAAAAAAGTCTCTAAATTGTGATATAAATTGTGATTTCTAGCTGTAAAAGTGTCCATCGAGTTCCTCGTCTGACGGTGAGTCCATTCATAGTACTTTTGTGTCAAATCTTGTAGGGATATCGAAGCTAGAAGCATTTTTAATTAACTTAGCTCTGTTGTTCTTGCTTGCGTTGGAACGGCCGTCAAAATGGCTGCTCCTACATAGGACTGACTAATGTTAATATATTCGTGGAATTTTCTAACTGATATTGCTGCTGTTTTGTACTGTAGAATATTGATTTTTATTGCATTTTTGTTCAGTATGGCTAATTTTTGTAATTCCGCATTTGATTGAGAAGCCTTTGAGACTGTATATTTTGCCAACTTAACTATAGTTGTTTTGACCATGAAATTAAGTAAGCTTCAAGTCGTCATTGCTTCTTCCCCGTGAAGAACAAAGGCCTTTGTTCCAGGAGTTCTCCTTTGTTTGACGCCATCTTGCCCTGTTGTCGCTGGATGACCACGTGGCTGAAGCAGTAGGTACTTGATTATTGCTATTTATCATAAAGATACTGAATCGATTTTCATGATTATATACAAGATACATAGTTTGGTCTGTAAATTGTTAACTGTTGACTGATTGATTATTGCATTGTAAGCTAGCATAAGGAATACTGTAGCAGTTTCAGGGATGACTAGTTATAAACTCTAATTGGACATATAAACATTGGAAGATTAATATGATTTTTCGCAGCGCCCCTTGGCGATCGTAGTGAAAAACGCAAATTATCGACATCCAACACAAACTTATACTGTTGGCAATTGGATTTTCATCCCGCACTTTCATCCCGGATATTTCATTCCAGAATTTGTGACCGCCCTGTCTCAACATGAGCACAGTGCAAAGTTCATGTACCACCACTCTGGATGAACCAGAGGCACATCATAGCCTCATGCAACATAAGAACCCCTCAAAAGTCTGTCACTTAACCACAAAAAAGGAAAAGAGAAAAAAGCGCACCGATTATCATTCTCAGGAAGAAGTTCAAGAGTGCTCCAGCCCCCCTGACTCTGGTCCTGATGAGACCCAATGTAGTACTGCATGTACAAGAGCTTCCACGGCCACTGGCCCCAATGTGGACCCCAAACTCTCAATTCCTACGCTTCCTCCTTCAGCCCTTGATCAGACGATTGTAATGGGTCTAAAACCTTCTGAACGATTGGCCATCTCGTCCTCGCTGATACCCACTGACTGGGAAACCTCTGCTGAATGTACTACGCTTCATCAAACCACCTGCAAGTTCCGCCTCATACTTGTCTCCTATCTGAATAACGACACCAACCGGATTACCAAAACGGCTAGCACTTATGTACAGGAATTGTGGACTAAATTGGAATTGATAGCGACAGAATTAATAATAGATAACGAGAAACTTCGAGCAGTAAATGATGAGTTGAAGACAAGAACAACTATCTTCGAGAAGGTGGTGGATACCCTTTCCAAGCTCTCGCCTTCTCCTGACCAGGCTTCCCCTATTGGAATGAATGGCCTGACTTTGGATACACCTGATCCCACTCCATTCTCTTATGCGGGAGCAGTGAAAGCTAGGAAAGTGACACAGGCTGAGGCTGCAAAGCAGCAACTACAACCCCCATCAACTTCTGATAGGAAAATGCAGCATGTGCTCCTACTCCGTGCTAGTGAAGACTCGAACCTCAAGACCAGTACTGAGGTGCAAGAGATGGTTGCTAACACGCTAAAGAGTGATTATCGAAATGTCAAAGTCAATTCGCTTAGACCCATCAGGAACAGGGGAGTCATCCTCGAAACTACCACTGAAGAGGACCTGAAAATCATCTCCTCCAGCAGTTCCCTCTCATATGTTGGTGTCCAGGCAGCACCACCAAAGAAAGCTAATCCATCGCTACTCATTTACGATACTCCCAAGGATTGGTCTAATGAAGAAATTTTAGACGACCTCTACTACAAAAATCTGGCCGACTATGGGTACACTAAAGAAGAAGTCAAAAGCGAAATTACATTCAGATTTCAAACAAAAACAAATTCCAATTCAACGGCGCACAGGGTCATTAGCCTTTCACCCAAAATCTACAAGAGAGTTCTCTCCTCTGATAGAATTTTCTTGGGTTGCAGTGCATACAGATTTCGACCCTTCACAATTGTCACAAAGTGCTTCTTGTGCCTAGGATATGGCCACACCTCCCAACACTGTACCCATAACTCCCCCACATGTGGCCATTGTGCACGTAGTGGACATGTACATGTGGAGTGTCCTCATCAAGATGAGCAGCCTTGCTGTGCCAACTGCAAACGACGGAAGCGAGAGCATTCCCACTCAGTCCGTGATGTTACTTGCCCTGAGTACCAACGTGCACTAGAAATGGTACGACTGAGAACCACTAATGAATAGTCTAAATACAGTCAAACCAAGCAGAGCCACTGCAAAAAAACTTTCATTCTACTCCACAGGCTTCCACGAACTCAGTGTGGGCTAGGGCAAAGTTAAGAATTATGCAGATAAATGGACAGAGATCACGAACCGTCTCTGACGAAATTCGTGTCTCTGCTGAGGACCATGAGATCGATGTTATCGCCATCCAGGAGCCCTACACTGCTAGAATACAATCTGGACCATCAACGAGGATTATGGGCTTTCCCATCACCGCCAGAGTCATTCAGCCTGTCCCAGAGGACCCAAAATCCTGCATTGTCGTCTTCAACCATGAACTGGACATCTTGGTCGTACATGGGCTCTGTAACAAATTTGCTACCTGTGTTCAAATCATTAGCCCAGTACTGACCTTTTATCTTATTTCACTGTACTGCCCACCATCTGCAGACTTCAATGACTCATTGAATTACCTAGAATTTGCACTCAATTTCCTTGAAAATAAGTCAGTCCTTATTGTTTCGGACGTCAATGCCAAATCCCATTTCTGGCACAGCAACACCACGGACCTTCGAGGAACAATGCTAGAGGATTTCATTGTCTCCCACAAACTCATAGTCCATAATCAGCCAAACCAGCACACCACGTACAGCAGCTCCACAGGGGAATCTAATATTGATGTCACTGTCACCACCAACAATTTAGGCCCGTATATCCATGACTGGCAGACTATACCAGATTGGACCCTTAGCGATCATAGAGTTATCACATTCGACCTAACCCCAAACGTAACTAACACATCTAGGATGCCCAGACCACCTGCATTAGTGCGGTTCTCCATCAAGAGCATCGACTGGTCCTTGTTTGATGACTCTGTAATCAAAGACTTTGCTCCACATGAACCAAACTACCTGAACTCCTGCACAGCCACTGAAATAGCAGACATGATGCAGCAAGTGTTGTTGAAGGCCTCCTACAGGTCGGCTAGGAAAAAATCTATCCGTCCCACTGCCTGCTCTTGGTGGTGTCAAGAGCTTACTGCACTCCGCAGAGAGGTCCATCGTGCCCGTCGACTTTATAAACGCCACCGCGACTGGCCTCCCTGTGAAGTAGCTAGATTCCACAGCAATTATATTGCTAAAAAGAACGAATATACCAAAGCCATAGCTGCCCAGAAGAAAACCACCTGGTCGAAGTTTGTCCGAGACTCAGGGAATTCCAACCCCTGGGGACTTCTATACAAAATAGCCAGGGAAAAGACTTTCAGGCCTGAAATCTTTGGCACTGTAACTACTGGGAATACCGAGACTTCTAACTGGACCGACTCCATCAACGCCACACTTGACAGACTGTTTCCTGAAGATAATCCAGCAGATGATCTACCTGAGCACAGAGCAATACGATTAGCTAATCAAACCTATGCTTCTGAGGAAGAAACCAATCCCTTTACAATGGAAGAGCTCACAGCCGTCCTCAACAGGATCAATCCTCAAAAATGTCCAGGAATGGACCTCATTGAGTACGTCTTTGTCCTTCGTTTGTTCAAGCTTAGACCCTTATATCTCCAATTGCTCTACAACAAATGTCTTCTTGAGGGAGTTTTTCCGAAGGCATGGAAAGTGGCCCTGCTGCGACTCATAAGGAAGCCCGGAAAACCCCCAGGAGATCCGCGCTCCCTTAGACCAATTGCACTCTTGGCAAATCTAGGCAAAGTTCTAGAAAGGCTCATGGCTCTCCGAATCACACAACTGTTCCAGGAAAAGAACCTATTCTCCCCAGCGCAGTATGGCTTCACACCAGGGCGATCTGCAGAAGAGGCGCTGTTTGACTTCGTCCTCCATATTGAAAACTCCTCATCTAAATTTGAACTGGCCATCTTGGTGGATTTTGAAGGTGCCTTCGACACTGTCTGGTGGGACAGTGCATTGGCATGCCTCCGCCTAGCCAACTGTACCTCCCATCTCTACAAGCTCTTCCAGAACTATTTCACAGAGCACACTATCGTGGTTAAATCCAATCTTCTGCAGATAACTAGACCAACCACTCGGGGGTGCCCACAGGGTTCTGTCTTGGGGCCCTTTGTGTGGAACATGGTCCTGCACAGCTGGCTTTCTAAAACCTTTGAAGGATGCAAAATTGTGGCGTTTGCAGACGACCTGACTATGGTTGTTTCTGGGAAATCACGCTCCGACCTTGAAAACAAAACAAATCTTATCCTAGCAGATCTCTACTCCTGGACAGTTCTCAACAAGCTTAAAATCAGTACCAGCAAAACAAAAATGATGCTTTTTAAATCAAAGCTTGACCTACGCCGCCCACCACAAATCAAGATCTCCGGAAAACAGCTTCCTATTGTGACACAGGCTAAAGTCCTAGGGGTGGTCATTGACCATAAGCTGAGCTTCCTTCCACATCTACAATACCTAGGGGTCAAAACGAAAAGATTTTCAGCTGCAATCATGAGGATCTCCAGGAACAACTGGGGACTCTCCAACAAAACACTCTCTCTGTATTATAAAGCTGTTTTCATCCCCATTGTGACCTACGCAGCAGAAGCGTGGTTTCACCGGGTTCAACGAGTACATATGAAAGTCAAGGTCAACTCCATTCAACGTGCTATGCTCTTGGCCACGCACAGATTATGCCGAACAGTGTCCACAGCTGCCATCCAGGTGATAGCTGGAACTCTGCCACTTGATCTATTTGTTATCTTCAGAGGGCTTAACTTCAGAATTAAAAAGAAAATACCAACGAAAATACAGGGCCTAGAATTAAATCTCAATGCTGACCCCAAAGCAGAAAGAGCTCGCTGTTATAAGGAACTCGTCAACATTTGGCAGTCTAGATGGAACACCTCACACACAGGCTCCGTTACCAGAAAATTCCTCCCTGATGTCACTTTCACAACCCTGAAAACGGTAAAGACCTGGCTTTCCCTCACCTTGGAATCCTCCTACTTGGTTACCGGACACGGGTCCCTCAATGAAAAGTTACATCAACTGGGTTTGCTACCAACAGATCGCTGTTTCTGCGGCAGTCCAGAGAATTGGAAACATCTTCTTTTCGAATGCAGGTTGTACGATGACTTAAGAAGGACCTTGCTGCAAGCTGTGCCAGGTATCTCAGAACAGCAACCAGAGCATCTACTCCAAACACCTGACAATCTAAAGGCATTCCAATCCTATGCATCCGAAGTCTTTGAGCGCAGGAAGCAGAGCTACAGAGTTGTTACTGCACCTAACAATACCTCTTCAGTGACTTAAAGAGTTCTATATTCGCATGCCACCATCTTCTTCATTTTTTTTTTTTTTTTCTTCTCCACGTGCTGTCTGGAGTTCCCACTCTAGTGCAGCCAGTTTATTTATTCATTCATTTTCATTTCATTTATTTATTCATTTTATTTTATTTATTTTTCTTTTCTTTTCTTTATTTTCTAAATCAAATTACTCTTTTCTTTATTCTTGTTAAATTATTATTTTCTTACTATTTAATTTGTTCTCCACGCGCTCTGCCCTGAGTTCCCACTCTAGCGCAGCCAATTTATTTACTTATTTCATTATTTTATATATTTTTTTTTTCACGCGCTCTGCTTCGAGTTCCCACTCTAGTGCAGCCAATTTATTTATTTATTTTATTATTTTTATTACTATTTTTATTTTTTATTTTATTATTTGTATTCCTATTTTTTTTTTTTTTTTCACGCGCTCTGCCTTGAGTTCCCACTCTAGTGCAGCCAATTTATTCGCATTGTTTTTTTTTTCTTCCTCTTTTTCTTATTATTATTTCTTTTTCTATTTACTTTTTATCATTATTATTTAATATATACATATATTTTATTAATCAATTTATTATTACTATTTTTTTTTCCCTAACTGCACCACGGGTGGTTTTTGTTTTTTTTTTTTTTTTTTTTTGGCTCTTCTTGTCTTTATCTCCTCCCTCTGGAATGGGCCCCCTGGAGGAATCTGATTCACCTTCTGGCAACACTAGGTGGGTCAGAGTCTCTCTTGAAACAGTACGTGTTTTTCTGGGAATGGCCCACCTTCCCGTGGTGTGGACGAGTACCCAGAATCATCTGTCCAGGTGACTGATGCTTCTGGGTAGCCAAGAGGCCAGAACATAACAACAGAACACACACATAAAACACACAAACGTACGTCACACACACATAAAACACACAAACGTACGTCACACACACATAAAACACACAAACGTACGTCACACACATATCTGGCCCATTTGTAGTGATACTGTTCTTCACAGAGACACGAGGCGGAGTTGAACAAACGTTCTAGGTGCCGCCCTTACATATACACATGTCCACATGTTATTCCTGGTTGTCATCTATAGGGTCCAGTTGTGCTCCATTGCAGCGAGCTCAAGTCTTCTTGCGAAGAGCTCTTGGGCGTAGCAGGAGAAAGCCAGTATGTTGTGTCCCCGTCCTCTAGGACAATATAGGATCTTTGTTATTAAGATGTTGCGGAGGTCGTCATAAAGCTGGCAATCATACATTAGATGTTGCCAGCTCTCCAGACCACCACAAACACAGGTAGGGTCCTCTTCAATTCCCAAAAGGAAAAGTTGGGCATTGATGGCACCATGTCCGGTGAGAAGGTATGCTGCATGGAGTCCTGGTGAGAACCACGTTGGGAACTTAGGGTAGACCCTGCCGACGTCAGGTATAAACTTTCTGGTTATCTCCCCTGTATGGGAGTTTGTCCATCTCTCTTGCCACACCTGCAGCAGGTGAGCGTAGAGCCTCTTCTTTTCAGCGGTGCGGTTATTTGCTGGGTCAGTTGTATGTCCGAGACAGGTCTTTGAGGTGCCATTTGCCAGATGGTAAAGTAAACCTTTGCCCACAATCTCCAGGTCAAGGGGAGAGAACTCTGGTCAGGACCTGTAAAGCGTGGGTGCTCCCCGTGCTGCAGGCACGAGAAGCAAAGAGTAGAATCGATCTTTGGGTTGAGTTGATGATACGTCGGTTGACTGCGGTAGTAGCCTTGTGATACCATACGCCAGAGGCATATGTGATGATAGGTATGAATATGGCTTTGTAGAAGATATGTAGCGTACGCCGGCCAAGGCCCCAGTCCCTTCGAGCCACCCTAGTAACGAGGGCAGCATATTTCCTAACCTTGGTTCGGATGTTTTGTAGGTGGTCTTTGAAGGATAGGTTGTGGTCAAGGATGTCAAGGATGACCCCTAGATACTTGAGTTGTTTGGAGAATTTTATTGTCGTTCGGTTTATCTTAATTTGAGGAGGCCGTCGTAGGTCCAAGTTCCCTTTCAGCAAGGCTGAGTTGTTTTTTTCTGGTGATATTCTCAGGTGTTTTGCTTCGCAATAAATGTGTGGGCAGGTATGGTCAGTGACTGCTTTGTCGGCCCATATCTGTTACCATCCCGCATGAACTCCGCTAAATATCGGATCTTTCTTGAACAAGTTCTACCAGAGTTACTTGACGATGTTCTAGCAAATGTGAAACATAACATTTGGTTTCAACATGACGGGGCGCCTGCCCATTATGGAAAGTGTGTTTGTGACCATTTGAACAGGCGTTTTAGGCGTCGATGGATTGGCCGTGGTGGACCCGTTGCCTGCCGCCCCCACGCTCACCTGATTTATCGAGCCTTGATGTCTTTCTGTGGGGGCCCTCAAATCTATCGTGTATGAATCCCCTGTGGAGCAGGAAATGGATCTCGTGGCGAGATTCGTCTGCGCTGCTGCTATTGTCAAAGGAACTCCAGGTGTTTTCGCCTTCCGTGTCCGCCAATCCATGCTGCGTCGGTGTCACGCATGCATCGCGTCTCATGGTGGAACCTTCGAGCATCTGTTGTAACATCATGAAATGCATCCATCTCGTACTCCATTGTTAATATTATGTGAAATAAATGTTTGCCACTAATTACTGTCTTCTGTTATTTCTGCTTCTTGTGCCTCTGCTACTACTTTCCCTTGACGTTTCCGGTTATGGGTTCCTATGCGATTCACATTCCTTTGGAAGTTACCTACCTCCCCTAACCGTTTCTACGAATATTTTTGAGACACCCTGTATATATTTTTACCTTTACTTGGGCTATGAATGGTGGCTCCAACAATCGGTCTTTTCTGCAAGCTGAAAAAAAATATTCTAGAATGTACAGTTTTTTTCTTTCCTGTACTGATACTATTTATGTCTCCCTTGTTTAGAGGCATACTTTACCTTCGAAAACGTGAAAATTAAAGATTTTTTTATGTGTTCTATACTGTTTGATGTGAAAATTTATATACCAATGTTAGACAGTGGATGCTGGCTCCATCTATCGCTCCTTTCAGAAACGTCAATTTTTTTCTATAATTTTAAAATATAATGATTTTTACATTCTAAAAGTAATTTCCCAAAGTTGTTTAAGATTTTAAAACTATTGATTAATTGTAAAATTTTACAAAGTTTTTTCACTTGTAGCTAAGAAAAAGACAGACCCAATATTTACAAAAGATATTTTTATTGGCACAAGATTTACATGGTTAGCTACAAAAAAAAAAATAAACGCAAAAATTTAAACTACTGGATTAAGAGAAAAGGTTAAAAATGAACACAATCAGATGGCCTTACACATCGCTAAAAGACACAGCAAATGAGTTAGTAAACACACCTGATTTTAGACGATCCCTAACACAGTGAAGGTGTTCCAATATAACAGTTTGCATCAGTAGAAATGCTGACTTTTTCTTTTCTAAACGCTGAAGAAAAGCATAAATATCAGGGATTATAGTGGCAAGGCAAAGTTAGACTACAGCACCCAACATCTGATGTAAGTACCTCGTAGCTCGGGTCACTCCAGATGAAAACCCGCTTTTGGCTGTAGCATATGGATTCCACTGGGCATTAATGTCAGCATTCACTATGTCTTCATATTCTTCGTTAGAGTCTATGTCTGGGGCCCGAACCTCACCCCCGCCCTCTGCCGAACCTATTGATAGCACCGAGGCCGACCGAGATAGATTTGATGAGAATATCTGCCTCGTATGCATGGCTTGAGACGTCCATCAATGCTTTGTCTAAGTTATAACTGTCAAGCGGTAATCGCTGTGTACTCAGGGAACCAGCGCTGTATTGTTCATCCCCCAAAGTTAGCTGAGCATCGCATATTGGAAAAATATAAGGATGACTCTCAAACAAAACGTTGAACACTACCATCTATCTCTAAAAGATTTACATCATCGCTCAAATCCAAGAGGCAGTAGCACTGTGAGCTTCCAATGTAAAGCTCAACTGATAACGAACACACGTTGTTGTAATAAGTCATTTTAAGGCTGGAAAAATGTGAGAAACCTAAAAAGAGAACGCCACAAAATTATTCCTTTTAAACCCAAACGCAGATTCAAATATTAAACCAAATATACCCAAGCAGCGGCTGGGAAGGTTGAAATTTAACCACTGAGGTGTTTTGTATAAATCTGCGTGCATCTGCACCCGGAATCAGTACTTTTACTATGGTGTTTTTATGAAAATGCAGATCACAGTGAATATGAATAGATATAGGTTTTAAAATTAGAATGCAGTTAAGCAGGGTGATAAAAGAGATAAAACAGAAAACATCGATCCCATTGCAATAAAATACCAGAGGATATCCGCTTGCCGAGGATAGTTTCGCAGCTCAGAATTTCTGTTCACAGCTTCCACGACAACTTTCTTAACAACTATCCAAGGCCTGACCACTGACTCTCTGATCTCCCGGTGCATATCAAAATCATCATTGAAGATTTCAGTAACAGCTTCCAGAGTCGTTTCCTTTTCTTCCTTCACAATTTCCAAGATTATATTCTTTAACTATCAATTGCGTTCGATAGCATCAGAAATCGCTTAACGTATGTTAGTCCAACCGTCTACGACTGCTTCTTTTTCCCCTCTCTTGAGAAACAGTTCTGTCTTGATTTTCAACTTTACGAAACTGCGTCTTTGCGATCGTCCATATTTAATTGCTTTTCTGATTCGTGCACGTTTATTTACGACGC
Source organism: Mastigoproctus giganteus (assembly GCF_048544385.1). Classification (NCBI taxonomy): domain Eukaryota; kingdom Metazoa; phylum Arthropoda; class Arachnida; order Uropygi; family Thelyphonidae; genus Mastigoproctus; species Mastigoproctus giganteus. The sequence goes on from NC_143576.1 coordinate 181,076,660, forward strand.
CTTCAACAACATCCCACACATTTGATTTTCCATTCCTCACAGCTTTTCTTGTCAGAGTGTTAAGTTCCGAATGACTTAACCGAATCTCGAATGCCTTCTCGTATACTACGCCTTGTCTAAAATTGATTCTCTTATTCTCCTGCGGAATTCAACATTCTTCTTGATTCCGTCCTGAACCAGTTGCCTCAACTGTGATGTTCGCTGATTCAAAGTTTTAATAAATTAATCTCGAAGATCAGCATCCTCGCGTATTTCATTTTCCACTTCTTCCCACACGTTAACCCGTCCATCTTCTATCGCTTTTTCTATGAGATCGCCAAGTTCACTATTTCCGTTAATAGCATCCCTAATTCTTTCCACTGTTTCCAATCTCCTCTCTAAACGTTCTCTTATTTCTCCAGACAGTCCTTCATGGTTCTCCATTATCTGCAGAAGTAGATCCCTTAATTCCGAAAATGTTCCTTTTGCTTTTTCTTTAAAAAGATTCCTCACTTGTTAATTTTTCTTGATCACATTTTCGATATCAGTCGATTCGTCTGCCCAACCATCCTCGATGGTTTATTGTCTCTCTTATGGCATTTGGGAGTTGCAGTCTCCATTCTATACTCTCTCTGATGAATTTTCCAAGATCTGAGTGACGATTTATTCCATTCTTTAGAGCCGGTTTTATGTTGAAGAGGTCTTGTTTAACTTGCACTTAAAGTCATACGACTCCAATTTGTACAGTTCTTGATCAATTTCAGATTCAACAGTATCAAAATCTTTCCTGAAATCGAATCATATCAAAATTATTTTTTGCTTCTTGTTTATTCGTGACCACATCATTGTACACAATGAAATTGGTCAGAAAAGACTTCCCCTTGACAAACTCATGCTGTCTCTGAAGTATAACTGTTGTCTTGTCTAGATGATCATGCAATGCTTCTTTAACCAGTTCCTCCATAATTTTCCCCCGAACAAAACTAACAGGTCTGTAATTACTCGTATCACCTTTAGATTCTCAGACCTTCACTGCCGGTATTAAGTAAACTCTTACAGCATGAAGCTTTTGTTCAGATGTTTTTTTACTTTTGTTTTAACATATTTGCTCAACACATTACATGTGTCAGCCACCCAAATAGTATGTGAAGATTTCAACCTTCCACCATAGCTCAACAACATACTGGACACCACGTTGAATAGGCTGCAGCCATGATCCATCTCACTTAACGCACAAGGGGTGAAAATAAATTTGACCTGATTCTATCTTCTTGTAACTGTCTAATTGATGTACAGCCTGAAATGCTTCTTTCCTCTCCAATCATAGTCATTTTGCAATCTCCATAATGCTACCGTATATCGATTTAATGTCAAGAAATAACAAAATACAAAACAGCATCGCTGCTCTAAATACATCCGACAATGTCATACAAGCCGATGAAACCGATGTGGTTGTTCAATTTGTTGATGGTGTTATATTGTTATAATTCAACGATGACAGAATACGTGGATTTTAAAATTTACAAATATAATTTATTTTTGCAAAAATATAAAGAGTAATTTATTTGTTCGCCTATTATTTGACGAGTAACTCGCCTGGCGAGATTAGTGAAAATGACGATCACATGAGAAAAGTCTTCGAATATAAAGGTGCCTGTTTACAATGCTGTAGATTACACAGCTTTGGAAACAAGCATCTTAGAGGAGACGTGATTCAAGTGTTTAAGGCTCTGAGAGGCATAAGTAAAAGGAACAAGGACGAAATGTTCATGGTTATAAATAATCTACAATTAGGGGCCATAAATTTAAGTTAGGGGGGAGTTGTTTAGACGGAATTGCAGGAAGTTTTATTTGAGTGAGCGAGTTATAAATTACTGGAATTAGTTATTTACATGGGTGGTAGAGGCTGACAGTTTGGGAAATGGAAAGGTCAGCTGAATAATTACCTACGGGAGGGAGGAGGGAAATGCAAATGCATAGATTGTCTATTTCGTTTTCTCTTTTCTGAGGCTGTTAGGACATGAGAACAGAAAGATACGGGGATAAAAAAAAAGGGGCGGAAAGGGAAAAGACACAGAAATGAAAATTACGGGTGAGGGAAGGAAAAAATAGGAGGAAAGAACAAGATGAATGCACAGGAACGGAAAAGGGAGGAGAGAAAATGAAAGATTTTGAGGAAAATAATAGGGCCAAACCTTAACAGGGCAATGAAATCATTCAAGGAAGGGTATGAGAAATGAAGAAGATGTTTATCCGCCCTTAACGCAACACCAGAGACTCAAACATGGAATTTATACAGGTCCCTTAATTTCTATAAAAATAGAAATTAAGCATTTTCTTAATTTTTATTTTTCTATGCGTACTTATTTGACCGCTATCTATGATTTGAGAGTCCTTGGAAGGAAGTTATATTATTATTGTTGTTGTTGCTCTAATATTATTTCTCCCTGATTGAGAATTTCACTCCGTGACGGGTACTGCTACCAAGTACACAGGGTGGTTGTAATGTCTGGTGTTACTATTGGTCGAGGATATCTCTGAATATCCTACAGGTGTTCAGGATTTCGACTTTCTGGAGTTCCTTGTAGGTGTTCTCTGGGAGACCTATTGCTGCTATGCTGCTACGTAAAGTATTTGACACCATACCGGTGGTTGGCACGATGATCGGGATGGTCGATACTTCTTGCATATGGCACATCTCCTTGACTTCATGTCTCAGGTTCGTGTACTTCCTAATTTTTTCCTCATGAGTTTTCTGTACATGGCCAGTGTTCGGCACAGCTATGTCAATCAGGTAGGTAGCATTTTCCATCTTGTCCACAAGGATTATGTACGGTCTGTTGTGCAGGATGGTCTTGTCCGTTATTATGGCGCGGTCCCAATACAGCTTGTGGGTTCGGGTCTCTGGCACTGCCTGGGATTCGTACTTGTAGTATGGTACACTTTCTTTGGTCAACTTGTATTCCCTCGTTAGTTTTTCTGATGTATTATCCTGGCTACTTGGTCGTGTCTATGAGTGTACTTCCGTCTGGGTGATCACCTTGCAACCCGCGGTGATGTGTTGGATCGTTTCTGAATCCAGGTGGAATCATGGACATGTGTCATCTGACATACCGGACTCCTTTCCGATGTATTTTCTATAGTTCCTGGTGTTGATTACCTGGTCTTGAATGGCCAACATGAATCCTTCAGTCTCGGGTAAGAGCGTCCCGCTTGTGTGCCATGCATTGGAAGCAATGTAATCGAAATCATCTTGATGAAGGTCTTTGTAATGTCTGCCATGGAGTGTCTTCTTTGCCCATCTTTCTAACTTCGTTTCTTGTGCCGTCTGGGTGGGTGGGTGTTCCTCGCTTAGGTTGAGTGGGGTATACCACTTATTTATCTTCCTTATGGCCTGATGGAGTGGAGCTGTGTTGTTCTCGAAGTAATCCTTCAGGTTAACTATCGCTGTTTCCTGTTGCTCAATCAGGTTTATCAGGCCCCTTGCTCTCTCTTTCCGAGCTATTGTTAGTCACTCCACTGCTGACTTCGGGTGGTGGTGGCGGCTCTTGGTCATCATTGTCCTTGTCATTCGCATGATATCTTCTAACTCGGTGTTAGTGCAATTTATGACTCCGAATGTGTATGTTAATACTGGAGCTGCATAGGTGTTTATGGCTTTAACTGTGTTTCCTCCGTTCAATTTTGCTTTCAGCTGGCTTCTGACTCTCTGATGATATTTTTCGGTCAGGCAGGCCTTAATTGCCTTATGCTCTAACTGCTCAGCCTGCATCATCTTAGGTATTTGTAGGTCTGTCCTTCTGTCATAGCTTCGATCTGTTTACCAGTCAGCAACTGGTAGTTTCGGCCAACTAATTTTCCCTGGTGCAGTGTGTGGGTCTTGCATTTGTCTAGACCAAATTCCATCCTGATATCCTTGCTGAATTCTTAGGTGATCCGGAGTAGTTGCTGCAGTTGCTTCTCGGTTGGCGCATAGAGCTTGATGTCACATGTACATCAGGTGGGTGAGGGTATACAGGTTCTTTCTTCCTTCTGTGAGATTATATCCATACTTGTTATTGTTAAGCAATGTGGATAGCGGGTTGAGTGCTAGACAGAACCACAGTGGGCTCACAGCATCTCCTTGAAAGATTCCTATTCTAATGGGTATTGGCCTAGTTGTGATGTTCTCGACCTTAATGGAGGTGTTCTATTTCGCCATTGTTGTTCCTAGGAAGTTTGTCAATATCGGATTGACCTTGTTAGATATTTAGGGTCTCTATTAGCCAGCTATAAATTCCGGAGTCGAAGACCTTGCGGTAATCGATGTAGGCCGTGTATAGGTTGCTGTGCTTCTTGTAGGCTTGCTCCATAACTGCGGAATCTATGGTTAATTCCTCCTTGCATCCTTTGCTCCTCCACTTGTATCCTTTTTGCTGTTCGGCCATTACGTTCTCTCTCTAAGTGGTCTGATATCTTCTTGGTTATGCAGCTGATCTAGATCTTGTTCATTGTTGAGAGGTAGGTGATTGGCCTGTATTTCGCTGGTTTCTTCGTCTTTAGGTTTCAGATATGTGACTTCTTCGGTGAGAAACTTCGGAATTGTCTACGGGTGCCTTATCATTCGAGTGAACTGCTCTGCTAGATGCTTGTGTGTGCAAGTGAGTTTCTTGTACCAGTAGTTGGGGATCATGGATGTTATCAGTTCCTGGGTTTCGCCGGTTGTGAGTGTTCCTGATCGACTGTTTTACTTCTTCTCTAATCTCCCACTCTCTCATCTCTTGTATGTCCTTGGTTTTCTTCCGTTCTACTTCTATCAAGGGTGCTCTGCTGGTTTGTCTTACTTCATTGTTCCAGATATTTCCCCAGAACTTCTTAATCGTCTTCTTCTCGGATGGTCCGTTTTCCTGCTTTATTATTATTATTATTAAAATCAGTTTATTTCCCAAGAAACCTTGGGTCACCCCGGGATGGCTGTGTTCAAAGCAATGCTGGGCAATTGTTGTCTGAATTACTTTTTCAAAAATTTTGAGTAAGGAACAACTGATGGAGATTGGTCGCAGGTCTTTAGGAAATTTGGGTTTCTTGATCTTTGGAACGGGCTTTACATGATAAGTTCTCCAAATTGAAGGAACATTTCCAGATTGCAGGATTTGTCTGAAAAGGTGAAGGAGAAGTTCGACTATATATGGGCTGCAAATTTTGATAATATATAGTGGGAAACCATCGGGACCCACAGTAGATTTGTTGGGTAGTTTATTAATGACATCAGTTAGGGCCTCTCTAGTTATTTCTATTTCGATTAAGCGTGCCCTACTTAACCAGTCCTCCTGCGAGAGAGAGGAATCAGAGTCAGGAAAATCTGCTTGCTATAAGCTGATGTGGGGGTTGTGGGGTTTATTGTGGGGGGTGTGGGTATTATTGTTTTTCTTGGTTGCCCTAATTTTCTTTACATTTTAATTATTGTAATTTATCCCCTTTTTTATATGTATATCCCCGTAGTCCAATCCTCCCACTTAGTATCTGACTTGTTTGTTCTCAGAAGATTACCAGACCCAAAGAGGACCCCAATTATTTTAGGTATTTTTCTACCGGATTGGCTGAGTTTCGGAATGACAGACTCCAACACATGAATGTAAAATAAAACAATGTTTATTAACATATCATACAGAAATTAGCAATAGTATTTGGTCAAACTATATTTGGCTGGTGACTTGTTAATTCATTAACCTTTATATGTGTAAATATCTTGTTCAAACTCAATTGTTTCATCATCTGATATCCTATTCTAATACACATTATTATTCATTATGACATGGTGTCTCTTCATGTTCTTTACAGGGACTTCAATAGGTCGTGTCATACACTTTACATAGATTCTTCCCACTCTTCTCCTGAACAGTCTGTATAATAAACCAACAACTACCTGCCAATGAACTGGCTCACAAAAACCTTCAGAGTTCGTGTCTCAATTTGTAAGAAAATTGCATTTATTCAATCAGACACCCTTTCTGCAATTAGGTCAACAGGAAATATTAATCAATTCAATTTAACATTACCCTTCAGAACAGTTAATCCTCTATACCTTTATATATAACTTATTAATTAAACCCTACTCAAATCAGAAATACTCTCCACAAATCAACTCATAATAAATTGAAATTTCAACCTTCAATTTCATACATATTATAAAAACCTTTCCCAACTTTAAACAATTCTCAGTTATCTATTATACCCTCTCCTTCCAGCAAGCATTTATATGAGGAGCTTCACTTCAAATTATGGGCTACGTCCGTCTTAAATACACTACACTTTTATACATATATTCATTACTTAAATCTCCCTCCTTAACTGTATATATACATATTCTTCCTCCTAAAGTCCTCTCCTTAATAAATTAAGTACACCTATTTCGGTAAACTCTCTAGCACTTACGTGTTTGGCCTGGAACTTTCCTCCCTGCTCGGCTTCCTTTCATATCGGCCATTCAGGTACTGGAATGCGGGGGCGCTCATTGGGAATCTCGGTGATCATGGTGATTCCCTACCGGGTACTGCACAGCTGGAATCAATCAGTGTCGCATACTCTTTACCGGTCAGCATTTCTTCTTCCGTGGATAGAGGGGTTTTCGAGTAGGTCAATGGTTCGACCACTCATTCGACTGGCTTTGCCTATATAATTCTCAGGGTGTGATTCTTCCTTCTTCCTCACTACGGCTTCCATGTTTACAGGTGAACATTCCTATGGGCTGTCGGGATATGCAGAATTTCTATCACTGCTTCCATCTATCTCAGGTCTGCAGCTATCACCCAAATTAGACTACTGCTCTGCTTAGTATCGTTCTCCAACTCCTTCAATTCATTCTCCAGACCGCTCCTTGAACTTCTTCCGACTCCTGCGAAAACTTTTTCCGAATCGCACGAAAACTTTTCCAGAATGCCCCAAACTTCTTCAGAATCTCCCTCTCAAAATTCCCTCTACTTTCTTCCTGGCCAATAGGAGATCTGCACATCCTTTTTCCTGTGTTCTCATTTGTCTCCTCTCCTCTTCCGTGGGCGGGTCTTCTTTACTCTTTGTGTCCCAACTTCCGTGGACCTCGAACATACGAGAACAATCCAGAAAGAGAGGCGGAAGTTACGGTCAACTGTGAAGCGTCACAGCTCCTCCCGTGACCTCACGCGCGCACACCTGGTGAAGTCGCCTACCTCTAATAGCGTTTCACCGTGAAATCTTTAAGAGGGCCAGCTTAAGCACTCTTGGCCCTTTCTATGGTGCATCTGCCTCTCTCTTAATGGGGGATTTGTCATGGTATATTACTTTCACTGACTCGTCAAAGAACTTCCATACAAATAAGCTACAACTAAACAGGGAGTGACTGGAAGGTATTTTTGAATTCCAGTGCTTCTTAACCCATGTTGTTTTTACCAGAAAACCACTATTCGTATTACAGTTAAATTCTCATAATATTTAACAAATTTTATTAATTAATGTAAGGACGGGTCCTTACATAGCATTCCTCTTCCCCCAAAAAAATTTATATTCCATATATAAATTTTTTTCTTTTCTGTCCTCAGACGGATATGACCTTATCCCAGATCCACTTTATCGACAGCCAATCTCCTCTAATTGGCTTTCTATATTTTCTAATTACACTTATATACCAGACATTACTTAAACTTATATTAAGCTTCATTAACTACTCCCATCCCATATTTTCGTCGAATACTGCTCGTAGATACATTTGCTGCATCCTGTTTATTTCCTTCAGTTTGTGTGCCTTCTCCTCACTGGAAACTTCAGTTCTGTAATTTCCCAATCCTTCAATTCCTTCAATTTCTGTTGCTCCATTTAATTTGCGATCCTTCTCATCACAGCCATTCTCTCCCCCTTCATGTGTTTTCTCTCCCGAATGTAAACCGACCCTTTCTCTCGTTTCCAAAATTCCTATGTGTAACACCCTCCCCTTCTCTTGACACCTTCCCTCATTATTCCTATTTGTTTTGGTGTTCATATTTAATTCCCATTTGTTTTGTGTAACCAGAACTTTATTATCTGTGCTTGCCTTACACCCTTCTAATTCTTCCCCACTAGCTTCCTTTGGAGTTTCCCCTTTCTCTGGCTCATACTGGGCTCTGCCGCCTACCTTTCGCCTCCTGTCTACCTTTGGACTCGCCTGGGTATTACTGCCGAAGGTAATGTGGCCATTTCTCACATCTATCTTGGCTCTTAATTTCCTTAGGAGGTCCTTGCCTAGTATTGCGTCGTGTCGACGACTGTCTATTCTGTTTGCCACAAAATATGAATGGGCCACCAAGTTATCACATCCCTGTATTCTTACCTTGTCTCTGACAATATAATCGGTGTGAATTTCTTCAGCACCTACCCCCTCCACAAGAAAATCGCGGCAACATCTGATATCTCCCTTATTCCGCCTTTTGCAGTATCTAATGAGGTAGTCCCACATTAAAATAGACCTCGAGGCTCCTGTGTCCACCAGAAACTTACCTGGTACCCCTCCTAAGCTACCTCTCACATATAATAGGTCGTTTCTACTGCCATTAGCACTTACCGCACCTAAAGATATGGCCTTTCCTTTGGCGGTGTTTAAGTGTAATGATGGCCTCCCGCAGCGGGCAAGTCTAAAAGATCCATGTCTCTTGATTATGGCATTGTTAATGCGCTCTCGTTCATTCCGATACCCCCCTTGTTTTGCGCAATGCCTTTCCTCCCTGTGCTTGTCCATGTTTCTGGGGTTTTTTACGTGTGGGTACCTGTCTCGTTCCCAATGCTCTTCCCTTTCCCAGCTTTCTTTAGCACCCTGTTTCACTTTGCAGTAGCGGGTCCAATGGTCTGAGTTCTGGCACTTATAACACCATTTTCGACCGCCGTCCTTGTCCCCGCCCTCGTTTGTTCGTGAAACTGTACCCAATCTTTGTTTCACTTCCGTTTGTTGCTGATTTTCTCTAGCATCATTGCTTAAAGAGAGCCTTTCCATCATCCACTCCATCTTTCTTTCGATGCTATTTAAATGTTTAGCTAACCCTTCGATTTCGCTTCCCCATTCCCTTGATTCCTTTCCTGTTTCAGGCTGCTTTCTGTCGGTCATTGCGTTTATTTCCCTTGCCCCCGTATTTCTGCTAAAGTTCTCGAGTCTTTCTTCCTCTAATGAGTGTGTGTGCGCTTCTGTTAATGTTTCTGGATTTTTTCTTAGTACTTCTTTTTTAAAATTGTGCCTGAGCCCTGTGATGAACTGCCCAGTTAGTATTTTTTCGAATGCCTGTTTCTCCGATTCCGATGTTTCTGTGTTTAGTTTTAAATTTAGGAGGCGCTGGTGGAATTCGCTTACTGTTTCGCGAGTGGTTTGCGTGTATCCTCCCAACTTTCCTAAACTTGTTAACAAGTCATTCTTTTTCCCAAATAATTTTCTTAATGTCTCAGTGAATCTGTGGAGCGTCACTATTTCTTCTGCCACTGTAGCCTGCCTGTATTTTTCTAATGCCTGTCCTTCTAGTTTAAATTAACCTATAGTTATGACATCCATATCGCTTAGCTCTTCCTTATCCTTAATTAGCTTTAATTTATTAATAAATTTTTCCACTCTTTCACCTGATTCCCCCTTGAATGGTTTCAAATACTTGCTGTATTTGATTTGTCCTGACCCCTTTGCTACCCCGCTTACCATTCTCACCTCTGGTTTTTCTTGGCCTTCATGTTCGTCACTGTGGCCCCCAAAATTTTCGCAGTCCTCGCCGCGTTTCCTACCCTTTCTTGGCATTTTTATTTTATATCTATTAATCTCTAGCTATCAACTTTAACTAATTAATATGTCTGCCGATTAATCTTTCTACAATTCTTTAACTATATTAGATAATCTAATTCAATTTACCATTAACATTTACCTGCTTGATCAATAATCAATTAGTAAAATTTCAACACCCAATAATTATAAAACTTATTAAGTTTTACCTATCTATCCTTGAAGTTTCCCTGTCCGGTCTCACTAATTAATTCAATTGTACATAAATAATAATTTCCAGTTCAACGCTAAATCAATACTTGTCTCTAAAATCCACCGTTATTTACCTGTTCCATCTAAAATTCATTCAACAATAATCAACTCAGTAATACATATATAATTCTAACTTACGCTTTCTGGCTCGCCAGCTGAATTTTTTCTATCAGTTTCAGCAACTGGATTACATGTATATATACATGTAATCCAGTTGAAATGAAATTATGAATGAAATGAAATGAAAATATATATACATGTATATATATTTTCCTGTCGTTCTGAACTCAGCCTTCCGTTGTGCAGAATTATCCTGGCTTACGCTCGCCAATTGTGGGGCTTGTTCTTGCCTATTGTGGGGCTGGGGGTATTATTGTTTTTCTTGGTTGCCCTAATTTTCTTTATATTTTAATTATTGTAATTTATCCCCTTTTTTATATGTATATCCCCGTAGTCCAATCCTCCCACTTAGTATCTGACTTGTTTGTTCTCAGAAGATTACCAGACCCAAAGGGGACCCCAATTATTTTAGGTATTTTTCTACCGGATTGGCTGAGTTTCGGAATGACAGACTCCAACACATGAATGTAAAATAAAACAATGTTTATTAACATATCATACAGGAACTAGCAATAGTATTTGGTCAAACTATATTTGGCTGGTGACTTGTTAATTCATTAACCTTTATATGTGTAAATATCTTGTTCAAACTCAATTGTTTCATCATCTGATATCCTATTCTAATACACATTATTATTCATTATGACATGGTGTCTCTTCATGTTCTTTACAGGGACTTCAATAGGTCGTGTCATACACTTTACATAGATTCTTCCCACTCTTCTCCTGAACAGTCTGTATAATAAACCAACAACTACCTGCCAATGAACTGGCTCACAAAAACCTTCAGAGTTCGTGTCTCAATTTGTAAGAAAATTGCATTTATTCAATCAGACACCCTTTCTGCAATCAGGTCAACAGGAAATATTAATCAATTCAATTTAACATTACCCTTCAGAACAGTTAATCCTCTATACCTTTATATATAACTTATTAATTAGCCCCTACTCAAATCAGAAATACTCTCCACAAATCAACTCATAATAAATCGAAATTTCAACTTTTAATTTCATACATATTATAAAAACCTTTCCCAACTTTAAACAATTCTCAGTTATCTATTATACCCTCTCCTTCCAGCAAGCATTTATATGAGGAGCTTCACTTCAAATTATGGGCTACGTCCGTCTTAAATACACTACACTTTTATACATATATTCATTACTTAAATCTCCCTCCTTAACTGTATATATACATATTCTTCCTCCTAAAGTCCTCTCCTTAATAAATTAAGTACACCTATTTCGGTAAACTCTCTAGCACTTACGTGTTTGGCCTGGAACTTTCCTCCCTGCTCGGCTTCCTTTCATATCGGCCATTCAGGTACTGGAATGCGGGGGCGCTCATTGGGAATCTCGGTGATCATGGTGATTCCCTACCGGGTACTGCACGGCTGGAATCAATCAGTGTCGCATACTCTTTACCGGTCAGCATTTCTTCTTCCGTGGATAGAGGGGTTTTCGAGTAGTTCAATGGTTCGACCACTCATTCGACTGGCTTTGCCTATATAATTCTCAGGGTGTGATTCTTCCTTCTTCCTCACTACGGCTTCCATGTTTACAGGTGAACATTCCTATGGGCTGTCGGGATATGCAGAATTTCTATCACTGCTTCCATCTATCTCAGGTCTGCAGCTATCACCCAAATTAGACTACTGCTCTGCTTAGTATCGTTCTCCAACTCCTTCAATTCATTCTCCAGACCGCTCCGTGAACTTCTTCCGACTCCTGCGAAAACTTCTTCCGAATCGCACGAAAACTTTTCCAGAATGCCCCAAACTTCTTCAGAATCTCCCTCTCAAAATTCCCTCTACTTTCTTCCTGGCCAATAGGAGATCTGCACATCCTTTTTCCTGTGTTCTCATTTGTCTCCTCTCCTCTTCCGTGGGCGGGTCTTCTTTACTCTTTGTGTCCCAACTTCCGTGGACCTCGAACATACGAGAACAATCCAGAAAGAGAGGCGGAAGTTACGGTCAACTGTGAAGCATCACAGCTCCTCCCGTGACCTCACGCGCGCACACCTGGTGACGTCGCCTACCTCTAATAGCGTTTCACCGTGAAATCTTTAAGAGTGCCAGCTTAAGCACTCTTGGCCCTTTCTATGGTGCATCTGCCTCTGTCTTAATGGGGGATTTGTCATGGTATATTACTTTCACTGACTCGTCAAAGAAATTCCATACAAATAAGCTACAACTAAACGGGGAGTGACTGGAAGGTATTTTTGAATTCCAGTGCTTCTTAACCCATGTTGTTTTTACCAGAAAACCACTATTCGTATTACAGTTAAATTCTCATAATATTTAACAAATTTTATTAATTAATGTAAGGACGGGTCCTTACACTGAACTGTGCCCATTCCTGGACAAACATTTGGCAAATGGATAGATGATGGTGATGTGAAAGTATCCTTCTACCACTCTTCAACCTATCTAGAACAGCGTTGTTCTCGATGTTAATATGGAATGGTCTGAGGGAAGTTAGGTTTTCTGCCATTTCCGGTGGTAGGCCTTCTGCTTCTTGATGAAACCCGTGTTAGTTTCCTTATTAAAGCCCCGATTCGACCTGTTACCAACCTTGGGGATTCTCGCTGCACCACGTAGTGCAATTAACTTCAGTTGTTCGGACAAGAGCATAATGGCATCCTCCAACGGCTCAGAATGGAAACGCCCTCAGTTAAACCCAATCAAGCATTGGAGAATGATCTCTGGCTTCAGATATTTAGTAGAGAAGGTTATCCTAGGCAATTCAGTGGAGTACTCGTTACGGAATCCAAGGGAATTGCTCTGTAAGGATAGTTTACATGCAGTTGGCGTGTGATCAGATTGGAATCGAAAGTTGCTAGATAGGAGTTTGATGTCTTGCAAGTTGTGGAAGATTAAATCCAGCGCTTGGCAGGCTCTAGTTGGTTGCGCGGCTGATCGTGTAAGGTTAAAGGCCCGAAAAGATGCCTCAAGGGCATCCCCATGCCTGGGCAGTTGCAAGTTAAAATCACCTACTACAACAGTTGGAATTTTAGGCATTACGTTGGTTGCTAACCACGTGAGCAGCCCAGCTCTAGAGTCTTCGATGTGGTCTGGAGGAATGTAAACCAGGCAGCATTGGATTTAGTGAAGAGGACTCCTCAGCGTCGTTCAGACTGCCTCAAAGTTATTTGACTGGCTCACTCGTGTCCTTATTGGCTGGAATCGATCGTTGAACAAGATTTCAATACCTCCGTTCCGCCCGCTAATCCTGTTATTCCCTAGGTGTTTGTAAGGGGAGTTAAAAGGGGTAAGATCAAGCTGTCTATCCGCCATAAACCATGTTTCTGTAAGGCATATGACATCAACCTCATTAAGCAATAGGAGAGTCTGGAGACAATGACGATTGTTTTTTAGGCTGTGTACATTGTGCATAAACCATAGAATCTCTCCTTCGTGTGTACCTGGTAGCACATCATACTTTGGTAGTTATGGCTCTTTCTCTCGACTGGATCCGCTGTTGGCAATCGATCTGCTCCTCTCTTGGAACGGCTTTATGAGGGTGCCTACCGACCAGCAGCTAGAATCCAAGACGATATGCTTTGCATTTGCACGCCAAGAGATGATAAAGGAAGAACAGGCCGTTTGTCTAGTTTCGATAGCCTTTCCGTCTAAGTCCTAATACTTTCCGTTTTTCTTGCTGGTCCCAGTCTGGAAAAAAAAATTCTCTCTCGAGTCTGGACAGCTGAAATATTATACAGGGTGTCTCAAAAATATTGGTACAAATGTTTAAAGGAGGTATGTAACATCTAAAGGAATGTGAATCGCATAGGAACCAATAACCGGAAACGTCACCGTAAGTCGGTAGATGGCGCTGTTCATCAGATTCCCAAGAGGGAAAATTTCTGGTTTACTCAATCAAGCAGTAGTCGCCACACGAGGAGCATGCATCGATATACGAACTGTGAGCTGGCAGACATGCACTGCACCTAGAGTATCGATTATGAGAGGGCAATGGACGAGCCGCTCAACGAATTTATGGAGAACGCTTCCCAGACAGACATGTACCGGTCCACCGTTTGTTTGCGCGTGTGCATCAAAATTTCTGCGATTATGGGTCTTTTAGAGGTAACAGGAGTAGTGCGGCCAGACCGCATTCGACACGAACTGCCACCAGGGAAGAAAGTGTGTTGAATGCCGTCCAGAATAATCCTACTACCAGCACACGTGCCGTTGCCTCCGCCTTAGGGAGTGTCCCGTTACAGTGTACAACGTGTCTGGCATGACGATTCTTTTCACCCCTTTTATCTCCAAAGGGTTCAGTTACTGCTCCCCCAAGATCATCCTGCATATGTAACTTTTGCACATTGGTTTCTCCAAGAAAGTGTTGAAGACTTGTATTTTGCAGCCTGTTTTGTTCACGGATGAGGCTTATTTCACTCGGGAAGGTTTATTCAATCAGCACAATGCTCATGTGTGGGCTCGCACACGACAACACACACAGTGTGCGCCCCCATGCGGCACAACATTGCTTCGCAATAAATGTGTGGGCAGGTATGGTCAGTGACTGCTTAGTCGGCCCATACCTGTTACCATCCCGCATGAACTCCGCTAAATATCGGATCTTTCTTGAACAAGTTCTAGAAAGGTTTACTTGACGATGTTCCAGCAAATGTGAGACGCAATATTTTGTTTCAACATGACGGGGCGCCTGCCCATTATGGAAGGTGTGTTCATGACCATTTTGAACAGGCGTTTTGGGCGTCGATGGATTGGCCATGGTGGATCCGTTGCCTGACCCCCACGCTCACCTGATTTATCGAGCCTTGATTTCTTTCTGTGGGGAGGCCCTGAAATCTATCGTGTATGAATCGCCTGTGGAGAAGGAAATGGATCTCGTGGCGAGACTCGTCTACCCTGCTGCTACTCTCAAAGAAACTCCAGGCGTGTTCGACTGTGTCCGCAAATCCATGATGCATCGGTGTCACGCATGCATCGCGTCTCATGGTGGAACCTTCTAGCATCTGTTGTAACATCATGAAATGCATCCGTCTAGTACTCCATTGTTAATATTGTGTCAAATAAATGTTTGCCATTAATTACTGTCTTCTGTCATTTCTTCTTCTTGTGCCTCTGCTACTACTTTCCCGAGACGTTTCCGGTTATGGGTTCCTATGCGATTCACATTTCTTTAGATGTTACCTACCTCTCCTAAACATTTGTACCAATATTTTTGAGATACCCTGCATATCTCCTCAAGTCACCTGGACAGAGGGACTGAGGTATGTTCAGTAAGAACCGACCTATTAGGTTCCTGGGATGGAATTCTTTTACCCTGTGTTTTCACAGGCAAAAAACTTTGGGCGCGGGCCATTTGTGGGTTATGCCTGGGTAATTGGGCATTAGAGTTAAATGGATCAGAAAGACAGAAGGCATCCGCTTGAGTGTAGATCTGCTGCTCCCTGTTTTGACGTGGGGTTTATCTGAACTCCATCATGTTGTAACAGTGATGAGTCTGGCTCAGAACGTGGCCACTAGGCTTCTACGGACGTCATTTGCCAGGTTGGTGCAGATTACATTCACCAGGAATCATACACTTGTCCTGGATAAAAGGGCTGTCAGCCTCGAAGGTCGGACCGCACTGATGGAGATCGGTGTGAGGGGGATGAGAACCCAAAAGGTTCAACGCCACGGCCGGGGTTACGATACTTTGAGTTGTTCTATCTGCAAAAAGAGGCGAACTGTGCAGATTTTGGAGTTCTGTTGTTCCCCGCTGGACACGCCCAATTTGAGTTGGGGGTCTTGGAAATGTATCAGCTGCTTCCTGTAAGTGGTCCCGAGGTTCCTGATGGGCCATCACTGACGTCTGACTAGAGGGAAATCAGCATTCACTTATAAAGATTTTGAGATCCCTGAGTTGTTCGTTCAGTACAGCATTTGGTCGAGAATTTCCGTATTTTGGGCTCTGAGTTTTCTATTTTCATCATTGAGGCAGGCAAGACAGTCGATTATTGGGGACAGAACCTCCCCGAAAGTGATTTTGAATCTTTCAAGGATGGCATTGAGTATAGACGTGTTGTCACTTAAAGCGCTTTTAACTGACAAACTGTCAAAGGGACTATTAACCTGCAAGCCCTTCGCGGATGCGGCAGGAGCGGAATCAAAGTCCTTATCCGAAAAGGCAACGTCTTTCCCAAAGCCTAAGCTTGAATCTCCAAGTGTTCTCGATCCAGACGGCGCAATGCTACCTACAATCGAACTGCGCAGTTCAAGAAGGCCAAAGGGGTTGGATGGGGTTTCTTCTGCAAGAGTGATAGTGGATATCTCTTCCTTCGAGATGTCCGCCCTTTTTGGGTTATTTTCGCAAAGGTGGCAGGTCCATTTTCTTCTGCGTTGTTTCTTCAATCTTGTAACTTTAGGTGGCTCGCAATCACGACAGAAGTTTCTACGACGCGGAACACAAAGTAATGCCGGGGCCACGGGTTTGAACCCACATTCGGCACAGGACTTTTGCAGAACGCCCGTTCTGTCTTTCATTATATACAGCTGAATT